>NC_045439.1:85301814-85393040 GCF_002776525.5 Piliocolobus tephrosceles | reverse complement strand
GGAGGCTGAGGCACCAGAATCACTTGAACCAGGGAGGCGGGGGTTGTAGTGAGCCCAGACTGCACCACTGCACTCCAGCCTGGGTGAGAGAGTGAGACTGTCTCAAAAAAGAAAAAAAGAAAGACTAAATAAATAATGTGAAGGTATCAGTTCTATGAGAAATTTTCTGATTTCAGTGCAGCCTGGTTCCAAATCATTGTAGGATGGAAAACAAATGATAAGTCGTGACAAATGGTTCAGATTAATCTAGAAAATATAGTTTTTTAAAATAAAACAAAATGAGCATAATTGTGTTTTGTAATTGTTTGTCTCTCGCTCTCTCTCCATTAGACAGTAAGCTCCATGAGGTGATCATCTGTCTTCTTGTTTTTCCTTCAGAACCTTTTACCATAACTGGTAAATTCTAGGTGATCAAATGTTTGTACATGAATGAATGTAATGAAAAAAAAAAGGAAAAGTGAAAATCCCCCGTGATTCCAATCCAATTAGGTGTCTGTATACATTTGTATGTTTCTGTTACTTTTTTTCCAACAAAAATGTGCCACTAAACAGTCTAAAACATTGATTTAATCATGTGCTTTTCTGTCCAGAAAACATCCACTGCCTCCCCACTGTTCACAGTTCAGAGTTTAAATTTCTTTCTGGTATTCAAGGCATCTCACAGCCCCTTTCAACCTTAACTATTCAGACTTTCTGTCCTTATATCCTCCCTGTCAAAACATGCCTTGTTTATCCCCGACTCCATGCTCATTTAAACTGTAAATCTCCCTTCAACCTATTCTTCAAGACCAGCTTAACCTCCACCTCTAAGCCACCCAGCCTTTTCTTCTACCTCCTGAGCACCTTGGGTTTTCCTATTTATTGTCTTGCTATTATACGCTATATGTGTTCGGTTTGTTTTTCCAACTTCATGGTAAGACTCCCAGTGGTGGGAACTCCTTTTTTTTTAGTGGTATTCTCAGCACCTCGTACAATGCCCTACCTGGGATAGGGTCTCAGGAAATCTGTGTTGAATAAACTTGTCATCAGGTCTTTGCTTCTCAGGACAGAAAGGGCCCCTAGAGACCATCTCCTACCTTGTCTCATGTTGGATTCCGCATCATGACATGCCATACAGATGGTCATCCAGAGACAGCAAACTGCCCACCGCCCGGGAAGCTCACTCCATTACCAGGCAGTCCTAATTGTTTTAAAAAGTCCTTCTGTAGACCTGAAATCTTCCGCCGGGTAACTTCTGCCTATCACCCTAGTTGTGCCTTCTGGGGCTTTAGAGAGAAAGAAGGAAAAAGCCTAGTTTCTCTTCACTCAGTAGCTTTAGATTTTCAAAGATAGTGAGTCTGTTTATTTCCCCTGTGTGCTGTTGAAATGGGTTCCAGGGTTGAGATGCTGGGGAAGCACTATTCTAATTTTGAGTAGCAGTCAGGTCAGACCTTGATTCATTATTTTTGAAAGCCTGTGTGTACATGTCACCGTGTAAGCTGCCATCTTCCTCTGGTCCATTCAGAGGTGTAGCCCTTTTCTCTCTTTCTCTCTCCCTCTCCCCTGATCCTCTGTCTTCTGGGGGAAGATGGGGCTCATTCTACTTGAATGGTCTATTTTGGAGGGAGGTAAAAAGTTAGCAATTCTTATTTCAGAACTGCCAGATAACTCTCCTGGGCAAGCATTGTATGAGGGCTGCTTTTCATTTGGCTAAAGTGCCCAGGTGAAGCCATGAGATAAAGCAAGGAATAAAAGAATCTCCCATTGATAGGAGCTGCCCAGTGCTGTGACCTGGGCATTTCAGGCATCTATGGACAGAGGATTTTATTCTCACTTCTTTTTCTTCCTTTCTCCCTTCCTGATCTCCCTACCCAGAACACTTAGTGTTATTCTTTCCAACTACAAGTCAGCATGGTGTAACAGAGAGAGCCAAACAGACCTAGGTTTACATCCTGGCACTGTCACTAAGAAGCTCTGAGACCCTGAGCGGGTTATTTGAGCTCTTTGAGCCGTTGTTTTCCCATTTCTAAAATAACCACTTCTACATTATAGAATTAAGTGAGAAAATGCTTGTAAGGCTCCTGCTACAATCCTTGGTATGCAGAAGGCACACAAACACTAGCTTTCTGCTACCTTTTCCCTTTCCCCCAACCTTCTTTTCCTGGGGAAAATTAGCTGAATGTAGGTATGGTAGCCAAAGCTAGTCTTGGGTGTGTATTTGGGAGCAAACTATCAGTTTCCTGTGAGCTCCTGGAGAGATCAAAGATGTTAAAAGACAGTTCTCAAGTAGGAGAGGCTGAGAAGGCTGTAAATGGCAATAGGTGGCCACTGTTGACTTCCCACACACATATCTGGGCTATATAATACTGCTGCCTGCTGCTGATGGTGTAACAAAGTCTGTTCCCTGGGCAGGTTAAACTTGCGTGCAGCAAGCCTTCAACCGAAATGCTTTCCTCATCAACCTCTTTTGATCCCTAAAATGTTGAGCTGTCTCTTTTTGGGTTTGTTTTCCCCACACTCCATCTGCCTCTGTTCCCTGCTTTCTTCCACCATTACAGTCTCAGTCAGCCACAGTCAGCATCCGAGAAAAAATTATTTCTGGGCTGATAATTTTCTAGTAGTCACACCCATACCCTATTGATGAGCCGAGAAACCTACAGCACACAAACTTGAATTGCATAAGTGAGCCATGTTTCATAACAGTTGATCAGAGTTAAGAACCAAGAAAATAACTGGTTAAGCCTATAACCCACCCAATGAAAGGGGAAGGGGAAGACAGAGGAGCTGTGGGGTTGGAGGTCCCACGGGGGAGCCCATCTCTGTCTTTTAGCAGATGTGTCAGTGTTCCCTCTTTATTTTATTATTATTATCATTTTGGTAGAGATGGGGTCTCCCTTACCAGCCTGGCCAACATGGCAAAACCCCACCTCTACCAAAAATACAAAAATTAGCCAGGCACACTGGCATGTACTTGTAGTCCCAGCTACTCAGGAGGATGATGCAGGAGAATTGCCTGAACCTGGGAGGTGGAGGTCGCAGTGACCCAAGATCATGCCGCTGTGGTCCAGCCTACACAATAGAGAAAGACTGTCTCAAACAAAAAAAAAAAGAGAGAGAGAGTCTTCCTATATTGCCCAGGTTGGTCTTAAAGTGCTGGAATTATAGGCAAGAGCCACCATGCCCAGCCGGTCAGTGCTTTCTATGTGCTCAGGGCTGGAGACAGACAAGTAACTGAACACAGGTGATAGAGCCCAGAGGAGAAAGGCATTGAATCTGCCTGGTGGGCAGAGGCAGAAGGCTCTGCTAGACTGTGAAAGGCAGGCAGGGCTCAGGAATTACTCTCACCTCAGCCAGAAAATCCTGTGAAGCAGGATCAAAGTTTAGCTGCCTTAAGACAAAGAATGAATGCACGTTGAACATTTTTCCATCAGCCCCAGCTGAATGGAGCATCCTTGCCTTGGAGCTGGACAAAAGAAAATACCTCCTCTCTGGGCAACTATTTTCCCCACATTTTCTTTAAATAGAGTAACTGACAGTTCCTATCTGTGGAATGGGTCCAACAGTGGGATTACTCAGAGAGTTCGGTGTCTCATTTCTTTCCTGCTCTGGCAAGTCTTCCTGATCTCTGTGGTCACCAAGCTGGAGGCACTTCAAACTAAGTGGGTCACACTTAGTGGGCTCTGTGCAAGGCCTCACCATCCTACTGCTCGGATTCTCTTGCAGGTTGGACAAAGCTGGAGAAGTCAAGAGGACCCTACCAGCCCCAGCCCCCATCCTGCCAAGGCATTCTCCGTGCCTGGAGCTGAGCGCTCACACTTGGGTGTTTATTTTCACACATAGTCACATAGTGGTCACAGCAGCGTGCTTGTTTTCACACTGCTTTCCTGCTGTGGAAAGCCCTGTCTGACTTTTTAGGTTGTGGATTCCACCCTTTCCACCCAACTGAGTGTTAAATAGTTTTTGAGTGAGCATTCAGAGTGCTTGGAAGTTACTATAATTAGCAAAAAAAAAAAAAAAAAAAAAAATGGTGCTTTCATCTCTCTTGATGACTGATAGAGAAAGAATCCTTCTGTGAACGAGATCAGCTTCAGAGCTCTGGCCAGAGAGTTGGGAATTGAGCTGCCGCAGTAAACAGCTGACATAACAGAAGCGGCAATGATCCCCCATTAAATGTCTTTCAGCCGATAGGGGCTCCTGGGATAATTGACTTTCCAGCAGGAATTACTGGCTCAAACAAAATCACTGGGCATTAGGGCAACCTACTGCATCCTTTGAAAGGGGGAATGTAACTCTCTCTGGTTTTGCTGACCTGACAGGCATAATTCATCTTGATTATTCATTGTGCTAGTTGCCACCAGATGACACCAGATTTCTGGTGACTGTAATTACAATGTGGGATGAGCTTTAGCTTTTTTTTCTTTTTAAACAATGTTCCTCCCACTTGGTTATTGGCTCCCTTCAGCTGAAGGTACTGTAGGAAGGGATCCAACAATGTCTGCCTTGGGAGATGATGAGTGCACGGTCAGATAGCATTTACTGAGCACTTCCGTACACACGTCTTTTACTAGATAAGCAGAGAAACAGTTTGGTATAGTCTGTTTCATTTTAACTGACAGAGTGTCACTTCTTGATTATACTTACATCACTGTGTGCCAGACTGCTGCTATCAGAAAGTGGGTCTGCATCTCAGAGCCCACTTTGAATAGGTGAAGCAAAATATGGCCCCAAAATGTAACTGCATAATGCCTTCTCCTTTCAGATAAGCTTTATTAAAGGGGAAGGTGGAAGAGAATGGAATTCAACCAAGCTTTTATTTCATTGACATGGTTTTAGAAGAAGATTCCTGAGTAGTCCAAAGAATGTTCTCCCAAGAAACTACTGCTCCCCAGCTCCACATGTCCTTTCCTCACCACAAGCATACCCCAGCCAGCTGGGTGGCATGGTGCGCATGTGCCTGTGGTCCTGCGGGAGAAATGAGTATGACAGATTCGGTGTGGGACCTCCACTGACCGGTGGGTCGGGGTGAACGACAGAGTTCTCCTGTGAGAGTTCATACCCTCACTAGCAAAAAGACTTTTTGAACCCCCTGTAAGGTATCTGTATATTTTTTGAAGAGGTGCTTAATTGGTGTACCAGGCAATGTGCTATGTGCCTGAGGACAAAGATAAATAAGACACCTTTGCTCTCAAGGAGCTTACCATATGGTGGGGATGACAGATACTTTCCAAGTAATATGTTAAAAATCTAAGCTAGAAGTGAACAGAGATTGCTTCTAGAGTACTTAGTATAGCCATGGTTGAAGGGGAGGCTTCCCGCTGAAGAGATACCTGATTGGAGGAATAAGAGTTACTGGACTTGGCTGGGCACAGTGGCTCATGCCTGTAATCCCAGCACTTTGGGAGGCCGAGGTGGGCAGATGACCTGAGGTCAGGAGTTGGAGATCAGCCTGGCCAGCATGGTGAAACCCCATCTCTACTAAAAATACAAAAAAAAAAAAAAAAGTGAGCCGGGCGTGGTGGCATGGGTGGTAATCCCAGCTACCCAGGAGGTTGAGGCAGGAGAATCGCTTGAACCTGCGAGGTGGAGGTTACAGTGAACTGAGATCGCACCATTGCATTCCAGTTTGGGCAACAAGAGCGAAACTCCGTCTCAGAAAAAAAAAAAAAAAGTTACTGGACTGAATAAAGATGAGAAGCAAGTTTAAAGAATATTTGCCATCCCTTCCTATTTAGTTGAATGGTGTTGCTTCAACCCAATCACTTAAGATGGGCTTAGGTTTTCATTGTTTCTCTAATAAAAATGAACTCTCACCCTAGTGGCACAGAGTCTGTATCTTGGGAACAATCTCAGGCCATGGTGGCCCTCGTATCACCATGAATTCTTGCCATGCGGCTTAGGGTTTTGAATGGTGAGGCTTGGCTGAGAGACCAACTTCAGGATGTATGTGCTGCTTGCTTTGACCCTTATCACTTAGAGTGTTGTGTAGGAAACCAGGCGAGGTATCTTCCCAGTCTGCAGGAAAGTGGTGCATTCAGAGTGATGGCTTCTGAGGATCAGCTGGGAATGAGCCCCTTCTAAGCAACGTGGGCTTTTGTGTCTTCCTCTTCCAGGATTATCAAGTATAAATGACACCACCCTTCTCCAACAAATGAAGAAGATTCTTCCACCTGATTCCCTCTTTATTTTGGAACCAAATCAAAAGCAAAAAAAAAAAAAAAAGATGTCCCTATAAGGGTGGCAGAATTAGTCTTCTGAGTTGTCTTTTACAGTATGAATGAGGATAGCACAATTGCCAAGCATCTTCATCTTTGCCCTAAATGATTGCCTTGCCCTCTGTCCTAACTCTTTCTCTTCCTTTGCCCCTCTCAACTTTGTGTTTTGTTCCCTTTTAGAATGGTGGTTTGGCCTGGAGTGATGATGCAGATGGAGGCCGAGGAAGAGAGATCTCTCGAGATTTTGCCAAGGTCTGTAATATTTCCTTTGTGATAGAGATAGGGACAGTTCTGCAGTGGCTTGCTATAGCTGATTCCCAAGAAATAAGGACCAAAGTAGCCAGTGAGTTGCATTTGTAGTGATTCAGATGGCCATAGTGTAACTGGTATAAGACTTCAACAAGGGCTGGGCGCGGTGGCTCAAGCCTGTAATCCCAGCACTTTGGGAGGCCGAGACGGGCAGATCACGAGGTCAGGAGATAGAGACCATCCTGGCTAATACGGTGAAACCCCGTCTGTACTAAAAAATACAAAAAACTAGCCCGGCAAGGTGGCAGGCGCCTATAGTCCCAGCTACTCGGGAGGCTGAGGCAGGAGAATGGTGTAAACGCAGGAGGCGGAGCTTGCAGTGAGCTGAGATCCGGCCACTGCACTCCAGCCTGGGCGACAGAGCGAGACTCCGTCTCAAAAAAAAAAAAAAAAAAAAAGACTTCAACAAGATGGAATTTTTCATTGTGTGTTTTTCTTGGGGGATTGGGATTGCAGCTGTATGAACTGGACGGTGATCCTGAAAGGAAAGAGTTCCTGGATGACCTCTTCGTCTTTATGCAGAAGAGGGGTGAGTGTGCATCTACTCATCATTCCAATTCAGGGAATACTGATAGAGTGCCTACTGTGTGCTAATCAGTGTTAGACATCCTGGACCACTGATCCTCATCCAGGAGGACAAGAAGCATTTACTGCCAATTGGTTCTGGATTTAGCCAAATAACTGATAGCCAGATTGAAGAGGACAGAGAAGGCGTTGGCACAAAGTAGATGGAATGATCGTCCACGTTTGGCCCTGCCTGATTTTGTGTCTCTTCTTCCAATTAGCTGGTCTCTGGAATCACTTCAAATTCAAATATGCCTTTTTTAAGCCTTAAAGCTACCCTGGACTTCACTTAATCTAGCATGTAGGGTGTCTTGTTGGCATATCTAGTCTCATGGAGACTGAGAAAGGTAAGTGAAAGAATAGAGGCCCCTCAGGATATTTTGGAAGGGTCTGAAATGATCCTTGGAAAGGAAAGGCCAACACTTTCTTCTTACCCATTGACTTTTGATGTTTGTATTTGCTGGCTTGGTTAGAACATTCCTGCAGTTTAACGGTAAGATAGTTGGCTTGGTTAAAACATTCCTGCAGTTTTACGGTCAGGTACATAGGCATCTGCCTTTTTTTTTTTTTTTTTTTTTGGAGATAAAGTCTCACTCTGTTGCGCAGGCTGGAGTGCCGTGGCATGATCTCAACTCACTACAACCTCTGCCTCCCGTGTTCAGGCAATTCTCGTGCCTCAGCCTCACAAGTGGCTGGGACTATAGGTGCCCACCACCATGTCTGGCTAATTTTTGTATTTTTTTTTCACTAGAGATGGGGTTTCACCATGTTGGCCAGGCTGGTCTCAAAATCCTGACCTTAAGTGATCCACCTGTCTTGGCCTCCCAAAGACATAGGCATTATAGGCATGAGCCACTGCACCCAGCGGCCATCTGCTTTATAATGCACCCTCCCAATTCTCTTTCCTTCTCTCCTCACTCCTCGCACATCCCCGAGAGCCATCTCCACTATAGACTATGGTGTGACTGAGTTTAGAGCCGAGTGACTCAACTTCCTGGCTTTGTATTCAGTCATAGCAATGGGTTCACCAGCCAGGTCAGCCCTCAGAATGCATGACCAGCACCCCAGCCTCTCTAGGAGAAGGCCTTCAGCAACCTGTGTGGCTCCACCTTAATCACCCTCAGGACAAAACCATAGGAGAGAGCTACTCCCAGTAGCCTGTTCCCAGCATCCTGTTATAGCTGATCATGCATCCCTTGGTGCCTGTGTCAACAACTTTATTGAGACTTAAGAATGAAATCTTCCTCTTTATCCTGGGCCAAGCTGTAATGGCAGCCCCCAGCAGCTAAATATTCTAAGCTCATTTCTCTCTCTTTCCCTCCTTCCTCCCACTCCTTTACCTTTGGCAGCCTTGTTGCCTTCTTGGTAGCATGTTTGTTACTGCTGGTTTACTTAAAAAGGCAATCGAAAGTTTTGAATCTTGGTTTTCCGCAATCTCTAAGCCCATCAAAGCAATCTGAGCAGCCCTCATGAGTTTGCTCCTCCAGCTGTTACCTGGAACTACATGTGTCAGTAAAAAACAAGAATATAATCCTGAGGCTAGGCGCAGTGGCTCCTGCCTGTAATCCCAACACTTTGGGAGGCCAAGGTGGGTGGATCAGGAGGTCAAGAGATCAAGACCATCCTGGCCAACATGGTGAAATTCCGTCTCTACTAAAAATACAAAAATTAGCTGGGCGTGGTGGCGCCTGCCTGTAGTTCCAGCTACTTGGGAGGCTGAGGCAGGAGAATTACTTGAACTCGGGAGATGGAGGTTGCAGTGAGCCAGGATTGTGCCTCTGCACTCCATCCTGGCAACAGAGTGAGACTCCATTCAAAAATAAAGAAGAAGAAAAAATAAAACAAAAAACAAGATAGATATATATCACTGAAAGATAATGTGACTGGCAGCAATGAACCTCCCCGTTTGCCCTGAGAGAGAGAAATCCATGTAATACTTTGGTCTCCCCTTCCAATTACCTTTTAATTATTTACAAGCTCCACAAGCCCAGCTGGTGCAAACCCAGGAGCTGATCCTGTCTCAGAGGGGCTGCCATAGCAATATAGATTTTAATCAGCAGTGGAGCTCCACCGCTTTATTTTCCACTTCATTGTTTTTCTCCCTTCCCTGAAGGATTTTTAAAGGAAAATGGAAGTGAGATCAGCCAAGCCAATTGTGAAGATCAGTAACTGTTTACTACTATATGTCCCCACTAGACTAGGAGCTCCTCAAGGAGGACCACTTTGTCATTCTTTCATGTCCCCAGTGCTAGCACAGGGCCAGGCAGGAAGGTGCTTAGGACATGTTTGCTGTGCGAGCAGTCTTGTTGGTTTTCCTGGCTCAGCTTGCCACATGCAGGGTATTCAAGCTGCATTGAGGTTTGGGTGCATCTGTGTCCTTCAGCCAGCTGCCCCGTAATTGAGAGTCAGCAGTAGAGAGCAGCCTTTGCTGCATATCCTGCTGTTCTGCGGCAACTGGGACTGCCAGATTGCCATCTAGTATATTTCTGAGTGAACCCAAAGCAGGAGCGAGTGACTTCATTTGATAATGTCAGTTTATGGTTCTTCAGGTCCTGAGTAAATCTTTGTCTTGTCTTCAGCACTTATGTCAGGTATTTCGCTATTTGCTGGCATTACCACCAGAAGGGAAATGGTTCTGTCTGCTACTTGTTACTTTAATAAAAGGTTTCTCAGCCTCAGCACTGTTGACTTTGGGATGGATGGTCCTTTGTTGTGGAGACTGTCCTGTGCACTGTAGGATTTTGTTTTTATTTTTGAGACAGAGTTTCACTCTGTTGCCTCAGCTGGTGTGCAGTGGTGCGATCATAGCTCACTGCAGCCTCAAAGTGCTGAGCTGAAGCCTTTCTCCTGCTTCAGCCTTCTGAGTAGCTGGGACTATAGGTAGGCACCATCATGCCTGGCTAACTTTTTTGTTTTGTAGAAATGGGGTCTCACTATGTTGCCCAGGCTGGTATTGAACTCCTGACCTCAAGTGATCCTCCCACCTCAGCTTTTCAGAGTGCTGGGATTACAGGTGTGAGCCACTGCACCTGGTTACTACAGGATGTTTAGCAGTATCCATGGTCTCTATCCACTAGATACCAATAGCAGCCCCTCAGTCACAACAACCAAAAATGTCTCTAGATGTCATAAATGTTTCCTGGAGGGCAAAATTGTCCCCTGTTGAGACCCTCTGGCATGGAAAGATGGGAAAGAGAATAAAGATGTAAAATTTTCTCTGCAAGAAAAACTCTTAGCTGAGTGTGGTGGCTCATGCCTGTAATCCCACCACTGTGGGAGGCTGAGGCGGGAGGATCAGGTGAGTCCAGGAGTTCAAGACCAGCCTGGGCAACATAGTGAAACCTCGTCTCTACAAAAAATAAAACAAAATTAGCCAGGCGAAGTGATGCATGCCTGTAGTCCCAAGCTACTTGGGAGGCTGAGGTGGGCGAATTGCTCAAGCTGGGGAGTTGGAGGCCACCATGAGCCAACATTGCACCACTGCCCTCCAGCCTGGGCAACAAAGTGAGACCTTGTCTCAAAAAAAAAAAAAAAAAAAAAAAGGAAAAAAAAGACTTTTTGTGAAAATCATCTTACCTTCAGTCGGGTACATGAGAGCAAGCTGTGTCAGGTAGCGCTGTTTCCTGTGACTGAGTGCCACAGGAGTGAGTGCTGGGACCTCACCCTGGGCTGGAGTACACAGAAAGCCTCTGAGACGAGCTGTGGCTCTAGTGTATCAGACCCAACCATGTAGGTGGAGGAAAAAATGCTGTGACACATGTGGTCCTGGTGTAGCTGGAAGAACCCTTGTTGGTGGCCAACAGCCAGGGGCCATCCTGGATGGGTCAGCTGGCACCAGTCTCTGAAGGGCTATGTTTGCCCAAAAAGTTAGTACTTCAGTCTCTAGATACAGCTAAGTTATTGAAGGCAAAACGTAGGCTTTTAGGAAACTTGTTGTGGCAGGGTGTAGTTGGGCTAGAAAGGAGAGACTGAGGCAGGAAGATAGTGTAGAGGTTGTTATTTCCCAGCGATCTCCTTCCTAGAAAACTCTTATCTGGTAGTCTGAACTAGAGTGAGTGGTTCAAGAGGATTGGGAGTGGGGCATGGGGGCTCATGCCTATAATTCCAGTACTTGGGGAGGCCTAGGTGGGAGGATCACTTGAGACCAGGAGTTTGAGATCAGCCTGAGCAACATAGCAAGACCCCATCCCTGTAATTTTTTTTTTTTTTTTTGAGATGGAGTCTTGCTGTGTCGCCCAGGCTGGAGTGCAGTAGCACAATCTTGGCTCACTACAACCTCCGCCTCCTACGTTCAAGCGATTCTCCTGCTTCAGCCTCTTGAGTAGCTGGGATTACAGGCATGCACCACCATGCCCGGCTAATTTCGGTATTTTTTTTAGTAGAAACGGGGTCACACCATGTTGGTCAGGCTGGTCTCAAACTCCTGACCTCGTGATCCACCCGCCTTGGCCTCCCAAAGTGCTCGTGGGATTACAGGTGTGAGCCACCGCGCCCTGCCTGACCTCATCCCTATAATTTAAAAAGAAGAAGAAGAAGAAGAAGAATATGTAATTCCAGCTACTTGGGAGGCTGAGTCAGGAGAATCACTTGAACCCGGGAGGCAGAGGTTGCAGTGAACCGAGATCGCACCACTGCACTCCAGCCTGGGCAACAAGAGCAAAACTCCATCTCAGAAAAAAAAAAGAAGAAAATTTTAAAAGAGGGGTGGAAACAGATTGCACTTTTATTTTAATTAATTATCTTACTTATTTTTGAGATAGGGTCTCACTCTGTTGCCCAAGCTGGAGTATAGTGGCGCAATCATGGCTCACCGCACCCTTGGTCTCCCCAGGCTCAGGTGATCCTCCCACCTCAGCCTCCTGAGAATCTGGGCCGAGAGGTGTGCGCCACCACACTCAGCTAATTTTTGTGGGGTTTTTTTGTTTTTTTTTTTTTATGTGGAGACGAAGCCCTTGTGTTGCCCAGGCTGGTATCGAACTCCTGGGCTCAAGTGATGCAACTGCCTTGGCCTCCCAAAGTGCTGGGATTACAAGCATGAACCACCACACCGTGCTGGGCTTCAGATTACACTTTTAATCATGTGAAGCTTGCTGTTCTTGTTCCCTTTTTTGAGACAGAGTCCTAGTCTGGAGTTCAGTGGTCAATCTTGGCTTACCACAACCTCCCCATCCCAGGTTCAAGTGATTCTCGTGCCTCAGCCTCCCAAGTGCTGGAATTACAGACATGAGCCACCACACCTGGCCTGTCTTCTTCTTTTTTTTTTTTTTCTTTTTTTAACGAAGTCTTCCTCTGCAGCCCAGGTTGGAATGCAGTGGCACCATCTCAGCTCACTGCAACCTCTGCCTCCTAGGTTCAAGTGATTCTCCTGCCTCAGCCTCCCAAGTTGCTGGGATTACAGGTGCACACCATTGCACCTGGCTAATTTTTTTATATTTTTAGTAGAGACAGGATTTCACCATGTTGTCCAGGCTGGTCTTGAGCTCCTGACCTCAGGTAATCCACCCGCCTCAGCCTCCCAAAGTGTTAGGATTATAGGCGTGAGCCACCGAGCCCAGCTGTCTTTGTTCTTAACAGAATGGTGAGACCAAGGGCCCTTAGACATTTGTGACTTGTCACTTGTGGAGTGTCTGGGGGACACAGGAGGCAGATATTGTTAGCTGGGACCAAGGAAAAGCCGCATAGACCTCGGCAGCAGTTCAGGGACTTGGCCTCCGTAGCTAATATGAAAGATAAGCAATAGATATCACAGGAGTCATTGGAAATAGCCTGAGTTAGCCTGGACAGCATAGTGAGACCCTGTCTCTACACAAAAACTTTTTTTTTTAATAGCTGAGTGTGGTGGCATGTGCCTGTAATCTCAGCTACTTTGGAGGCTGAGGTGGGAGGATCACTTGAGCTTGGAAGGTCAAGGCTACAGTGAGCTGAGCTCATACCATTGCACTCCAGCCTGGGCAACAGAGTGAGACCTTGTCTCAAAAAAAAAAAAAAAAAAAAAAAAAGAGGGAAAGGGAAATGGAAGGAAGAAAGAAAGAAAAGAAAGAAAATAGCCTGAGTTTCAAAGGCCTGGAGACACCCAACTGGGCTGTGAGAAGGACCGGCAGCTTTGACACAGCAGGCTGTGCCCACAGAGGAAGCAGACAGCTCTGAGGGAGGCAGCACACAGCAGGCCGCCCCAAATGACTGCAGCTGCAGGTGATAAAACGGCTGTCCAGTGGGAGACAGGGACAGGCCATAACTGCTGGTTTGTGCTGTGTCTCTCGCTTGTTAACATGTTTGGGTGAATTGACTGCAACAGATGGGCCTTTCAGCCCTCAGCACCTTGGTTTCTGGGCAAGACCAGGGTGACTTGCACCCTGGCGAGCCCCTCCCCTCCCTGAGCAGCAGAGCAACCTGCCCATAAAGGAGCCTGAGAAGAATGGAGTCGGATGAGGCAGTGCCCTGTGGAGGTGGAAAGAGCTCTGGACTGATAGTGCAAAGCCAGGGCTAACATCCCTTCATTCTCCTGATCTTGAGCACATCCTCCCCACTCTGGTGGCCACAGTTTCCTTATCTATAGAATGAGAGGATTCAATTAGAGTTGTCTTGGAAGTTTCTATTGTCTGTATTGTATATCCATGATTGTGTGTATTGAGCTACCCTTGATGAACAAAAATCAAAGGAAGAAAAGCCCCTTTAGCAGTTTTCTATCAACGTAATTATGTGAAATACCAGGAATCTCCGAGACCAAATGCTTCTCTCCTGTCCTTGCTGTGTAATGTATTTCCTCTTTTGCTGACTGAAGCCAAATTCAGTTAAGCACGTTGCCCTTGATTGTCCCCCACCACCTCACTCCCGCCAGAATATTTCTCTAGAAAAGATTGGTTAGGTTTTAGAACTGTGATGCCCCTTTTGGCTCACTTTTTGCCTTGTGTGCGCAAAAGATACACACGTTTCAGCTGGATGCATTGGCTCACGCCTGTAATACAAGCACTTTGGGAGGCAAAGGCAGGCGGATCACTTGAGACCAGGGGTTTGAGACTAGCCTGGCCACCATGGTGAAACACCATCTCTACTAAAAATACAAAAATTAGCCAGGCATGGTGGCACATGCCTGCAATTCCAGCTACTCGGGAGACTGAGGCAGGAGAATCGCTTGAACCTGGGGGACAGAGGTTGCAGTGAGCCAAGATCGCACCACAGCCTGGGCAACAGAATGAGACTGTCAAAAAAACAAACAAAAAACGTGTTTCTTTGGCAAACGTAAAGCCAAAACAGTTCTAAATAAAATTGTCTGGCTAATTTAACTCCCTGTGGGTAGTTTCTGAAATACCATTCCCTCATAGATTTTCCATTTAGTCTTTCAGTGCCCAAGGGGAGGAACTAATTTCTAAGTCTAATAAGCAAAGGCTATTATAAACAATTTCATTTTTCCTTCATCAGTGAGGAAGAAAAGCTTGTTCTCTTATTCCCTAGGAGGTGAAACAGAAGTGTGGTTTCATTAGAGAGTCAGGATGATGATGACGATAATGGTGATTTTACTGTTACTTGCATTTTTATTATACCATACACATTACAGAACCCTTTCAACCCATTATCTGATCTGCTGCTCCCTTCAGCTCCAGCTCTGTGGAGTAGAGAGAGCAAAGGTTATCACCTGTAACACTGAA
The DNA here is from genome assembly GCF_002776525.5 of Piliocolobus tephrosceles. Classification (NCBI taxonomy): domain Eukaryota; kingdom Metazoa; phylum Chordata; class Mammalia; order Primates; family Cercopithecidae; genus Piliocolobus; species Piliocolobus tephrosceles. The sequence goes on along the minus strand of NC_045439.1, from coordinate 85,378,330 downwards.
GAAGCAGACGAAGGTTAAGTGACTCACCTAAGGCCACAAAGCAGACTTAGCATGCAGTCTCCTAACTCCCAGGCCAGTGTGCTCTGCTTCTCCTGCCTTATCTTTGAGAAACTTGTTCCCTAGAGCCAGCAACCCCATCACTCCCCTTTGGGGCAGTAGGCAAGGATTGTGTCTTCTGCAGCATTCACTGCCCCGAAGAGGGTGCTGGCCTGCCTCCACAGGCCACCGTCCAGTAGTGCTTCTGAGCATCTAGCCGATGAACACAGGGTAGAACCTGACGTGCAAGATGGGTCTTCATCTCAGGATCCAGGGCTGTTTCTCAGAGAAATAGGGAAGGTCAGATGGGACAACTCGAAGTGGCACAGAGGCTGCCATCTGTCAAGGCAGGATGGGGTAGGGGTTGGGGGACACAGGAGGCGCCCAGAATGCCCTCAAGCAAGGCTCTCTTTTCCTGCCCCTGCCCCATCTGGGCACACCAGGCTAAGGAACTGCCTGGTTACATGGAAGACAAGTTTTGTCAAGCCCTCACTTGTAGACCTGCCCTCCTGCCCCTATCAGTTCTGTTCAAGGCTGCAAACTGACCTTGGTTTTCCCAAATGGATTGTTGGATCTTCAGAATATACAAAGAATTTACTGTGGGAAAAGGGCTTAGTCTGCTTCAAAGTGCAACTTGAGTGTTTTTCCTTCTGTTGTGTGCTTATCTATCCATCTCAGGCAAGGAAATGTTCATGACATATATTGCTTTGCCTTTTGGTGGCGGCAATTTCTTGTATATTCTTTGTATCTTGCCGTAAATGGTCTGTGTCCTAGACACCCTTCCTGGTAGACGAAAATATGTTGTCTTTTTCGGATGAAATAGGCTTTGGGGCTTCATTTTCTGACTTTATCCCCAAATGAAAGTCTAAAATGCAAATCTTTAAGTGTCTGGATTAGCCCTTTGTCTGAGGCCAGATCTTTTTCTCTCTCTAGGTGACCCAGCTGCTGTTAAAAATATATAGTTTTTTTCCCCATTTTTAATAGTCCTTATAATACTCTATAAATACCCCATTATCCACGATCATAGAAAGGGAATCTGGTTTTTTGAAAGTCACAATTAATTTGAATAGCCTGCTTTTGTCATTAAATTCAGCCTCTTCCTCTTCAGAATCTTTTATTGGTATTTCTAACACACGGGAAAATTGAGTTATTTGATAGTTTTGCCTCTTTTGTCCCAAAGTGAGCCAATATTCAGTAAATCATCTAAGAGTTGGTACAGGGAAAGATTGCAGTGAGTGTTTGGCCTACTTCCACCATGGGGAAGTTCTGCTGGGTCTTGAGAGGCTAGTGGCATGGACAGCACTGGAAGCTCAGACAGCCATGCACTGCTCAGGCCAGAAGGCCCATGAGGTGTGCCCCAGGCCAGCCAGCCTTCCACTCCCCTCCTGGAGATGCCAACCAGATCTGCCCAGTGGCAGGCAAAGCAGGGAAGACCCTGCAGTCCACCTCCTTCTGACTCATTGGCCAGTTTCTCTGAATGCAGTTGTCATAGCCATAATCTTTTGGGATGTTTGTTTGTTTGTTTTTTGAGACAGAGTCTCGCTCTGTTGTCCAGGTTGGAGCACAATGGTGCGATCTCGGCTCACTGTAATCTCCTCCTCCTGGGTTCAAGCGATTCTCCTGCCTCAGCCTTCCGAGTAGCTGGGATTACAGGCGCCTGCCACCACACCCAGCTAGTTTTTGTATTTTTAGTAGAGATGGGGTTTCACCATGCTGGCCAAGCTGGTCTCAAACTCCCGACCTCAGGTGATCTGCCCACCTCGGCCTCCCAAAGTGCTGTGATTACAGGCGTGAGCCACTGTGCCCAGCCACCATAATCTTATTATTAGGCATAGCAGAATACAATATTACATTTACTGTTGAACTTCGCCTAAAGAGATTAGTCGAAGCTGGAGTAGCAAAAAAGGTAATGAGTTTAAAATTAGCCCCTGAGGTTGTAAAACAACCAGCTCTCCCATGCATTACAGCTGGGAGTGTAAAGGGATACATCTACTTTGGAAGTCTGTTTGGTAGTGTTTGCTAAAGCTAAACATACCTGGACCTTGTTACCCAGCTGTTGCACTCCTGGGTATATTCCCAACAGAAATGAGTGCTTTTGTTCACTGAAAGATACAGGCAAGCATATTCATAGCAGCTCCATTCATTATAGCCAAAAACTGGAAAGAATTTCAATGTCCATCAGTAGTAGAATGGATAAATAAATGTAGCATAGTCACATACTAGAACACTACACAGCAGTAGAAAGTTATGAACTAGTCGGGTGCAGTGGCTCACACCTGTAATCACAGCACTTTGGGAGGGTGAGGCGGGCAGATCACTTGAGCTCAGAAGTTCAAGAGCAGCCTAGGCAACATGGTGAAACCCCATCTCTACCAAAAAAAAAAAAAAAAAGCCAGATGTGGTGGCACCTGCTGTAGTCCCAGCTACTTAGGAGGCTGAGGTGAGAAGATTGCTTGAGCCTGGGAGGAAGAGGCTGCGGTGAGGCGAGATCATGTCACTGCATTCTAGTCTGGGCTACAGAGTGAGACTCCGTTTCAAAAAAAAAAAAAAAAAACTTATGAACTACTGCTATACACCACTGGGATGACTCTCAGACCTGATATTGAACAAAAGAAGCCAGACACAGAATATATACTATATGAGTCCATTTATATAAAGTTCCAAAAAATATGTGTCAGAATAGCAGTTTATTTCCAGAGTGGGTAGGGTGGAGGGATGGATATTGATTGGAGAGAGGCATGAGAGAGTTTTCTAGGGGTGCTGGACATGTTCTGTATTTTGGCCGGGCGTGGTAGCTCATGTGTGTAATCCCAGCACTTTGGGAGGCTGAGGCAGGTGGATCACCTGTGGTGAGGAGTTCGAGACCAGCCTGGCCAAGATGGTGAAATCCCGTCTCTACTAAAAATGCAAAAATTAGCCAGGCATGGTGGCAAGCACCTGTCATCCCAGCCACTTGGGAGGCTGAAGCAGGAGAATCACTTGAACCCAGGAGGTGGAGGTTGCAGTGAGCCCAGATCACACCACTGCACTCCAACCTGGGCAACAGAGTTGAGACTCTGTCTCAAAAAAAAAAAAAAATTCTATGTTTTGATGTGAGGGATGTTTGCAGAGGTGTATTTGGAAGTACACATCTAGCGAGCTGTATGGTTAAGGTTAATGCACTATACTGTATGTAAGTTAGACCCACTCAGTGGGCAATTGGAGGTGGAAGGCTTAAGGATTCTTGTCAGTCCATACTAGCATATTGGCACATCCTTGCCTCTGCCCTGTCCTGTGGAACAGTGCAACTACAAGCTGTACGGCTGACTGCCAGACACTGCTGCCTGGTTTCCCAGCGGGAGACCTTTCCTTTTCCTTTCCCTTTCCCTTTTCCTTTCCTATTACAACTTTTGTTAGAGGTTCAAGGGGTACATGTGCAGGTTTGTTACATGGATATATTGCATGGCACTGAGGTTTGGGGTACGATTGATCCCATCACCCAGGTAGTGTGCATAGTACCCAATAGGTAGTTTTTCAGTCCTTGTCCCCTCTAGTAGTCGCCAGTATCTGCTGTGATATTCTCTATATGAACAAGTTATGGGAGAAATCAGCAGTCATTTCTCTACTGACTTCTGGGGAGCAGGCCTGGAGCAGGGCAAGAATGAAGATGCAGAGGAATGTTCAGGAAGCCTGCCTGCCTGCACACATTCCCTGCTTAACACAGGTCTTAACTTCTCCAGGCTCTCTGGTCAGCTCTCTTTGACAGTCAGGCTATGGAAATGATTAATGATCTTTCTCAAAGCCAGGAAAAAGCAGTGAGGGTCCCTGGCAGGGCCATACCCTGGGTCCTGGGCCCTCACCCCTGCACAGTGGGCAAGAAGGCAGCCATATGAGTCTGTCTGGGGTCCCTGCCCCTGTTTGCTTCTGGACTTCCCTGGAACCCGCCCATTCTCTGCAATGGGGAGGAAGTGACTTTCCCTTCAACACTCTTACCATCTCTCATCTTTGTCTCCAAAGCGAGAAGAGGCCATCTCTTCTTCTGCCCTCACCCCTATCCCCAGCTCAGGTTGTCTTGGTTGTCTGAGCGGCAGGAAGGAACACAAAGTACCAGGGGAGCAGCTTTTGTTTGGCCACATCTGCACTGGGAGCTGCTGATCACAGCTGTGGTCTGCTAGTGCCAGCGCCCAGCAGCATTCCCACCAACAAGGGTTAAAGCCCCAGGAGTCCCGCCAACTTCACTGGGTCCATAGCCCTCATAAAAGCCTTTTACATCCGTCCCTCCCTCGGGCTGCAGGCTCCCTGGCTGAAATCTGATAAGGGGCCTCTTTGTTGCAACTGTCAGTCTCCTTTATTGAGGAGGGAACTGGAGACCAGCAGCACTTCTTGGGGTGCAGATAAGGCCCTGGATTCCTGTCAGAGAGAGCATGATTAATTACCCTCAATCCTAGCTCCTGCTTTGATAGCAGTGACTGACAGTCCACAGGCTTCCCCATCAGGTGTTCACCCTCTTCTGGGAGGCGTGATGGGGGTGGAGATTTGGTCTCCTGTAGGGCCAACACCAGTGACCCACAAAGAACTCTCTTCAGTGGGTATTTGCCTCCTTCCCAGTGCTCTGCGGGTTGCTTTTGCATTTATCGTGGACAGAGGCCCGTCTCTCTCAGGTGAAGAGCTTCCTTAGAGGAAGATAGAAAACAGTCCAGAGAGCAGGCCAGAGACCCCTTGCTCCCTCCCACAAAGGCTGGGAAAGGAGCCATTGCTTGTGGATGTGAACTTCACAAATCTGGTCTTAAGCCAGGGGCCCTTCACAGAGAAAATCTCAAACCATCTGTATCAAGGCCATTTGACAGCATTACTCTGTCATTTAGGCAGGTTCCTAAAACCAAGTCATTCTCCCTTTGGTAATAATCACAACTGCCAATTTTTGTTTGTTTATCAATTTGTATGTTGCTGGCTTGAAGGTACATCAGCAGAATTTTGTTTTAATTTTTTATTCATAGACTTTAGAACTGAAAATCATCTAGTCCAAATTCCTCACTTCACATTTGCGGAAACTGAGGCCTGAGTCTGTCAATTGCCTATTGGTTCTTGTTCAGCAGGTAAACTTAGCTTAAAGGCCTTCTTTCTTCATAGTAGAATTTACTTTGGACAAGAGAAATGGCTACCAGGTCCATTAAGCACACAGCAAACAGCTGAGACCACCCTGCAGATTCTGCCTCTCTCAGTTGTTAGAGGAATCAAAGACACAGCAGGCTTTTGTGTCTGGATTATCCGATGGGAGAAAGCCCCACCATCATCTAGAGAGAGCCCTCGGCATAGCCTCCGCTTTGTTTCTGATGGAACCAAGGGGCCAGCCTGCACTGGAAGCCACTTTAACAGTTTAACAGAGGGCCAACCACAGGGAAAAATGCGCCCAATCTCTTTATCAGCTTGATCTCCAGAACCAGGGTGCCTTAGCAGGGCATGGGGGCTTGTGTGAGGCTAGTCCACTGTGGAGTGAGGAAAACAGCAGCTTCCGAAGTATGCCACGGTGGGGCTGGGCCACACAGTAGGGTGCAGGGGCCACCACCACAGCTTCCAGTGTGCCTCTTACCTGCGGTTTCTCTGTGGTGTGATGACAGTTCCCACAAGAGTCCATTTTCCCTTCTGGGAAGAGGTCACTGATTAGTTAGGTTACAACCTTGACTTCAGACACCACTGTGACCCTTCCTTGTCTCCTCAGGTTCTGTATCTGCCAACGTCCCCCTTGCCCTAAGCAGCTCTCAGTCTAATATAATACAGTCACTTTGTGTGTGACTATAAAGAGGCTAATTTTTGATGAAATTTCTACATCTATAACAATATTGTCCTTCAAAGATGCCATCTCAAATAGCCAGGCAGTTACTCCATTGACTACTCAAAATGAATTTGTAATTCCTCTCTGGGGAGTTGCCTTCAGAGGCGGTTCAAACCACACTAGAAAATCTCAGCTGGGTGCAGTGGCTTACGCCTGTGATCCCAACACTTTGGGAGGCTGAAGTGGGAGGATTTCTTGAGTCCAGGAGTTTGAGACCAGCCTGGGCAACATAGTGAGACCCCACCTCTACAAAAATAAAAATACACCTGTAATCCCAGCACTTTGGGAGGCTGAGGCTGGCGGATGACTTGAGGTCAGGAGTTCGAGACCAGCCTGGCCAACATGGTAAAACCCCATCTCTACTAAAACTATAAAAAATTAGCCAGGTGTGGTGGCACTCACCTGTAATCCCAGCTACTCGGGAGGCTGAGACAGGAGAATCACTTGAACCCAGGAGGCGGAGGTTGCAGTGAGCTGGGATCACCCCACTGCACACCAGCCTGGGGAAAAGAGCAAGACTCAGTCTCAAAAGATAAAAACAAATAAAAAACAAAATAAATTAACTGGGCTGAGCTAGGTGGTGTGCACCTATGGTCCTAGCTACTTAGGAGGCTGAGGTGGGAGGATCACCTGAGTCTGGGATTTTGAGGCTACACTGAGCTGTGATCACACCACTGCACTCAAGCCTGGGCAACAGAGTGAGACTCCATCTCAAAAAAAAAAAAGAGATTCAAAAGAAAATAGTGCAAACTCTGAAAGCTGTTTGCAGATGGAGTTTCAAAGCTAGCTGTCCAAAGTGACCTGTAGGACAGCACTTCCTCAGCTGGGCAAGCCCTGCCATGCTGGTTCAACACTCACCACATCTGTCTTATGCTTGTCACACACCTGGCCACTGCCTGCTCTTTGACACCTGTTTTCCCCTTTGGCCTCAATTGTGAGGGTCCCAGCAGGCACGTCACAGGCATGTGGGAAGTGTGTTTAAGATTCCTAGTTGAGGCTGGGCACAGTGGCTCACGCCTATAATCCCAGCACTTTGGGAGGCTGAGGGGGGTGGATCACCCAAGATCTGGAGTTGGAGACCAGCCTGGCAAACATGGTAAAACCCCATCTCTACTAAAAATACAAAAATTAGCCAAAAATCACTTGAACCTGGGAGGCGGAGGTTGCAGTGGGACAAGATCATACCACTGCACTCTAGCCTGGGCAACAGAGTGAGACTCCAACTCAAAAAAAAAAAAAAAGATTCCCAGTTGAGAGCTGGGTGTAGTGGCTGGAGCTTGTAAATCCCAGCTACTCAGGAGGCTAAGGTGGGAGGATTCCTTGAGACCAGATGTTTGAGACTAGCCTGGGCAACATAGTGAGACCCTGTCTCTACAAAAAAATTTAAAGATTAGCCAGGCATGGTGGTGTGTGTGCCCCTGTAGTCGCAATTCCTCAGGAGGTTGAGATGAGAGGATCACTTGAGCCTGGGAGTTCAAGCCACAGTGAGCTATGATCACACGACTGCACCCCAGACTAGATAACAGAGTGAGACCCTGTCTCTAAAAAAATTTAGAAAAAGATTCTCAGTTGAATTACCATGGAGCTGGTTGCTTCGACTCCGAGAAACATGTCTGGGTAGGTTAATTTATTAAACGCTGTAAGGCATGGTAGGCATGGTAAAGGAAAGACAACCCCTGCCTTCATAGAGTTGACAGTCCTCCAGGGATGTCAGATGAACAGACGTGAAACAATTAGAGAAGGACAATTTGCTGAACTTACAGGGGCATGATAGAAATTCTGAGAGGGAAGAAACCCACATGAACTGGGGTAGTGAGAACATGCTTCCTGGAAGGAGTGGATGTGGAAGGACACCGGAGGATTTGACTGGAGGCAGAAAAGAGCGTGTTTTGGGGGCAATAGGGAGAAGGCCCAGCGAGTTGGAGTGCAAGTGAGTTGCTCAGATATGCCAGGAATACTTCATATGTGATCTTTTAAGGGAGTGTTGAGGAACGTGGGTCATGCGATTGGACATGTGAGATGGGCTAGGTAAGCGATAAGAGTTTTCATAGGTTTTTAAACAAGGAAGTGAGTAATATAGTAAAAGTATTTTAATAAGATTGGCTGCAGTGTGCAAGTTGATCGTATGGATAAGAGGCTAGTGCAGGCATCTAATTGTGGGCCAGAGAGGGCCTGGACCAGGATGGTGGCTGAGGGCCAAAAAGGAAGATGCCTTTGAGAGGTACCTCCAAGGATGAATCATGAAGCCTTCTAGCACCCTGAAAGTGGATGATAGGGAGAGGAGAGGAGCCAGTGCTGATACGAGGTTCTTGCCTTCCTGCCTAACTTCCAAGGGTGGTAGTGTTGCTGGGAAAAAATGAGGTGTGGGGAAAGGGAGCTAGTTTAGGGGAATGAAGATGAGCCCAGTACAGACATTCTGACTTGGAAGTAAACGGGTCACATGTGTGAAGATGCCCTAGGAGCTTCTGGAAGTGTGAGCTTAGGAGTCCTGTGTGAGGGGACCTTGGGAGTGGTCCTCTCAGACACTCCAGGTAATGCCTTGGAAGGTGTGGACTCAAGGCCATGGGTGTGTTTGGGCAGACAGGCCTCTGAAAGGAGGTCGACGTTAGTCCTGTCCTGCTGGGGGCCCACATCAGGCTTTTGTCTTGCTGGTAGGGGAAGGTTTACTGTCCAGAACAGCACTGGGAGAAGTCAACCAGCACATGAGCTATGTGTCTTAGGAGTATGCCAGTAATCCTCTATTATTTTACCTGTGAATCTGTGGGTCTAATTCCATGACCCCTTTGTCCTTTACCCTCCAAGGACCAGCAGGTCAAGGTAAAGGTCTTCAGGGTCACTAGCTCCCTCCCCACACTTAGGAAAGAGGCCTAAGCCAGGTGCTGTGGGTCACGCTGCAGTCCTTGTGCTTTGGGAGACTGAGGCAGGAGGGTTGCTTGAGCTTAGGAGTTTGAGACCAGCCTGGGCAACATAGGAAGATCCTGTCTCTACAGAAAATGTTTTTAAATTCCCTGAGCGTGGTGGTGTGTGCCTGTATTCTCAACTGCTCAGGAGGCTGAGTGGGAGGATGGCTGGAGCTTAAGGCTGCAATAAGTCATGATTGCACCACTGCACTCCAGTCTGGGCAACAGCGTGAGACCCTATCTTTGAAAAAAAATAAAGAAAAAGAAGAGGCCTGGTCCTGCCGCAGCAGCCCCACATATCCACGCGCACAGTGCTTCCTTTTCATTCTCTGGCTTGAACCATCCTGTAAAAGAGTTGCTGAGGCTGCCATTCAGAGCTGAGAAAACTGCTGTGCCTTTAGGGAAAGAGGCTCATGGAGCAGAAACAAACAGCTCTTCTCTGCTCAGGTTGGCTTAAGGTCCACCAGGCAGCCCAGTGAGACCTCAGCGAGACTGGGGCAATGGGAGGGGGCAAGGCAGAGGAGCAGCAGTCTGTGTACAGTAAAAGGAGTTTGCCATCAAAAGGCAACAAGTCTCATACCCTGCCCTGGACGGTGACCCTTCCCTGTGGAATTCTCCCCTCTGACCTCCAGATCATTAATCCTGAGGCTGCCAAATGACAGTCATCCATCACGCCTCCTGACGAGCATCCCAGCCGGCTGTGAAAGGACTGGCCCCGCCCTCACCACGTCCCCTGGTGCTCATTAGTAGCCCTTCCTGCTTGGTGCCAGGTTTCCTAATCAAGTCCCTGGCTCCTCTCACTTCCCCTTGGGGCCGCTGGGCGGAAGCTGCTCTGACCCTCCCCCTTTCAGAGGCCAGGGAGTGGGAGAATGATTGGTGTGGGGAGAGAATTGAGTGGCTTTTCATTCCCCTGGAGACCAGTGTGTCCAGCAGCTCCTTTGACATAGTGGGGCACACGAGAGAGAAAGAAACCATTTCTCCATCAAGCAGGAGAGGAGAAAGCAGGCATGTGCAAACAAGCACACTCTTTTTTTTTTTTTTCCAAGATGGAGTCTCGCTCTGTCACCCGGGCTGGAGTGCAGTGGCACGATCTCGGCTCACTGCAAGCTCCGCCTCCCAGGTTCACGCCATTCTCTTGTCTCAGCCTCCCGAGTAGCTGGGACTACAGGCGCCCACCACCAAGCCAGGCTAATTTTTTTTTTGTATTTTTAATAGAGATGGGGTTTCACCATCTTAGCCAGGATGGTCTCAATCTCCTGACCTCGTGATCCGCTCGCCTTGGCCTCCCAAAGTGCTGGGATTACAGGCGTGAGCCACCGTGCCCAGCCAAGGAGCACACTCTTACAAGCAGCACTGAGCGCTGCCAGGAGGGTGACTAGGCAGGGCTCCCCTTCTAGGAAGTCAGAGAAAGGTTTCCCGGAGGAAGCTGCCACTGAATGGAGTCTGAAAGCTGCAGAGATAAGTCGCCAGATCACTAGGAATAGTCTGGAATCGTACTGCTAACAAAACAAACACACACACACACACAAACTAAAAAACAAGCACCTTTGAAATCATCTAGTCTGGCCCTCTTATTTACAGACGGCAAAACAGAACCAGAGAGTCTAAGTGCTTTGCCAAAGGCCCACATAGCCTGTGCATTGGACCTGTCCTGACAGCTAGTCTGAGTCTTCAGGCTTGGGGAGTTTGAATTAAATTACACTTCCAAACAGATTCATGAGCATTGTTTCCAGCTCAGTTAAAGGTGGGCATACGCGGAATCCTTCTCAGCCTGATGATGATCCCGCTGTCTCTTTCTCTCGGACAACCACAGGGACCCCCATCAACCGAATCCCCATCATGGCCAAGCAGATCCTGGACCTGTACATGCTGTATAAGCTGGTGACTGAGAAGGGGGGCCTGGTGGAGATCATCAACAAGAAGATTTGGAGGGAGATCACCAAAGGCCTGAACCTGCCCACATCCATCACCAGTGCCGCCTTCACCCTCAGGACCCAGTGAGTGGCCAGGGCCTGGGGGAAGGAAGCCGAGGCTGAAGAAAGGGGATGTTGTAACCTAGAGGAGAGGAAGGAAGGAAATTCCTTTGTATAGTTAGCAAGATGAGTGGATTCCCGAAACAGTGGGGAGCTTTCTGAGATTAATCCCTCACTAAACCAAGTAGTGGTGAGAACCGCCATTTACCAGGTGTCTACTCTGTGCTGGTACTTTACGATTTCATTTAAACCTCACAGTCAACCCTGTAAAGTAGGTATGCCCCCATTTTCCACATTACAAAAATGAAGTCTCCAGGGTTAAATAATTTGGCGAGGGCCATACCAGCCAGTAAGTGGTAGAGCTGAGATTCAGACCTGAGCTTCTGTCTCTAAGACCTGTGCCCCTTCCAGGACATTGTCTTCCAAACAGCATCTCCACCCCAAGTGGCTCCTCTTACCTGACATTCAGCTTACCCAGTGGCAGAGGACCCAGAGAAAGGCAGGCAGGAAGGCCCCCTTGGATTGGTGATCTGGTTTTATCAGCATTTGAGTTAATCACACGGGTGATGGAAGAGGTGAAACCAATAATAGCACTGAAGAATGAGGGCCAGAGAGGAGTCTGTTCTTCTGGAACACTCTGGAGTTCTGTGAAGAGTATGCAATGTACAGCTGACATCAGTTAGGTAGCATGTTGTAGCTACAACCAGAATGGTGAGGTTCCTGGGTAGAGAGCTGCTTCTTGGGACCTAAGACACAAAAAATGACAGTGTCTAGGTCCCATGCACGATGGGAAGAATTGCTCCTGTCTGACTATCCCAGCTCTGAATAAGATCAAGAAGCCAGAAAGCCCTTGTAAAATAGGGGCCTAATTTTTCCCAGGGCACTAAAAAAGCACCAAAACAAATGTGAAACACCAACTAAGATGTTATTTATTTCCCCTAATGAATGGTCCTTCAAAGTAGAGCCTATTTAGGATTGAGTGGCAGTTAGAGGAGGCTGGGGCAGAGCATCCAGCCATCCCAGACTTTTCTGCCAAGTACACCAAGGTTGCAATCCTTTGCCCTAGAGTCCTGGCCAGCAGAGACTGCTTCCAGAGACCCACCAACCTCAACTGGGTGATCTCTGGTGCTGTTTTGGATTATTATTCCTGCTTGCTTCCTTTCCTCCAGGTACATGAAGTATCTGTATGCCTATGAGTGTGAGAAGAAAGCCTTGAGTTCCCCAGCCGAGCTCCAGGCAGCCATTGATGGCAACCGCAGGGAGGGCCGGCGGCCCAGCTACAGCTCCTCCCTCTTTGGCTACTCACCTGCTGCGGCTACTGCTGCTGCCACTGCCCCTGCCCTCCTCTCCCCACCCAAGATCCGCTTTCCCATCCTTGGGCTTGGCTCTAGCAGTGGCAGCAATACCAGTAGCCCTCGGATATCCCCAGCAACCACTCTCAGGAAAGGTCAGTAGGGCTCCTGGGGGAGAAGGAAGGGAGGAAGGGATGCCAGTTTCCCTGTGTTCAAGACTGGGGTTTTTGGGCAGGAGGGTCAATTGTGGATTTTTCCAGCTCCAGTTCTTTTGCAGGTGATGGAGCCCCAGTGACAGCAGTGCCTGTGCCAAATCGCCTGGCTGTGCCCGTGACCTTGGCAAACCAGCAGGCTGGTACTCGGACCGCCGCGCTGGAGCAGCTGAGGGAGCGGCTGGAGTCAGGGGAGCCTGCTGAGAAGAAGGCGTCGAGGCTGTCCGAGGAGGAGCAGCGCCTGGTGCAGCAGGCCTTCCAGCGCAACTTTTTCACCATGGCACGACAGCTCCCCATGAAGATCAGGATCAACGGCAGGGGTGAGCCAGGCTCAGGGCAGAGCCTTCCGTTACTGGGAAACCCTACGCCCATTCACGCCTCCTGGGACTGCGGGGCAGGGATGGTGAGGCACAAACTGCTGACCTGGAAGAGGCCCCTCCAGGTTCTGCCTTCTAGGCCCCCAGAAGAGAGGCACTGAGATCTCAGTTCACCAAGCTGAAGTTGTTTAGTAGAGGGGACCACATGTTGCCTTAGGCGGTGCTCTGTTCTCTAATAAGAGGGAAAAGCAGTTATTCACAGAGGAGGAGCCAGAGGCCTTCAGAGAGCTGCAGCGTTTCCCACCAGCCTTTACCCCAGCACCTCACTGGATGTAGGCAAGAGCAGGGCACCGTCTGCAGGTCGGGGAGGAAGACACCCCATGTTTCTGAGGCTCAGTGAGGGGCCAGATTGCCCCAGGCTAGACAGTGGGACTCAGGAATATAAAGAGAAGGAGGAAACACAAGTTTGGCAGCATAATTGACATCCTTTCCCTTGCTCTTCACATGTTCTAGTGCCCCACATTCTCTTCCCCAAGCCACACGCCCCTTTTCCCATTCACACACACTCTTTCCCATTCTGGTCCTGATGCTATCTCAAAGCAAACATGAATGAGATGTGTGGGAAGGAGCCAGGTGTGAAGGGAGCTGTGCATATTCCCAGGCTGCCCCTCCCTACCCCATTGCCCCTGGGGAGCAGAAAGAAACTGGGAGGTAATAGCTCATCCAGGGCCAGGTGCCCTGCTCCTACACAAAGCAAAGGGCTGTTAGAAAAGACAGCTCACTGGAAAGAATTCTGAGTCTGGGGTAAGCCAGACAGAGGCCGTGTGTGCCAGCACTTGCAGCCTTCCACAAACGCCAGCTGCCCAGGTGGTCATGGAAGGGAGGGGCTGGAGACATAGACTCCTCTCTTTGAGGGACTCAGTCAAAGGAAAGAAGGGCAAGGTGGGTCCTCAGAGTAGGGGCTGGGTCTCATTGATCTCTGATTTCTTGGGCCTGGTGTGTAGTGTAGCTCGGGGTTTGCCCATCACATGGAAAGTACCAATGCAGAGCAGTGGGGCCGGGGTCAGCCTCCTTGCCTGCTGTGATTCCTTTGCTCTGGGAGCAGAGGAAATTGAGGAGATGAACTGTGTCAGTGGAAAAAGCCAGCAACGGGAGGTTGGCGAGACTGGGATCTCCTGCCATACCCTACACTCAGGAGAAGGTTACATAGGTGCCTTCTGACAGCGTGAGGCTTTGACCAGGGTGGCCAGGCAGCATCAGAGAGGACAGCAGGAGTGCTGTGGAAGGCTTGACCAGGCCCACTGTCTCCCTGTCCCCAGCAGAAGACAGAGCAGAGGCCTCGGCTGCAGCACTGAACCTGACTACGAGTAGCATTGGGAGCATTAACATGTCCGTGGACATCGATGGCACCACCTACGCAGGTGAGGCCCTGGAGCTCTGGGGGAGGCCCACGTGGCTGCAGCCAGCCCCAGCGCAGCTCTGTGGCTGACCCTGCCTCTTGCCCTCTGTCTGAACACCTCCCACGGTGGCTTCCTTTTTCCTGGTCTCAGAGTTGCAAAGGTCAGGTGGTCCTCTGGACACGTAGAGACTGTGGATTGTTAACCGGATGGTAGGTCCCTCCCACTTTGGCAGACACCCTTCACCTAACCCTGGTAGACCAGTGGTTGGCTCGTTAATGGAAGAAGTCAGTCAGTGTCCCACAATCCCCCGATCTTCTCATGCACAGCCTTTCTCTGACTGTGGTTCAGCTCTTCTCTTCCTTTTGCAGACTGAGACACAGGCAAAGGAACCCCGGTATAGCAGAATCAGCTTACATTGTTAAGCTCCCCGCCCCCCAGTCTTTTATAGTTATCTCTTCCTAAACCTAATTTAGCAACAGTGTTTTGTTGGTTGGTAGATTTTGCACCTTTACAGAGTTGTTCCAAGGATTTAACTTAGTATTCATGACTGGGCATGGTGGCTCATGCCTGTAATCCTTGCACTTTGGGAGGCTAAGGCAAGAGGATCACTTGAGCCTAGGAGTTTGAGACCAACCTGAGCAACATAGCAAAATCCCAAATCTACAAAATACAAAAAAAAATTAGCCGGGGATGGTGGTGCACATCTGTGGTCCCAGCTACTTGGGAGGACCACTTGAGCCCAGGAGGTCGAGGCTGCAGTGAGCCATGATTGTACCACTGCATTCCAGCCTGAGTGACAAAGCAAGACCTTGTCTCAAAAAAAAAAAAAAAAAAGAAAGAAAGAAACAACTTAGTATTCATAAAAACAGCAGTCCCTTTCCCATTCCCATTTCATTGGTTTACGGATGAGCTTGGGAACAAGCCCACCTGACACTTGTTAAGCACAGCATTGTCGGGTGCGGTGGCTCACGCCTGTAATCCCAGCACTTTGGGAGTCTGAGGCGGGCGGATCACGAAGTCAGGAGATCAAGACCATCAAGACCATCCTGGCTAACACACAGTGAAACCCCGTCTCTACTAAAAATACAAAAAATTAGCCAGGCGTGGTGGCGGGCGCCTGTAGTCTCAGCTACCCAGGACCCTGAGGCAGGAGAATGGCATGAACCCGGGAGGTGGAGGTTGCAGTGAGCCGAGACTGCGTGACTACACTGCAGCCTGGGCGACAGAGCAAGACTCCATCTCAGGAAAAAAAAAAAAAAAAAAAAAACCGGGCGTGGTGGCCCATGCCTGTAATCCCAGCACTTTGGGAGGCCGAGATGAACGGATTATGGGGTCAGGAGATCGAGACCATCCTGGCTAACACGGTGAAACCCCGTCTCTACTAAAAATACAAAATAATTAGCCGGGCGCAGTGGCTCAAGCCTGTAATCCCAGCACTTTGGGAGGCCAAGACAGGCGGATCACAAGACCCCGTCTCTACTAAAAAATACAAAAAACTAGCCGGGCGATGTGGCGGGCGCCTGTAGTCCCAGCTACTCAGGAGGCTGAGGCAGGAGAATGGCGTGAACCCGAAAGGCAGAGCTTGCAGTGAGCTGAGATCCGGCCACTGCACTCCAGTTTGGGTGACAGAGCGAGACTCCGTCTCAAAAAAAATTATAAATCACATAATCGCCAGGCGCGGTGCGGGCGCCTGTAGTCCCAGCTACTCCGGAGGCTGAGGCAGGAGAATGGTGTGAACCCGGGAGGTGGAGCTTGCAGTGAGCCGAGATCGCGCCACTGCACTCCGGCCTGGGCAACAGAGCGAAACTCCATCTCACAAAAAAAAAAATTTTTTTTTTTTCTGTAGAGACAAAGGTCTTCCTGTATTGCCCAGTGTGGTCTCAAACTCCTGGCCTTGAGCTATTCTCCTGCCTCAGCCTTCCAAAGTGCTGGGATTATAGTTGTGAGCCACCGCAACTGGACTTGCTGTTGCTGTTTGTGTACTCTGGGTATACCTGTCTCAGAGCATTTATGACATTTTAGCAAAATTACTCTGACAACCTATCTGTCCCCCTCCCCAGCCCATCAACGCTTCAAGTCAGGACAGCATTTGGATCTTCTCCCATCACCCCCTAACGCAGTGTCTACAGTGGAGTCAGGCACAGGGCTAGGCCAGCAGTGAATACTTACTGAAAGGAGCTGGCCCGCCCCTTCGCTCTTCCTCTGCCCACACTTGCTTCTCTTCCCCCCACCAAGGTGTGCTGTTTGCCCAGAAGCCTGTGGTCCACCTCATCGCGGGGTCTGCTCCCCAGAGCCTCGGCAGCAGCGCCAGCAGCAGCAGCAGCTCTCACTGCTCACCAAGTCCTACCTCATCCCGGGGCACCCCCAGCGCAGAGCCCTCCACCAGCTGGTCCCTCTAATGGGCAGGACCCAGCTTCCCACTTGCCACTCTCCTGTCAAGAGTGAAGGAAGTTGATGCACAGAATTTACCTCATCTCACGGAGCCCACGTCGACGAGCACCATTTGGCCAGACATTGAGAGTTTGGATGTGCCTGTCTGTCCAGGTTCCATTCAGGTCCTGCTGTACTCTGGGGTCAGGGAGAGGCTAGAGGGGCAGGACAGACAGCGTTGTCCAATCAGGGATTGTCCTGGAGAACTGGGTGGGGGTCTGTGGGTGTCCAGCTTCCTCCGGGGTTCCCCAGCCACTTCCCAGCTCGGGGTACAGTGTATTGACAATCTGTCAGCTGACACAGGGCTGGAGGCCCTCCATTTCCCTTACCCTTTAATTTATTTCCCTGCCCCTGCCTTCTGGCATGACCCCAGGGCCACTAGTCTCTTCCCCTGTTTTTAAGTCCCATATGGGGCTGCTAGGAGCCAAGAGCATGCCTTCATGCTTTTCTGCTGAGCATGGGATGGGGCCCTTCCAGACCACCTTGCCTACTGTTAGGTTCCTGGGGCATGGGTCCCTCAAATGCAAGTCTTGAATCAGTCCTCAGGGTCCCAGATCCCCCTTCTAATGATCTGAAGGAAGAGGCTGTGTGGGCAGTTGAGGGCCAGGGCCCACAGGGCATCTGCTGATGAGAAGGCAGAACCTTGGGACTGCCCAGCCCTGGCACCTGCTTCACACGGACCCTTCTCTGACCCCCCAAACCTCATGTTCCCCACTTGTCCTTATCGGCGTGCTCTCCCAAAAACAGCCCACTCATCCTTTCCCCAGCCCTCTTCTGTTTCTTATGGGGCCATCTTGGCCTCACCGTCCCTACATGTGCCGCTGTCAGGTTCATTGAAATACCTCAGATTTGTAATTGTTGATGTTTGAGTCTTCAGGAAGTATTTGCATCTCTGAAATCTTTTTTATATGTGTTTTGCTGACTTTTGTTTTTTTATTTTAAAATTTTTATTGTTGTAGCACCAAAGAAATGAAAACAGATCACCCCCAAAGTCAAGTGATGGGGTACCCCGGCCCCTCTGGCCTTTCCCTCAAGCCCAGTGAGGAGGTGGGCGGAGGCAGGCAGGGGAGACGACTCAGGGATCGCGGGGGCGGGGAGGTGGAGTGGAGAGGCCCGCTCTCACGCTGGTCGGGCCCTGAAACCACACCAGTTCTGAAGACCGTTTTCTGCCACACCCCCACCCCCAGCTGACCAGGGAGGCAGCAGGACATCTCCCCATCACTCAGCATTCCCAGCTCAGGGCACAGGCAGGCTGGGGTCCTTGCTGACCTTGCCAGTGGTTGAGCCACCCCAGGGTATGAGGAGATGAAGAACTCCACAGCTCCTCCTGAACCCTGGGTGGGAGCAGGCAGCTCCTGTGCTGTAAAGAAAAGGCAGTTTTTGCGTGCGGCTCACCTCAGTCAAGGAAGCCCTGGAATGTTCACCACCACTGGGACATGGGGCTGTGGCAGTGGGAGACACCACACATGGCGTGTGTGTGTGTGGCGGCGCGGCTTGCATTCGGTCCTGTGTAGGAGAAGAAAGGGAATCAAAAGCTTGAGCACAAACAGATACCTCAGCCTGGTAAGCTGCAGCTCTGCTCAACTGCATCTTCTCTCAGCCCTCCACACACGCTCACCCCCACTCCCACACTCACACACACACACACCCCCCCCATTTCCTGGGGGCTGACCTCGTCTAGCCTCAGCCTGCAGGCTGTGGGCAGAGAAGGGCATCTGGGACCTGGTGCCAGTGAGGAGCCCAGTTGGCTGGCACTGGGCCCATTTGAAGGTGTCTCAGACATTTGGCCAGTATGTCTTTCTCAGGGGTTTGGTCACAAAGGATGGACTCTTCCCACCCAGAGGATGCAGGGACAACACACTGTGTCCTTCTGGTCACTGGATCCTCTCGCTTTCCCCAGGCAGCTCGCCTGGCCACACCGTTGGAGTGAACCCTCACTGCCCTCAAGGACAACAGCAGGGTCTCACCCAGAGCGTGATGGGGGGTGCCAGCAGGTACCCCCAGGAGTGGGGCCTTGGCCCAAGCAGAGCTTTCCC
Organism: Piliocolobus tephrosceles; assembly: GCF_002776525.5. Taxonomy (NCBI): domain Eukaryota; kingdom Metazoa; phylum Chordata; class Mammalia; order Primates; family Cercopithecidae; genus Piliocolobus; species Piliocolobus tephrosceles. The sequence goes on along the minus strand of NC_045439.1, from coordinate 85,359,922 downwards.
TGAAGGTGCCATCAGCCAGGGCAGCTCTATCCCCTTCCTGCTCCCCATCTTATGTGTATTCTAACCAGAAAAATGTGATAGCACATGGGTAGCCTAGGCAGTGAATAAATACCTCAGATGTCCTCCTGCAGCAAGTGTCTGTATATGTTGTGGTTATTTTCTATCTTACATGTTCTTGAATGTTTATATTTCAATAAACCTCTACCTCTTCACACAAGCAGGTCTCTCCGTTGCTTTGAGTGGCCCTTCCACTGGACAGTACTGGGGAGAGGTGAGCTCCTTCAGAGTGAAAGGGGACTGAGTGAACTTCTCCTGACCCTGTGATTTCTCCTGAATCTTCTCCCATTCACTCACCCCTTCTTCAAAGGGAAGGCTCACTGAGCTCACTCTCAGCTTACCTTCTGTGTTAGCAGGGTTCTCCGGCATTACCTCATCATCAGAACTGACTCCAGTGATGTCACATCAGTGTCCTGGCAGGCACAGGGCCAGCGGGTCACCTTGACTGAGCCCCTGTTGAGCTCCTGCTGGGTCAGACGATAAGGGAGGACCCACACAGGGTTATCTAGACGGAGATGGATTCTTTAGACTACAGCATCACTGGGACTGAACAGCAGGCTACCACTGGTGGGAGACAGAAGCTGCAGCAGCCGCAGAACTTCTGGAAGGCTTCCCACAGGTGGTAACGTTAAAGCTGGAAGAGTCAGAGTTTGCACCTGGAGACGAGCAATTCTTGCAGAGGAATACATGCATGCATACATACATATGAATACATATGGAAATGCAGTGGCATCAAAGGACCTGGCATTGGGGAACTATGGCTGGTGCCTTGGGTCAGTGGGTGGATGGGAGGGGAACTGGGAAAAGCTGGGGCCAGGATTAATGGATTTGGGAGCCATCCTCTGAGAATCAGGATATATTTTCACCAGGGCATGGGCTTAGAAGCTTTTCTAGAAAGGTGATGCCAGGCGACCTGCTGGGCGTGGAACCCTGGGGCACTGCCAGTGGAGCTCAGGCCCATCCCCAGAGCCTTTCTCTACCATGATGCACACTGCTCTGGGCATACCCTGAAGATGTGCAGAGAGGCAGGCCTTGTGTGGACTGGTAATTGCCTCTGCCGTCCGTGACAACGTACTGACGACACCTGTTGAGGTAACCACGTGAAGTCAGACTAGCAGGGTTTCCTAGCTGGCATTTTTTATTGTGTGTGTGTGTATACATATATATATATGGTTTGGTTTTGTTTTTGAGACATTGTCTTGCTGTGTCATGCAGGCTGGAGTGCAGTGGCACAATTATAGCTCACTGCAGCCTCAAACTGGGCTCAGGCGATCCACCCATTTCAGCCTCCCAGATAGCTGGGACTACAGGTGCATGCCACCATGCCTGGCTAATTTTTTCTTAAAAACTTTTTGTAGAGATGAGGTCTTGCCACGCTGCCCAAGCTAGTCTTGAACTCCTAGGCTGCAATGATCCTTCTGCTTCAGCATCCCAAAGTGTTGGGATTACAGGCGTGAACCACCATACCCAGCCTCTGGCTTTTTGAAATGCTAGAAAAAGAGGGTGACATTGGGACAGTCTTGAGCATCCATTGCTGATTTTTTTTAATCTTGTGAAAAAAAAATATTCTATAGTACTTTACTGGTAACCACTCATTGGTATCACACTTCACAACTTCTGGCCACATGGAAATTAAAAGGACCTGTCGAGGAGGGAGCTGAGTGATGAAGAGCAGAACCAGGCCCAGAGGCATTTGAGATGGAAACAGCACGTGGTGGCTGGCGAGGCGGGGATCCTGGGAGAGTTCTGGCAGAAGTGGCATCCAATAGAAATGATGAATCTCTGATCCTTTTGAAATTAACAAAATATTGGAGAATATCTTGGCCTTAAGAAGAATTTCTCAAGCTAGACCCTTCAATTAAATTAAAAGCTGGATTAAGTGAGTGGCTGGGCGTGGTGGCTCACGCCTGTAATCCCAGCACTTTGGGAGGTCAATGCAGGAGGATCACTTGATGAGTCTGAAACCAGTCCTGGCAACAGAGCGAGACCCTCCTCTCTACAAAACAAAATTTAAAAATTAGCCAGGCATGCTGGTGTGCACCCAGCCCATAATGATTTAATGCTTATTCTTAAGACAAAAGCAAAAAGTAAGAGTTAGGGAGAGGAGGTAGAGTCACAAATAGATGTTTTGTCGAAGGGAAAATACAAATGGCTTGACCTCATTCGTGATCAGGGAAATGGGCAAGAAACTACCTCACACTACTGGATAGACACAAAAGTCATACCGTACCAGGTCCTGGCAAGGATGAGCAGCAGCAGGACCTCTCACACTCTTGGGCTAACCAATTTGGAAACCACTTTGGCATTACCTAGTAAAGCTGATGATGCACTTGGCCCTAGGGCCCTGTAATTTTACTCCTACGTTTGTGCCCCAAGAGATGGGCAGGAAGGTTCACACAGCACTGATGACTGCATAGTAAGTTGGCTGTGAAACTACCAATTGAACCTGGTGTGGTGAGGTCCCACAGCTAGGGAGCGGAGGAGCTGGGGCTGTAGTTCAGTGGCTGCAGGGCCCAGAGCCTGTGCCCTGAACACAAGTGCTAAGCCCTCTCTATACAAGTTGTCTCATTTCATACTCTACCCACAGCTCTATAAGGCAGTTTTTAAAAAAATTATTTGTTATAAAATTATAGAGACGAGGTCTCACTATGTTGCCCAGGCTGGTCTCAAACTCCCGGGCTCAATCGATCTTCTCGTTCCGGCTTCCCAAAATTCTGGGATTACAGGCGTGAGTCATCACGCTCTGCCAAGCTAGTTGTTTTGTTCATTTTTCAGATGAAGAAACTGAGGAACAAAAATGTGCTGGAAGTCATATATCTAGTGAATGGCAAGGCTGGGGCGGGACTCCAAAGCAGGTGCCTTTAACCTCTCCCCCAAGTCCACCCCTTCAGGGAGGGAAAGGGGCGAGGGAGGCAGAGGTTGTCTCCTTCTGCCTCCCTCCAAGAGGAGAGGTGCCTCTCCCTCTTGGGGACAACCTTGGTTGTCCCCAAGATCTCGGCTATGCTACGCTGCGCCCAGCCGAGGATTCCCGGACAGCCTCCAGAAGCTCCTAGAAAAGCTTGCCCGGGCCGGGCGCGGTGGCTCAAGCCTGTAATCCCAGCACTTTGGGAGGCCGAGACGGGCGGATCACGAGGTCAGGAGACCGAGTACCACCCTGGCTAACACGGTGAAATCCCGTCTCTACTAAAAAATACAAAAAAAACTAGCCGGGCGAGGTGGCAGGCGCCTGTAGTCCCAGCTACTCGGGAGGCTGAGGCAGGAGAATGGCGTGAACCCGGGAGGCGGAGCTTGCAGTGAGCTGAGATCCAGCCACTGCACTCCAGCCCGGGCGACAGAGCGAGACTCCGTCTCAAAAAAAAAAAAAAAAAAAGAAAAGAAAAGAAAAGTAAAGCTTGCCCGGCTACAAGCCACAGGCCCCACCACGCCATTGGCCAGGATTGAGTCACGTGCCCCCCGAGCCAATGGGAGCGAGGGGGCAGGCTGACCGGGAATGACCTTAGACCGTCCGCGCTGCGCGGAGGGAAACCCACTACAGGCTGCGCCTCTCCCCCAGCGAGGGGATACCCCTGGGTCCCCGGGAAACGGAATCGAGGGTCTTATGGAAGAGAAGGTTTGGAACCACCGCTGGAGGGAAGGGAAGAAGGAAGCAAGCAGGAGTTGCGGGAACAGTAAGGGACTAGGGATAGAAGCCGGGCTTGGAGACAGTGAGGCACGAACCCCGGCAGACACAGACATACAAGGGGTGCCGATCTCCTCACTGGGCGGGGTGGGCAGGAAAAGGAGCAGAAGCTGGAGCTAGGGTGAGGGTTGCGGGCGGCGAGTATATACCCGGCCTCAGGGAGGGGCTTTTAGGAGGACAGGGGTCTCCTTTGGAGCAGCAAGCACCGGGGACGTTTGCTTGGCAAGGTTTCTTTGTGCGAAGTAACCGAAGCCAGTCATGCCAATGGCGGCAGAGAGGAAAGGCATTTATTATTGGATCCAGGGTGTGCGGAGGAGCCTAAGGGCAGCTGGACCTGTGTTGACATCCCGAAGGGCCCGGAACCCGGGAAGCGTATTCCTCTCCCTCTGAAGACCACCTCAAAGCTCAACTTTACCACCCACGCATGAGACCGCCCTGGGCTGAACTAAAATCTCACCATCCCAATTCGAGTTTCTGGGAATTGTCAGCTCCATTCGCGCTCATTTAAATCCAGCTTTTTTCACGAGGTGAATAATAGGTCAGTTGACAATTCCCAAGTTTTGTGTGTCCAGTCTTCAGTCCTGGAGGGTCTCTTCTGCTCCAAGTCCAGCGATCCCAGGAGAGGGCCCGCTGGTCCAGTACGGCTCAGTACCCAGCTCTGGATCCACAAGCTGAGGCTGGAAGGAGTGGTCATGAAGAACTCAGCATGAACGCAGCTGGGTACGAATTCCCAGAGGTGTCCTGTCCCTCCACGGTACCAAGGACCCCTCCTTTGAGAAACTGCTTCACTGGAGGCGCAGATGGAGGGAGGGGTGGGCAACAAAGTTGAGAGGAGTTCCGGGGGCACATGGCTCAGCCAGAGGAAGCAGGCTGGGGAGGGGCATTCAGCATGGCCAGATGACCTCAAGGGGAATGCCAAGCCTCAGCCCACTTTGCCTGTGGCTCCTGAGGATGGTCATGCTGTCAAGCTCACAACAGTTGAGAAACTACCTTTCTGGGGCAGATTAGGGGACCAGAGGGCTTAGTTGCTGGTTTGCTGTGTGACCTGACAAATTCTCTGGGCAGGCAGTCTGTGAAATGGGGACTCTACTGTGATCAGAGACACAAGTGAATGAGAACTCACTTTGAAATGTCTAAAGCGCAGTGCCTAAGGCCTTCCCTAGCAAGACAGGGGGTCCTTGGTAGGCACTGTCCCTATGGCATTAGGGCAGTAATTGGGCCAACCAAGCCTACAGGCCCGCAGGATCCCCTATGGTGCTGAGCACTGCCTGCCCAGCTCTACTCTTAGCCACAGGGTCCCCTGGGAAAGTGTCAGGTGGTCTCATCCACCAAGAGTCATATTGGCAACATTGTGCCAACATGGACATTTCAGAGCCTGTGGCAGGGAGGGGACAAGGAGTGGTTTCTGCCAGGGAGGCCTCTGACTGCAGTTGCCTATGACAGGCTCCAGGCTTCAGGTCTCATAGAAATCCTGGCCTTGGGGGCTTAAGGCACAGCCAAAGGGGCCTCCCCTCTTCCCAAGTCCTTGCCCAGCCGTGGTTGCCTCAGGCCTCTTTTTTTTTTTTTTTTTTTTTTTTTTGAGACAGAGTCTGGCTCTGCCCTCCAGACTGCAGTGCAGTGGTGCGAGCTTGGCTCACTGTAAGCTCCGCCTCCTGGGTTCACCCCATTCTCCTGCCTCAGCCACCCGTAGCTGGGACTACAGGCACCCGTCACCACGCCCGGCTAATTTTTTATATTTTTAGTAGAGACGGGGTTTCACTGTGTTCGCCAGGATGGTCTCCATCTCCTGACCTCGTGATCCGCCCATCTCGGCCTCCTAAAGTGCTGGGATTACAGGCTTGAGCCACCGTGCCTGGCTTTTTTTTTTTTTTTTTTTTTTTTTTTTTTTTTGAGACAGAGTCTCACTCTCGCCCAGGCTGCTGCGATCTTGGCTCACTGCAACCTCCGCCTCCTGGGTTCAAGCGATTCTCCTGCCTCAGTCTCCTAAGTAGTTGGGATTACAGGCACGTACCACCACACCCAGCTAATTTTGTATTTTTTAGTGGAAACAGGGTTTCCCCATGTTAACCGGGCTGGTCTTGAACTCCTGGCCTCAAGTCATCCACCTGCCTCAGCCTTCCAAAGTGCTGGGACTGCAGCCTTCCAAAGTGCTGGGACTGCAGGTGTGAGCCACTGTGCCCAACTCACTGAGGCCTCTCAATTCAGCCTGTCTATGCCAGGACCCTTCAGCTCACTGGGCAGAGATGCAGGGCCTGACCTCAAGCTCTTGTGCTGCAGTGAGGCTGTGAATCGGCCCCTGGCTGACTCGGCACAGTCTACACTGCCTGGGCACTGCCCCTGGCTTCCAACTTTTCTCAGATGCCCTTCCTTGGGCTCCAGGGCTGTGGCTGGGATCTAGGGGCAGGTAAGACAGAGGTTGATACCATGGGGGTCAGAGAGGCAGGGCAGGGGGTAGCTTCCGCTCTGTCCAGAGACAGGGAGGCCAGCTCAGGAATCCATTTAGAACCAGTAAAAGCCTGAGCTGGAAGGGCCTTTCTATCCTTCTATTTCCCCTCTACAACCTGCAGACGGGAAGGCCACGGGACAGAAAGGAACTGGGCAGAGGTCACTCCCCACCCCATCTAGAGGGTCCCCATATGTTACCTTTCAGGGGTTGTGAAGTGGAGATGACTGGAGGCTCCTGTCCTCCTGGTGCGGGAGCCCTTGGTGCTCAGACCTACAGCAGGTCCCACTCCCTGAGGACACAATTCTCAGCTTGAGAGTCAGAACTCTTAGGGTCTCCCAGACCCCATCGGCGGCTGTGACCCTCTTTTATGAAAGCCTCCAAAGAGCAGCTGAGGCAGAGCACAGCATCCCCCACCCTATTGAGCTCCTCATTGCAGGAGCTCAAAGATGATGACCTTGGTCAGAATGAAATGGTATTTAAGCACAAGCCAGTAGCTGTCACCAGCCTGGGAATGTGCTGTATTGTCTGTCACTGGCAGCTCTGCATTATATCAAACTATTTCCTGAATATCCCAAGAAGTGCAAACAAAGCCTTGCGGATTGAACATTGCATAAAATAGGCTTTGTGCTGGGCGCCATGGCTCATGCCTGTAATCCCAGCACTTTGGGAGGCCGAGGTGGGCGGATCACCTAAGGTTGGGAGTTCGAGACCAGCCTGACCAACAAGGAGAAACCCCATCGCTATTAAAAATACAAAACTAGCCGGGCGTGGTGCGCATGCCTGTAATCCTAGCTACTCAGGAGGCTGAGGCACGAGAATCACTTGAACCCAGAAGATGGAGGTTGCAGTGAGCCAAGACCACGCCACTACACTCCAGCCTGGGCAACAAGAGCAGAACTCCATCTCAGAAAAAAAAAAAAAAAAAAAGACTTTGTGACTAAAGCCCATATGCAGCCGCCCCTGGGCACATATATGTGATTTTATGACTTTGGTACTGACTCAGCCTAACTGGACCCCAGATACAGGAGAAACCAAGGAGGATGGAGAACACAGGCACGCTCCTTGGTGCACTGTGTCCCATGTCATCCTCACATCAATCCCATGTTATAGGTACTGTCCGTGTTCCCATTTTACAGAGAAGGATACTAAGGCTTAGCGAAGGTAAGACTTGCTCATGCTCGCCAAGCTTGGGAGTGGTGGAGAGTGAAGTGTAAGACTTCTCGGTTCCACGGCCACTCTCCTTCCATCCATTGCTCCAGGTCCAGGGACCCAGATGGCCTGATTCCCTGTGCCCCACAGCCTACCCTGCCATACCCCCTCCTGCTGCTGCTTCCCCTGGCTTCCCCTCTTCAGAGAGAAGGCAGACCAGCAGATAGATCAGGCCTCAGGCTGCTGCTCAGTCCCACCCGTCCTAACCCCTGTGGGGATGAGATGGCAGCCTCCACAACATGTCCCTAAATGCCTCTGCCCCCCTGCCCCAGGTTCTCAGAGAAGAGGGAGAAGTGTGGGGGCTGAGGAGTATCTGGGAGGGAGGGTGGGGTTTCTCCCCCCAGAGCCCCTCAGATGCAGGCACCCTTCACCCTGCGGTCATTGCTTCTCTACCAGCTCCTGTGCAGCTGCTGCTGCTGCAGCCTCAGTTTCTCAGGGAGACTCTCCACCAGCTTGGAGGTGGGCGGGGGGAAACAGTGAGTACATTCCAGGCTGAGCCCTTCCCATGGGCAGCGAGGGCTTGGGAGGAACTTGAGTGACAAGAGTGTGAGGAAAGGAAGGTCAAGGCCATGGTAGGCACCATGTGGCGGGCACCAGGGATCGGGCATGGGGGAGCCTGTGGGGGCCAGTCAGAAGCACACTGCAGGGGGGCAGCTGCTGAGCACCTGGTCCTGGACAGCCTCCAGGACCCACTGCTGAGCTCTCAGCTCTGAGTCTCAAGCTTCCAGCACACTGCAGACCTTCTCGAGCTCAGTCCGCATCTCAGCCAGCTCTGAACCCATCTGCAAAGAAGTCTGGGATGGAGGAGGGTGGGGCTGCAGCGTGTCTTGATCTGGGGCCTCCCCAAGACTTTACTCTCCCTTGGATTCAGAGCTCCAGCCTCACAGGGGCCTTTCTAGGGACTGTGCTTTGCCCCAAAGAGGCCACCATGGTGGTATCGGGTGCAGTGCTGACGGAACAGCACCAGGGGAGGGGGCAAGAGGGCTCACCTTCCCCTCCAAGCTGTGCAGGTGACTGAAGTCCAGAACACTTGCCCTGAACCCCTAATCCTTTACTTCCCTCTTTTACCCTGACTCCCGCAGCGCTCCCCATACGGCTAGTACTGCCTAGCCCAGGAGCCCGAGAGCAGGCCTCACATCGCCCTCCATCTCCACATCCTTCCCAGGGTCCCCGTACAGGTTCCCTGCACAGGGCTAGGCCCGCAGAGCCTTGCTCCCCAACGCACTTGTTTCATCACATCCATTGCTGAGTCCACCCTGCCAAGGAGTGACGCCTAGTCCCCTCTCAGGGCCACACTGAGGTTGTACAGGGACAGGGCAGCCGGGGTTCCAGGCCTGGGATGAATCTAGGCTGAGTCCTCGGTGCTCAGTAGAGAACCCCCAACCCGATTCATTGGTTCCAACAAGCCAGGCTCCCTACACCATCCCCTGCCCTGCCCGGCCCAGGCCCTGCCTTCACTTCACACGGCCCCTGTCTCAGCTCCTCCAGCTCTTGGAAACAAGGGCCCAGTCCACATGGCAATAGGAGATCACAGCCAAGTTCTCTGCCTGGGAGGTCCCACTTCCATCCAGCCTGATCTCAGGGAAGGCAACCAGGGCTGCCCCACACTAGCTCCCACCCCTGGAGGGGGCTGTCCCAGCTCCACCCCAGTCTGCCCTTGAGCTCACCCATTGGCCTCTGGTGGAGTCCACACTGCAGACTCCAGTTCCTTGGCAGACCTGGGTCCCACAGCTCCTGGGGTATGAGAGGCAGAAACGCTGCTGGGGTGTGGGGGTGTGGCAGGGATAGTGGGACCCTGTCCCCTTGCCCCCACCCCCTTCTGTGCATCATTAGCTCCACCAAGGCCACTGGGCAACTCAGCTGGGGCACAGGCACAGTTCTATAGAGCTGGGGAGACTGTGACGCAGGGACAGTGACCCAGTGAGTAAACTGAACAGGGTCATAGGATTACTGAGTGTCAGAGCTTCCCAGAGTCCCCCAGGCACCACACCCAATGTACAGATGGAACCTGAGCCCCAGAGTAGTGAGGGGCTTGGCTAAGGCCACTGGCCAGTCTGTGGCAGAGCTGGGACTGGAATCTCCATTGGTGTTTGTGGAACCCGTCGCTTGACCAGCCAGTGAGGATTCCCAGCAGCACCACCCACAGGCTGTGGGGCTGGAGGTGTGTGGGGCTTGGCTGGCACCCACTCAGGTAAATGCCTGTGTAGTACCCAGGAGAAGCCACAGTGGGCTGGGTGGTGCAGGGGTGAGGTGAGACCCACCTTCCCTTTGCAGAATCTGGAGGCTGGCCTGGGGTCTCTGCTGGGGTCTGCCCTGTGGGAAGAAGGTAGGTGGCTGCCCTCCCTTCAGGCTGGCAGGACTGTCTAGATTCTTTGTGTGTGTGTGTGTGTGTGTGTGACAGTTTTTGCTCTTTTTTGCCCCAGCTGGAGTACAATGGCATGATCGCGGCTCACTGCAACCTCCGTCTCCCAGGTTCAAGTGATTCTCCTGCCTCAGCCTCCCAAGTAGCTGGGATTACAGGCACTTGCCACCACACCGGGTTAATTTTTTGTATTTTTAGTAGAGACAGGGTTTCACCATGTTGGCCAGGATGGTCTCAGTCTCTTGACCTCGTGATCCACCCACCTCAGCCTCCCAAAGTGCTGGGATTACAGGCGTGAGCCACTGCGTCCAGCCAGGATTGTCCAGATCCTTATGTACCTGTCCTTGGGTGGGCAGGCTCAGGCCACCCTGACCTGGGGGCACCCGACCCTCACCCCTAGCAGCTGGTGCTGAGGGTTCTGGTGCCAGTGGCAGCCAAAGTCCTGCTCCTGCCCACAGGCACCCAGCTCAAGCTGGAGGGCAAGGCCCTTTCTGTTCATGGACAGATGGGCCGTAGTAGCCCTGGAGGCCCCACACCCCTGGGCCTGAGCACCCTGGTACTCAGGGCCAGGGTGGGGAGCTTGGGACCCATTAAACACACGGGAAGCTGAGGCCCCATGAGAAGAGCTGTGGCTGTGGCACAGCCGGGGCCTCCACTTTATTGCACAAGTCCCTGACTTCAGGCTTGGGGAGGGCTCTAGGGTCCTCAGGAGGGGTTCTTTGGGGGCCCTGACTGCAGGTGGGGCCACCTCACACCACCCCAAGCAGCCAGCTCCTGCCTACCTTTCGCCTCTGGATCCCAGCAGCCATCTGGTCATTCTCCCTCTCCAGCGCCTGCATCCTGCTCCTGTGGCTGGCCAGGGAGGGGCAGGCTGCATTCCCATCTAGGGGCCCTGCTATCCCATCCTCTCATGCCTGCAGATACCCTCACCCTGGTTCTTGGGTTTGGGCAGGTCCAGCCTGCAGAGGGGAGCGGATCTCCTCCTGGGACCTGGCCTGCCCTCCCTGGCTGGCATGTGGACTAGGGGCCTGGGGGCTCACTGGGTGGTGCCCACCCAGACTCACAGCAGCTCCTTCAGCACACACTCTGGCCTCTCTGCAGCTGCGTGAGGGTCCTGTGGTTACATGATGGGAAAAGCAAGAGGGAGTAGCTGGGGGCCTGAGGTCCCAAGTCACACCCAAACCAAACCACCCAGCCAGGAAGGTAGCAGGAAGCAAATTGGAGGCGTTCTGGGTTGAACTGTATCCCCTGCAACAACAAAAAAATATACTGACGTCCCCAGTACCTCCTAATGAGACAGAATCATTACAGAGGTAATCAGACTAAAATGAAGTCAATAGGCTGGGCTTTCATCCAAGGTGACCAGTGTCCTATACCAAGGGGAAATGTGGACACAGGCACACACAAAGGGAGATGCCACACAGACATCCCTTGCCCAGGAGGAATGTCAAAGAGTGCTGGCAAAGCACCAGAAGCTGGGGGCAAGGCCTACAACAGACCCTCCCTCACAGCCCTCGGGAGGAACCAACCCTGCCAACACTCTGACGTGAACTTCAGTCTCCAGAACCAAGAGACGATGAATGCCTGCCGTTGAAGCTAGCATCTTCAGCACTTTATTACCACAGCCCTAGCAAACTCACAGAGGGTCAGTGGAATCCAGCCCCATGTGGCCCCAAAAGGATCCTGATTTCGAGCAGAAATTTCTCCTCAAAGCGGCCACACCGCAGCACCAGGAAGTGTGCAATCAGTGGCTAATGCTTCATGACTGAATACCATGTGTTTTCACATGCTTGTCAAATGTCACCCTCTTAGGCACCCATTCAGGGAGGATAACTGTTATTTTCACTTTTACAGAGAAGGCCCAGAGAGGCAGAGTAACTGCCCAAGGTCACACAGCTAGTATATCGTGGAGCCAAGATTTAAACCCACAATCATAGCCACTAATCTGGGGACAGTGCAGACTACTGAATCCTGGGATTGAAGACAGACTGAGGTAGAGACCCAGAGACGGTTGGGTGGAGAAGCTTGAGGCTGGGGATGGGACTGGAGGTGGAGCGTGCCAGAGGCCCTGGGAGCACTGGGCGCCGAGCCCTCAAACCCCCTGGCCAGCCGGACATTGATGTAATATGGCTTTGTCCAGACCCTATCCAGCTGCTGCCCCATCTCTGAGAGCCTCGCCCTGCTGGAAGTGCACTGCTAGTCTGGTCCATCAGCCACTCTGCACAGGACCCCTGCCCAGGACCCAGGGTCTGCATTTTAGGCCATCCTCACTGGGTAGGCCCAGAGCCCAGCGTCCCCACCTGCCCGTAGAAGGTGAATCCTGGGTTGGTCTTCTAGGGGTCCAGGGAGGGAGCAGAAATCGCCTGGGCAGTCTCTGACGGGCTGGAAGGCCCTATACATGGGGCCCAAATTGGCACTGGCTTATGCATCATGTGCAGGCTAAGTGCATCCGGCTCACCTAGCACCACTTCCTGCTAGGAGATGAATCTGCCGAGAGCCCAGCCCTCTGTCACTCCACTACCTTCTCACTGACACCATCCACTGCAGATCCTCAGACTTGACCAAAGAATATAGCCCACCCAGGCCCTGAAGATATATCCTCTGACCCTCAAGGGTCTGGTTTGAGAAATAGACAAAAAAAAAAAAAACTGAGATTTTCTTCTGTACAAATATATAATGGCAGACTATACTTCTGATTTTAGGAACAGCCCCCTCTGAGCACAGCTGTGTACCTGTTTGAGATACACTGATTTAGACCAACTCAGCCTTTTCTGAGGCCCAAGGCCAGCTAAACTTTCTCTCCTTTTCCTTCCATTGTGATCAGCAGATCAGCTCGGTCGGGGGTCTTGTGGCAGAGTGTGGATCCCACCTGGGGTCCTTAGAACACTACTTCCCTATGGCTCCCAGGCACCTCATTGCAATCATAACGGCTCATGTCTGTATCTCTCTGTGTCTCTGTGTGTGCATACCTGGGGGTGTCTGCACATGTCTGATGTGTATCTTGGGGGGCTGTATGTACATGCATGTCTGTGTGTCTGTCTGCCCATGCACACATACACTTGCCCAGGAGACTTATGGATGCTGGCCAGGAGAAAGCAGCCACCAAGCTAGAGTTGAGTCAGATGGACAGGAACTGGGACATCTAAACCCTAGATGTGGCCCCTGTCCCATATCTATAGTAACCCTTGCACCCACTGTCGTCCTCATTTGGATCAGGGACTATTTACAACACTCCTCACCTGTCTCTCTGGGTGTATGCGCACGCAGTTTCCTCTTGCTGAAATGCCCTTCATTCCCTCTCTCCTCCTGGAAAATGCCTGTCTATCCTGTGTGACGGTTCAGAGGCTCAGAAACCCTTCTCTGGGAGGGACTCTCCTATTTGCCACCCCTTAACCAACTCCCATTGTGCCTCTTCCCTCATCTGGCACATTAAATTATCATTGCTTACAAAATAGGCACAGTGGCTCGTGCCTGTAGTCTCAGCACTTTGGGAGGCCAAGGTGGGAGAACTGCTTGAGGTCAGGAGTTCGAGACCAGCCTGGGCAATGTAGTGAGACCTCCATCTCTACAAACAAAAACAAACTTAGCCAGGCATGGTGATGCGTGCCTGCAGTCCCAGCTACCTGAGGCAGGAGGATCGCTTGAGTCCAGGAGTTCGAGGCTGCAGTGAGCTATGATTGCACCACTGCACTTCAGTCTGGGTGACAGAGACTGTGATGCAATCAATCAATTGTAAATCAACCAATAATAAATAAATAATTGCTTGCTCAATTACCGGGTGCCCCCAAACCATACACTGTTGAGGACAAGGAGTGATCTGATTTGACATTGCTTCTGCACACAGAAGAGGGCCAGGCATGTAGCAGATGCTCAATAAATGCATGCTGAACACATGGATGGAGAATGATGAGGCATGATGAGGAAGAGCCAGAAAATGGGAAGGAAGTATAGGATCAAGATGGGGGCATCCTAAGGAGGGGGTAAGACATTAGTTGGTTTGTATGGGAAAGACTGGGCAGTGGGGAAGACAATAGGGAGAACAGGGTTGTAGGGGGTGGAGAAGAAAGAGAGACAGAGAGTGCCCACCTGGGGAGGCCAGGTCCCACTCTGCATCTGGAGTCTTTGCAGTTCCTCCTCTTTAAATTTCAGGGCAACTGCCACCTGGTGCCAGCGTGTCCTCCAGTACTCAGCCATCTCCTCACAAAGCCTGGGATGTGATTCTTGTGCTTCTAGCTGTTTCCTGAGGGGCACTAGTACCTCCGGGACCTGGAGTGTACTGGAAGAAATGGGGCAGTCCAGGTATAGCATGGACCCCAGATCACCCCACCCCACTCCCTTTCAATGATTATTATGTCTTATGAGCTACGACGGGGAGTGGGGCAGAGATGCCTCTTTCATGGCTCCCTGAACACACAGAACCGCTCTGTACTGGGCACTTCTACTCTCAAGCACCCTGACTTGCACCCAGCAGCTAAGGTCATCTCACCCCCACCTCCCACCTGCCCCTGGGCCAGCAGGAGGGGCTTGGCCATGTGTAGGCGAGACAGGACTTCTTGAAGCTGAAAGGTTTCCCACCCCATAAGAGTCAGAATGTGAAAACCAGGAGTGCTGATACCTGCGGAAGGAAGACTGGCTCTGGTCAAGTGATTCTGGGTTTAGGGCTCTGGGCTATTCCCCCTCAGCCAGCTGGTGACAGAGGCTGGCCCACCGCCTGCTGAGGGCCATCTCACCCATGGTGAGAACAAAGCACCCACCCCAGCCTGGCTTGGACAGTCTGAGGATGGGCCCAAGCAGCCACCTACCAGGCCTCTTGGCCCAGGGTCACACCCACTACTGCTAGCAGCACCACCTGCTCCCGAAGTAGCCAGGTGCGCTCTGTCTCCTGGGCCTGCACACAACCCCCCAACACCATCTGCTCTCCCTACAGATGCTGCAAATGCTCTAAGCAGGCCCCCAGTTGCTGGGAGCTCCGGCCCAGCTCTTCTGAGAGTCTCTTGTTCACCTGGGGAGACCTCTACCCCACGCAGTTGTGGCTCAGCCTCCACCAGGGTTGTGCGGCTCCAGCCTTTACCCATGCAGCCCCTTCTTCTCATCAGAGGCCCCAAACTCCACTTCATCTGGGTCTCAGCCCTTCCAGGAGGCCTCTCTGACCCCCCTAGCCTGCAGTCTCCTCTACGCTCCAGGGGATGACTCTGGACCAGCGCCTGGCTGCACACTAGCAGGGGGGCCAGTTATGTGAGGATGAGGATAGTGCTCTCTGGAATCTCACTGTGTGGACGCGCTGCTAGAATCTGTCTCTTCTTGTCATTCTCCTTTCCTCTGTGCCCCCAGATCCCCTCACCCTACACTGAAATCCCCCAGGAATGGGGCCCAGGCTCCCTTGCCTCTGCCCCCTGGTACAGATGGGCATGGCCTGGATCAGCTAATGCCCAGATTCCCTTTCCTGTGGGGCTGCCCTGCCAGCTGTCTTGACCAACCTCAGTGAGCATCAGTAACTGTTCCTGCAGATGGACTGTGTCCTGAGCCTGGGCAGGGGTCTCAGCTGCTGGCATGGAGACTCTGGGTCCCAAAGCTCCTGGGCCCTCCCTCCATCCCAGCTCTGCTCTTGGATCTGCAGGCCTGGCACCAGCATCTCCTGTGGATACACTTGGTCCAGAATCCTGGGGTCTCCTTCCAGCTTCCAGACCACACTGGGATAGTCTAGGCAGACCCTTGATGCCTAAGGGCATGTTGTGGCAGAGTCCTGGCCCCAACTCAAGTTATGACTCTGAACAAGTTCTCCTCTGCCCTCTGGTCTCAGTTTCCCATCTGAACCAGGAGGGAAGTCACTGAATGATCCCAGGGTATTCCCAAATGTTGGAAGAGGATCCCTCTCTGGGCTGGACTAAGCCCCTGTGCTGCCCTCCTTCTCCAGATAATGCTCCAATAATGAGGACCAGAGAATAAAGTGCAGGGCAGGGTCAAAGGTACGGCAGGGCCAGTGCTCAGGGCCTGCCATGCACCCACTTGGGGTATCCCCGGGCTGGGCTCTGGGCCAAGAGGCTGTTGGGTCATCTGGTCCAAACACCGCTGGGCCTTTTCCACTTCTGTCTGCAGCAGCAGGATCCTGTGGGTAGAAGAGACTGTCTGCCTGTTCCCTGCCACCCCACCCCTCCCCTACAGCCCAGCCCCACTCACTTGTCTTCTATGTCCTGGTCTGGCCTCCTCCACTCAGCCTGTCCCTGGGATCCCTGCCTTTGGTGCCTCTCCTGCTCCAGGCAGGCCAGGCCACTCCACTTGCTGGGAGGAGACTGAGTGGGAGGGTCAAAGGCAGCACAGAGCCTCGGATAGGTAGGCCTAGCTTCCCTGCCTCCCACCAGGCAGGGCAGTGTCTGCAGCCTCTGATAACGCAGGCGGACTGGCAGCCAACAGCCCAGCTGACAGCCCAGCATGGACCCCTGCCCTGGGGCCCTGAGGGGCTGCTTTCGGCTGTTATCTATCACGACACGCTCCAGCTGTGCATCCTCTGCCTCCAGCTGGGTCTGAGATACATTGCCTCTCCAGCTGCTCTCCAGCTGCTGACGGGTTTCAGGATGGAGGCCAGCAGAACTGCTGTGGCATGCTAAAGGGCGGGCAGACGTGAGGTTGTCAACTAGGTCCCAAGGGTCCCCCAGGCCTAGTAAGGGAGCAGTGGCTCCAGGAGGGCCAGCTGTGAGCTAAGACACGGAGTCACTGAAGGCTTGGGTAACTGGGCCATCATACGGTGTCCCTTTCCTACCCTCACACAAGGTAGGGATGCTGGTAATCTTCCCAAGAACCCTCAGCCTGCACAGCCATCTCCCCCTCTCTGGGGATCGCCTGTTTCACTTGGGGAGATGGCGCTTCTAAGGAAGCTCTTCAGTCTATGGAGCTAAAACCAGCCCCTCTCCCCCTCAGATTCTCCCTGGGGGGCCACAGGGACCCTGGCCCTTCCTTCACCTCCAGCGGTGAAGCCACCCCGAACATATGCCTCCCAGGCAACACCCTGCACCCTTCCAGGGGTACCATTCAGAGACATCTCTGTTCAACACCGCAGCCTTGCTGGGGACTCCATTTCCCTTCCTCTGGGTGCCCCAGACCCCGGCAAGCCTCCCTGAGAATATGGCACCAGATGTGGACACCAGCTCTGCGCATTCTGGAGCTTTCAGCCTGCTAAGGGGATGTTGGTAGCTCAGCGGACCTCCTTTCAGCTACAGAAAGCCCAGGAAGAAGGAGTGGGGGAGGACAGGGTCTCACTTTCTGCTTTAGGACCAGCTGAGTCCCAGCTCATGCTCTCGCCTCTGCAGCACAAGGGCTTGCTCCGATAGGGCCTCCAGCACTGCTCGAAGATGGCTGGCCAGCTCGGCCCTCTGCCGCCTGCTTTCTACCAGCTGCTCCCACAGGTCCTTCTCTGACTGCCTCCAGTCCTGCTCAGGGGCCCTGTTGGAGCACCTGCCAGGGAGAGAGGAGCCAGACTTCAGCCTGGGGCCAAGGGATCTGCCATGCCCAACTTCCCTATGCTCACCTGCACCCTTCAGTGGGGCTTTGTGGGCAGACATGGTCCAATGCCCCAAGGAAATAGGAGCTCTGGAGACAGCGGGTAGGGCTGGGCATCAAGTCCATAGGCTCTGCCTCAGTGGGCCCTGAGAGCAGGACAGATCAGGGGCAGTCCAGGCTTCCCAAAGCACCAGGCTCTGAGGCCGCTTCTCAGACTCAGAATTGAGGCCCTGTGGCTGGGCACGCACTAAAACCCTTCAACCCTGATCCTCTGGCCCGAAAGTCTCCTGGTGATTGGAACTTCACTAAACACCAGCCTCAACTCCACTAGAGTTCTCAATTCCCTGTGGTTTCCATGAGCTGTGGGTGCTGCCAGGGGTGGCCACTTGCTAAATAAACACAAACCCCATTATCCTCACAGCAGCAGGTCTGGGGAGGTGCAGCAGGCACACCTGAAGGGAAGCCAGTACCCAAGTTTGGCAGGGAGTCCCGTGAGGAGCTGCAATTCCCACCCAACGCTGTCTGCACCAGAGCCCCATTCCCCCTTCCAGTGTGGGAGTCCGGAAATGGCAGGGAAGCATTTGGGGGACCCCACAGTTTAGCTATGATATGGGTGTCAGAGCCTTTAAGTCAAGTCACTGCTCAGGTACCTCTCTGGCTTCCATAGCTTCAGCTGTAAGGTGGAGGCCCTGACAGATCTCTCACCCACCAGCTTGGTGAGGGAGGTCAGAGGGTAGACAGGGGCTGTTCTGCCAGTGTTGCCATCCCTACACCCCTCACCATCACCCTCTTCACCTCTAGGGTCTGGGCCCAAGTCCACTGCGTCCCGACTCCCAACCCTGGGCATGAGGCACCCTGCCCAGGCTCTGAAAGTGCACAGGAGTTGTCTTCACCTAACAGTGGGTACACCTGGCACCTCTACCACCCCCACCCTGACCTCCCCACACCTCACATTCCCAGGACTTCTCCACTCAGGATAGCACCATTGCCCACCAGGGCTTCTCCCCACTGGACAGCTTGACTCTCCTCTCCCCTTACTCCAGGCCCAGGCTCCTGCAGCCCTCTCCAAAATTGCCTCCCCTCCAAAATATCACTGCCACACAAGGCTTCTCTAAGATGGACCATGAAGACTGGCCCTGCCCCCACCTCCCATACTGGGCACAGTTCCCACAATGCCACTCTGCCTGGGCGCTGTCTTGCCAGTCAGTAGTGACGGGTTTTCCATGGCAGCCCCCTGCCCTTAGTGAGAACCTGAGCTGTGCCCAGCTTGGTCTGGGAGGGGCTCATGGTCCACAGTACATGCAGGCCAGATTGTCCTCAGCAGGAGGGCAGACCAGGGCAGCCCCAGGAAGGCTTTCCAGGGAGGTGACCCTGGGGGCAAGGCTCAGAGGTGAATCAACTGCCTCCAGAGAAGTCAAAGTCAGATGAGGCAGACAGAGGAGAGAGTAAGGACAATAGGACAAGGAGGGCATCAGAGCAGCTGGGCCTGGCAGGCAGTGAGCTGAGCCCTAAGCTCAGTGGAAGTGGAGGTGAGGGGCAAAAGGGAGACCAAGAGGGGTGAGAGGAGCTGTGGGGTTTGGGAGGATGCAGGGCAGCGGCACCTCCCCAGGTGCCCTTGAGATATGCTGCAGTCCTCAACTCCACAGAGGCTGAGGACTGAGACGGGAGCTTGGGCCTGAGGGGCAGTGGAGGTGCAGCAAGCCTCTTCTAGGGTGGGGATGGGAGAGGAGGAGTTACCCAAACCTCACCTGGGGGCACATCTTTCTCCAAGTGTCTGAAAGCTGTGAAAACCACAAAAGAATGAAACTCTAAGGGTAGAATGCCAGGCAGGATGGCCTCCAGGCTGCAAAGTGTGGAGAGGGAGAGAGCTGGGAGATGGCTTCTTTTCCACCTCAGAAAAAGAGAGTTGCTTCGTCACTGGGAGGCAGGGACTCCTGGATTCTTAATGGTAGGCAATTTGGTAGGAAGGTGACTAACTTACCCCATTAGAGCCTGGAGCTCAGGGCAGGGCTGGGGACAGGAGCTTCTCTGAGAACATCCATCCCTCAGGGCTGGTATCCTGGAGCCATGGAACCTCAGGTAACACTAAGTGGTGGGAGGAGGAGACACCACAGAGGCCTCCCACCTCATCTGAGCTGATGAAACCCCGAGATGGAACCTGGCTAGTGTGGCTGAGGCCATGGGGACCAGGCAGGAATGGCATCTCAGATGGCCTGGGATTTTTCAAAATCTTCAGCTTTTGAGGTAGCACTAAGGGGGGCAGGACCTCAGCAGCCGATCTGGGTCACCCACTGTACACTGAAGCAGCTCCTTTCTTTTATGAGATGGAGTTTCGCTGTTTTGCCCAGGCCGCAGTGAAGTAACCTGATCTCGACTCACTGCCATCTCTGCCTCCCGGGTTCAAGTGATCCTCCCACCTCAGCCTCCCCAGCAGCTGGGACTACAGGCGCCTACCACCACGTCCAGCTAATTTTTGTATTTTTAGCAGAGATGGGGTTTCGCCATGTTGGCCGGGCTGGTCTCGAACTCCTGACCTCAGGTGATCCATCCACTTCAGCCTCCCAAAGTACTGGGATTACAGGCGTGAACCACCGCACCTGGCAGATTTTTTGTTTGTTTTTGAGACAGGGTCTTGCTCTGTCGCCCAGGCTGGAGTGCGGTGGTGTGATCACAGATCATTGCAATCTCAACCCCCTGAGATCAAGTGATCCTCCTGCTTCAGTCCGCTGCAAGGAGCTGGAACTACAGGCACGCGCCACCAAGTCCGGCTAATTTTTGTAATTTTTTGGAAGGGGACTTAGTTTTGAATTAGCTTCTATTGTTTACTTCCGGTAGCCGTGGTGGAGCTGGCAGAGATTTGGGGGATACTAAACACCCCTACAAATCATGCCGTGAGATCCCCCGTTTCAGGGACAGCCACTGGCGAAGAACTTGAAGCACAGTCGCAGTTTGGAAGGGGGGCCCCACTGCGACAGCGTCCCGCGTCAGGGGCGGGCCCAGCCCCGCGGGGGAGTGGGTATGGGCTGGGCAGCGGCTGGCTGGCCCGTGCGGAGCCCCACGGTGGTGGGGAAACGCTTGGGGCCCCGGCGGAGCGGTCCCGAGGAGGGGACGGTGCCTGCAGGGATGGTCCGCCCCGACTGAGGGTTTCTAGCCCGCGCGTGGCGTGGGGACAATTAGGCGCCACGCCCTGTCGCTTCGCTGCACCAAGCTCGCGAGGCCGGGGACGCCACTCCCAGACCGGGCGGGACGCGCACGCTCACAGTGAGGTCTCTCAAAAGAGCCCCACCTCAGTTTTCTCATCTGCAAAGTGGGGCCTCGTAATCCTGCCCGACCTGGCGCGGGACAGTAGGTGTCAGGGATTTTGGTGACCTCACGCTCGAGGCCTCTGCAAAACGGGGCTGTCCAGTGGCCCGGAGACGCGGCCGGCTGGGGTTTTGTCTGGCGGGGGAGTCTTAACGGAGAGGCCACGCAGGCTGGCAGGAAGCCGCTCCACCTGAGGGGGCTCAAGGAGAGGGGATCTCCTACCCGCCAGACCCCGGCCCCGCCGACAGGCCCTGCCAGAGTAGCTCTAGGGTATCTTCCCAGAAACTGCCCCGCACGCACTGGCTAGCTGGGAGCCCCACCACGGCTTTCAAAAAACCCGCACACACCGAGACAATAATGTGTCGTTCGCTCGTTTCGCGCAAGCGGAGTCGCATCCGCCTTCCCGAGCCCCAGGGCACAGACCTCAGGCCGCTCTCGCGCTCTCCGGGGCCCCGAGAACAATGCCCGTCCTCTCCGCGCGCAGGAGGGAGTTGGCGGACCACGCGGGGTCGGGGCGGCGGAGCGGGCCCAGCCCCGCGGCCGGGTCGGGGCCCCACGTCTCGGCTCTGAGAGCCCAGTCGGCCTGGGCCGCGCACCTGTCAGGTCGGGGAACCTACGTGCGCCGCGACACGGCGGGAGGCGGGCCGGGCCGAGCCCGTCCCCTCGACCCTCCCGGAACTAGTCTCCGAGGCCACTGCACCCACCGGAGCAGAGAGGGCTGGTGTCCCGGAGCCTTCGAGTCGGGGGCTAGAGCGGCCAGGCCTCCGAGCCGGGTCGAGTCAGGGCTCGCGACGGCTGCGTCACGCGAGGGGGCGGGGCCGCCACGGGCGGAGGTCGCAGCCGGAAGCGGAAGAAGCGCTCGGAGAGGGGAGTGGGGCCTAGCTGCAGCCGGAGCCTGGGAGACGGTAAGTGGGCTGGGGCCCGCGGCGGCGACTGCGGTGGCGGCGGCGACTGCGGTGGCGGCGGCCGGGGGTGAGTCGGCGGGGAATGCGCGCTGGTTCCATTCGGTCTCGGCTTACTCTCTTTCTTTCTCCTCTTCGGCCCACCTCGGGCCGCGGCCTCGACCTCTCACCCCTGACCCGCTGCTTCTGCCCGGGAGGGCGGTCACTGCAGACCCTGACCTCGATTCCGCGGTGTTGAAGGCGGAGCCTGAACGGTCTCTGGGGCCTCTGGAGTCCAGTTTAGGTTTTGTGCCTGCCCGCGGAATGGGGTCGGGTCCGACGTGGAATAGCCGGAGTCCCTTCAGACACCTCCCCTACCCCTGGCTTCAGACTTGGTCCACAGACGACTCCTCCCTTGGCGGCCTGGAGTTTGATTCTGGCCCAGTTCGGCTTTCCCTCTGCCCCCGGGTTTCCCCTCGGCGCCACTGGTGGCGGTTACAGGAGAGGGGACTCTGAGACCCCTGGGACCTGGCGCGGCAGGAAGGGACGCGAACGAGAGCGCAGGTCCCCTTGTGTGTTTTGTTGTGGTGATGGAGCCGCTCCAGCCCGGGGGATGGGCTAGGCCAAGCTGACAGTACAAATCCCCTGGCTGCTCCTCCGTCCTGCCGGGAGCCTCTAGCTTTAGTTCCGGGTGTGGGTGCCCTGATGTGGAGCTGGGGTGGAAATTGCCTGAACCAGGCCCCCAGCAGAGGCGGAGTTGGCGGCCTTCCAGCTTCCCTCCTTGATGCCCTTGAAAAGAAGAAGCGTTTCACCCGTTGGTGGTGGAGGCTTGCGAGGTGGCAGGTTTGAGGTTGCAGTGGTAGGGCAGTGCCAGCCAAAAATAACCATGGGTGCTGGGGTGGCTGGAATCTGGGAGGGCAGCCGCTGACCTGGCTGGCTGCACTTCTAGTCAGCCCAGTTCTCTGGCCAGGAACAGCAAATGAGAAGCCGACAAGGCCTGTGCTCAAAGTTGACATCCCTGGCTTGGTTTCCTTCACATCACCTTTTTCCTTATTGTGCAGAGCAGAGCTTCCCAAAGCATAATTGTGGCCTTTAGCTGCTTTCTAAACAAGCTGTTTGCTGAGGTTTTAGAGAATCAGAGATAATTGAGAAATAGGCCCTAGAGCTCTGGCTGGGAGGATGATATCTGCTATTTCCAATATTTTACTTGCCTAGAATGTGTTAAAGGAAGGATACTCTTTATTACTGCTTTGTGTGCGGTACCTTATAACTCTCATACTTCTCATCTCTTTTGCCAGGCTGGGAAGTGTTATCTCCGTTTTCCAGGCATGCTAACCAAGGCCTAGAGTGCCTTGTCTAAGGTCATGAGGCTGGTATGTGACAGCACTAGGATTTAGTTTAGAGTTTTCTGCCAGAGTGCTCTCCTCCCAGTTTCCTTGGAAGGGACTTACAAAATGTCTGTAAGGCATTTAACACACCCCTGAAGTGTTACCTGGAACTTTTAAATGTTCATGAAAAGCTGCCACTAGTACCTCTGTGGGCACAAAGCTGTGCTAGGCATTTCACTTACAGGACAGACATATTTTATCCTCACAAAACTTTGTAAGAGATTACTATTCCCTTGATGCAAGAGGAAGCTGATGGTCAGAGTAGTGTAATAATTTGTTCAAAGGCACACAGCTAGAAGTAGCATGCCATGATTCAAATGTCATCTATAAGACTCTGAAATTGTGCTCTCCATTGATGTGAATATGTATCGACATAAGAATCTTCTAGGTCCCAGGAGGGAGTCTTTGACCTGGTGTGACCATGCTAATGTCCTCCAGTTCTGGTGTTTGCCCAGCGAGGATGGGCAGGACCATACTTGCCTTATGGCATGATATGTGCCCTGGCCAGTGGAGCATCTTCTGGGTCAATTAGTGGGATGTGAGTTACTGCTTTCATTCCATAACTTGGGCACCTGACCCAGAGTAATTGCAGGAAAACCGTGAAACATTAGTCAACTGATTACCAAAACAACAAATCTAAGCTTCTGGGGAGGTGATTTTACAAAATATTTATCTCCAAAGACTTCCCAGGTAAACAGGGGAAGACATGTTAGTGGGGAGATGGAGGGCCTTCTTAGGGACATGGAGAGGCTCCCGGGGTGTGGTCACATAGGCCTCACTGTCCTGCTCATGCATGGGGAGCTGTTCTATGCTGATCTTCTGACGGACCCTGCTGGTGAGATGGGGCAGCCTCAGTGGGTTTGTACAAAATGTGCTTGGCCAGGCAAGCTCAGGACTGACCATGACTAGAGGTTGGCTGTGGCCAAGTGTGAGCGTTGGGAAGAAGACTGGCTCCATGGAGGCAGTCAGGGGTTCATGTATGGGTGGAGCAGGTTGCTGGCCTCACATAGCCAGCTTTCTCCGCTGGTGGCAGATCCAGCCTGGCAATTTCATGTGATGGATATAAGTCCTCACTGAACAGGGATAGTGAGGCGAGGCTCTTTTACCTGCCAGACGACTAACCCTCTGGCTGTCCTGAGATAGGCGTAGGGTAGGATACTAGAGCCGGAGAGCTAGAAGAAGGGACAGTAATGGTACTGTAGGATAAAGGCAAGGCACCTGGCAGGGCACTATGGGGGTCTAAAAGGGTACTAAATGGGCCTCTGGCAAGAAAGTTGGATACTCTGAGGACCTTGGCATCCTTCCCAGTGCTGAGACCCAGGATGAGCCAGCAGGGGCTGGATAGACCCCCTGGGTCCACGTCTCCTTGGGTAGACCCTCAGGAGGGCTATGGAATGTTCCTGAGGCCTGTGTGCCTCTTTCTCCAAGGGCTGCTCTTCTCATCTCTGTTGTGGCCCCTCATGCTCACTTGTGGTCCTTACTTCCTTGGGTGGGGTCCAGTTCAGGGCCTCAGCCAGACAGCGTTCAGCTTCTCAAACTTGAGGTCTTTGAGCCCTCGCCTCCCGTGTGTTGGCTCCATGCCAACAGCCCTTTGCCTGGCCTCTGGCATTACAGAGCGTTCACTTCACGGGACTCCCCAGGCAGGAGGAAATGGAGTGCAGGAGGCTCCCATTTCTCCTGCCTTTGATCTCCCTGCAGTAGTGTTCACCGTCCCAGGGTTCCTGCCTCAGCCCCTGGCCCTGGCTCACCCAGTTCCCTGAGCACTCAGGCCACCAGGCCAGTGATGCTCTGCTGGGAGGCAGCTGTTTGTTTGTTCACTGGCAGAGAAGGTTGTTTCCCATTGTCTGCTGTTTGACCAGTGTGACCTCAGAGATCTTGCTTCATAAACCTCTGGGAGGGGCCCCCTCCAAACAGAACAGTGGGCCTCTTCAGGAGCAACTGGGAAGCCCCAGGCAGCCCCATGGCTGGAGGTGGCTGGCTGTGTGTTTAGCAGGGCTTTCTGTTCCTCGTGGTCCAGATGCATCACTGTAAGCGATACCGCTCCCCTGAACCAGACCCGTACCTGAGCTACCGATGGAAGAGGAGGAGGTCCTACAGTCGGGAACATGAAGGGAGACTGCGATACCCGTCCCGAAGGGAGCCTCCCCCACGGAGATCTCGGTCCAGAAGGTGAGAGGAAACTAGATAGGAGGGAAAGGCTCCTTCTGTCAGCTGGGCTCAGCTGTGGCAACTCCAGACTCCTTGAGATGACTCCATCCCCACCCAGCTGTCCCTGGATCCCTGCCCTGTCCTCTTTGGGCTCCTCCACTAACCTCACCTGCATGCCTTGGCCTCAGCAGTAGCTGCCTTCCTTGTTGCCCAGTCTTTCTCTGTTTTGGAGTGCCTTTTCTCCCTACACATTCCCCCATTGTCTAGGCTGGCAACTTTCTTGCTTAACCTCCTAAGCCTTCCTCGGTGAGGATTAGGAACGTAACCTCACCCCTGGAAAGGTTGTTCCCTGGGCCTATCTCAGCCCCCAGGCCAAACTTAAGAGTTGCAGCAGGCCACAGGGAACTCTGGAGGGTGTAGAACCCTTGGAGGCCCTCTGCCATACTCCCCTTCCCTTGTACCCCTCCTCCTATGGCTGGAGGATGCTGCTGTTGGACAGGGCTCTGGAGGGCAGGCTTAGTACCTTTGCACCCTCCCCTCTCAGCCACTTCCCACCAGTCTGGATGCTTTTAGCACAGGCTGTCCCCGTTCAGCCCTTTACAGTGGCCCTACCACAGGTTTCTTGCCTGCTAACAGCAAGGACCCAGCTGACCAGCATCCCCATCCCCCTTTTGGCAGCCATGACCGCCTGCCCTACCAGAGGAGGTACCGGGAGCGCCGTGACAGCGATACATACCGGTGTGAAGAGCGGAGCTCATCATTTGGAGAGGACTACTATGGATCTTCACGTTCTCGTCATCGTCGGCGATCGCGGGAGAGGGGGCCATACCGGACCCGCAAGCATGCCCACCACTGCCACAAACGCCGCACCAGGTCTTGTAGCAGCGCCTCCTCGGTGAGTGGTAGCCAGAGTGTGCTGGCTGGGGCTTAAAGGCCTCATCTCTTCCTAGCCTTCTCTCAGGCTGGCTGGTCCGGGTGAGTACTGCCAGCCCTGTGCACGTGCACTGGTGTGCGTGCATGTGTGTGTGTATGTGTTGTCTGGTCCAGGTGCAGGGCTGATCACAGGGTCCTGGCCCCTGTGTCTTCTGGCCCCTTCCAGTGGCAACTATAGGAACTCTGGCTCCGATGCTGGCTGGCCTCTGGCCTGTCTATGTCTACACAGTGCTCCAGACACAGGCCACGTGGTGCAAGTGGCTGGGGACACTTCTTAGGACACTTCTTAAGGATCCTAGTAGAGTGGCTGGTATGGTGGTCTGCAGCTATATGGCCTGGTCTTTCCCACCCAGAGACTGCCTCCTCGTGTAACTGAGTGCTCTGATGTGGACTGCATCCACCTCTGCGTCTCATCTGCATACCCCTTCCCAAAGGCCCCCAGTCTGGAGTGCCTCACAGGACGGGAGGATTTGCCTGTCAGCCAGCTCAGACTGGGAACTTCCCTTCTAATCTCCAGCCAGGCCCTCTCCAGCCGAGCCTCTTTACGAGGGGCAGTCGCGGTGAGGAGGGGCAGGTGCCTGTGTGATGGGGCATGTGAAGAAATGGTGGAAAGGCTGCTGCCCCAGGCCTTGTCCAGTTGCAGGCCACATGCCCAGAGCAGGGCCTGGCCAGTATTCCTAGCACAGAGGGTTGTAAGGTCTCTGGAGCCCTCACTGCGCTCAATTCCCTGGGGAAGGAAAGCCAGTTGTGTATTTCCGAGGTTACGTGCGGTCTTCTCTTCTCCCCCATCCCTCTTCCCTGCCTCCCCCCTGCCGGCCTTGAGGCCCCTGAGGAGCGGTGGAGAGGCCAGGCGTCTTCTCTGCCCAGCTCTTTCTGTGACTTCTTTGGCCACAGGTTGAGGGTTGACTGTGCGGGCGATTGCAGCGTGGCCCTTTCGCCTCTCTGCACACTGCCACATGCTGCCACAGGATGGCAGTGCAGGTCTGGCTCTGCTTCTCTGTTTGGTGCCCTCTTATCGATCGTCGTGAGACTTGGGATGGGCCTAGATTGTGAGCAGCACAGGTGCCAAGGCCAGGGCAGGAGCTGGCATGGGGCCTGTGTGGGCCATTGTGGTAGGAAGCCTGGCAGTTGACTGGCCCGGAGGATCCAAGGCTGCTTTCCTGCTTGAGGCTAGTGGCAGAAGGGCTGCTGACGGAAGGCTGTTTCTGGTAGTGATGGTGAAGTCTGGCCAAGGATGCCGTCTGGAGGCAGGTAGCAGCTTGGCTCTGAGTGGCAGCTGTCAGGCATGTGCAAGTCTGCGTGGGCGAACAGAGGCAGGCAAGGACAGGCTGGGCATTCTGCAGCTGAAGCCGGAGCAGCCGCTGATCAGTCTGGATGGTTGGACCCAGGCGGGGCCAGCTGCCTTCTTGCGCCACCGTTCTCACTGCATCTTCCGCTCTGGCGAAAGCCACATGGGAGGGCCTGGGAGGGACAGACTCGGAGGAGGAGGAGGAGGGAGTCGGGGCAATGGCTCTCCTCACAGCGTGGCCCTCAGCAGCAGAGGCAGGTCGTCTTCCTGAGCGTTTGTGGCGCTCCTCTTAGAGATAATGTCCGAGTTTTCTTTACATACCTGTAGCTGTTTTTACTTTTCTGTTTTTGAAGTCAGTTTGTGTCTTGACGTGTCCCTTGCAATATCCCTATCGTTATATATGCTGTGTGCCTTATGAAATGCTGGGATCTGGAAAATCCAACCAACCAACCCACCGGCTCCTCACCGTCTCCACCTCTGCCTTTGACTGACACCTCAATCTGTCAATCGGAACCGCCTACCATGCGATTGGTCGGATGGCGTTTCGGGGGGCGGTGCATGCAGAGAAGCCAACAGAGCAGTAAGCGCAGCAGCCGGAGTGTGGAAGATGACAAGGAGGGTCACCTGGTGTGCCGGATCGGCGATTGGCTCCAAGAGCGATGTACAGCCACCTTTCGTAAAACTTTACCTCTCTACTTTCTACCCCCCTTGTTAGACGAGACCTCTCCTGCCTGGAGGGGCCTCTAGTGCGCGTGGTGCCTTAGCGGGGCCACCAGTAATTGCCTGAATGACACAGACACTAGCAACTTCCATTTTAAAGAGTGTAGCAGTGAGAGAGAAACCTCTTTTGTTTTTGAGAATTTGAATGCTGTGAACTTGCAGGAGCTGCCAACTCCCTGCCCTCCAGATTCTCATGCCCAATTTCTTTTCTCTCCTAGATGAGATTGTGGGGAACCTGGGTGAAGGCACCTTTGGCAAGGTGGTGGAGTGCTTGGACCATGCCAGGTGAGCGAGCTGGGGCAGTACAGCTGGCTCTGGATGTGATCTTCCTGGAAAGAGCTGGCCTGAGTTCTTGAGGGTGGCAGCTATCAGAGCTTAACTTTTTTCTTTTTGAAGGGTGGCACCAAAGTAGGGTTCTTACCTGTCCATGTTGGGGTTTTGCTGATCCCCTGTAATAAGGGAGAAATTCTTGGGTCCTGCAGGTATGTGGCAACACTACCCAAGAATTGTTGCTCAGTGAAAGGTTCTGCTCTAATCTCTCTACTTCTCCAGGACTGTAGTGGTGGATATCAGAACAATGCCAAGGCCCCAGCTCCCCTATGGCTTGGAGCTGCCTCCTGTGATAACTTTTAGGTTCTTGGCCTGGCAAGGGGCTAGGAGTACCACTAAGCCCAGCCCTAAGAGCATAAGTCCCATCCCCTGAGGGTCTGCCTTTGAGGCTGTGCAGATCTTAGTCGAGAGAAACATGACCCTGGGCTTTCTCACCAAGCGGGCCGCTGCCTTCTTCAGTGTGGCTAGGGTAGTGTGTGGTCTCCGCTGAGTGTGCCCAGGCGAGTGGGGTATACCTGTGTGTGTCGTGCTGCACCTCACTCTCTCCCAAGCCCAACAGTGCAATAGTTTTGTCCCTTCACTGTTCCACAAGACTAGAACATTTGCTTTCTCTCATGTAGGTCTGGGTTGGGGAGGCCACCTCCAGGGAGCCAGTTGCCTCCCTGCCGTAGTTGGTTTGGCACTTCAGCTACAAAGTGCTTGTGTCCTCAATGGAGCCGCGTGCCACCCATATGTGGCCCTCTCACTGTTGCAGAGATGAATAAACATACTCAGGTTTTGCCTGCATCATACTCCAGTTAACGGCAGAGTTGGCCACCACTGCGCTGTAGTGCTCCTACATTAAATGGGGTACTCAAGTCATTCAGACCCAGGCATCCAGGCTTCCCTGTGGCCACAAGGTAGACTGAGAGGAAGTTTCCATTTGCTCCAAGTTTCCATGCAAATGCCTGTACGACTCAGTGCGGCCCAAGAGGTTAGGGTTGGGACCAGTGGGTGGAGGGACATGCACAACTACACCGTGGCCAGGTGGAGACATGGCAGACTCAAGTAGGCGGTCCAGGCTGCTCCTCTCTGAGGAGCTGGAGGGAAAATGAGCCTCTGGAGTTACTAGGGGGCAGGTGGAGGGTCTGGGGAACCTTTACTTTCACTCAAAGGACTCAGAGGGAGCCAGGGCCAGTGAGGGTTGCCATGTGGAGGCAGAATTCAGCTCAGTGAAAGGCAGGGTCTTATTGTAAGAGCCATGCAACTCTGGCAGGGCTGCCTTGGAAGTGATGAGCTCCCTGTGCTGAGGACTGGGATGCCACCGAGGGACCCTGTTTTAGGAGGAGGCCGGAGTGCATGACCTTTCCCCTGAGGTCCCTTCCTGCCCTGAGAATCTGGGAAAATAGGATAGGGAGAGAAAAGCAGGGGATTCTCTAGAAGATCCCTTTACCCTGGGCCTATGAGCCTTAGGCACCACCGTCAGCCTCCCTGAGGCCTCAGACATGCCCTTCCAGGCTAGGGCTGTCTCACTCAAGTTCCCCACTGGACATCTGAATTCTAGCGGTCCTTTCCTGACAGGGCCTGGCAGCCAGACCTCAGCAGGTTTCCTTCTCTGCTGGCTCCCCACAGATGGCCTCCTGGGGTGGGGTTGGGGGTGGGAAGCACAGAGCAGGGACTGTTAAAATCTTCTCTGGACACTTAAGAAGGGTTCCTGGCATTTTGTGGTCACTGATAAACGCTGTGGCAGGTAGGTGCGGCTGGAGGGGGGTGTGGTAAAAGGAGTGGCCCTGGACCCCACAGTGAGAGGTACCCTTGCTGGTACCCCTACCTCTTGCCAGATCTTTACTCGATCCTGGCACCCCCATCCCTGTTTGCTCAGACTTGCAGACAAGCTCAGGAAGGTCAAGAGGTGCTGCAGGAGGGCTCTGGATGGGACAGCCTGACCAGGGTTGGGGCTGCCTGGCCTATAGATTAGGTCACTGTGTGAGCTCTTGGGCTGGCGCTGGGTAAGCAGGATTGGCCTCTACTCTGCCACACTCCTTTGGGAGCTGGCAGTGGCTGAGAACATAAAAGCCTAAGGCTGGCATGGAATGCAAGAGTATTAACTCACAGATGTCAGGGCACTTGCTGTTGGGTGGGCAAAGGTCTGGTGTTGCATGGGGCAGGCTGGGCATCCAGTATCTGCTCTCTTCAGTGCAGGCTGCTCCTGGAGCAGTGTTTGTTGGGAGTTGCTGGATTGGGGTGGTGGGTGGGGGAAGGACTGGCTGCTGACGAGAACCTCTGTTTCCTTCCCGGGTACCAGAGGGAAGTCTCAGGTTGCCCTGAAGATCATCCGCAATGTGGGCAAGTACCGGGAGGCTGCTCGGCTAGAAATCAACGTGCTCAAAAAAATCAAGGAGAAGGACAAAGAAAACAAGTTGTGAGTGTCTGCAAGGAGTGGGAGGGAAGCCTTCAGTGGGGCTGCTGGACCCCCAGGGGCTTAGTAGTGTCCCTTCACCCGTCTGCACTGTGCCTTCTCCCCACACTCAGAGCCAGGGGAGTGTGGCAGAGGTCTTGCTGGAAGCCTTTAGACTGCAGTCCAGGCTCCACCCCAGCTGGCTCTGTGGCCTGAGGCAGGCCTCCCAGCCCTGCATTTGTGAATTGGGAAGCTCACTGGGTTATGTTGGGCGTAAGACAAGATAAAAACATGAAGCCGTTTGGGGCTTTTACACAGTAGGAGATACCCAAAGGAGGCCCTTTCTGTGGCAAACACACTGAGCACTCTCCTCCACACATTGTGCTGAGCCTGGGCAGATGGGTGAATCCAGCACACCCTCACGAAGCTCAGCAGAGTGGGCAGGTCGAGAAAAGCAGCACCAGTCCTGCAGAGTGCACTAGCACTTTCCATGTCTCCCTCAGCAACTCTGAGGCAGGGCTTCTCCCACATCATAAGTAGGGAAGCTTGGAGGGCTTGGACCAGAACTGTGGACATCCTCCCTACCCACTGCAGGAAGCGTAGTCCTTGCCCAGAGCTCATCTGGGGATTGGGTGATGGCTGGTGGGGAGAGGTGCTCTTGCTCTGGTTCTCTTGCATTGTGTGTATCTGCGTTCTGGTGTGTGACCTGGTGGCCTAGGAGAGAGTTGGGGACTGTCTTCATCTGAGAGAGGGGGTGAGGCAGGCCCCCAGCACACAGCCTGAGCCCTGTCCATCCTCCTCCTCCAGCCTGTGCGTCTTGATGTCTGACTGGTTCAACTTCCACGGTCACATGTGCATCGCCTTTGAGCTCCTGGGCAAGAACACCTTTGAGTTCCTGAAGGAGAATAACTTCCAGCCTTACCCCCTACCACATGTCCGGCACATGGCCTACCAGCTCTGCCACGCCCTTAGATGTAAGTGTCCACCCTCAAAAGAAGCATGGGAGCTACATGCCTACAGCCAAGTCATCTGGTTACTTCTTGTCCCCATTCATTCCAGCACGTTACTAACCATTCTCCTGGGCCTGAGAGACACCAGATCCCCTTTGGCGGAAAGGCCTGTCTTCAGGTGGGAATCTCAGTGTGAGGATGGAAAGGCTAGGGCTCCCTCCAGGGACCCCCGGACCAGCCTCTCTACCCCCAGGCACTCAGGAAGAAAACAGAAAAGAACTACTCCAGAATTGGCCTAACCACCAACCCCACCTCCCTGCTTCATGCATGGGGTAAAAAGGTAGAAGCCTGACCTGACAGATAGGGCCACAGGTCCTACCCACATGGAGACCCTCTGTGCAACCCTGACTTGCCATCTCCCTGCTAGCCATGAAAAGCATTTGGTGGTGCCAGGGCTCAGCACTGTAGGATTTGCAGTGGTTGCAGCAGTACAGAAAGGCTCCTTGGTGAAGTTGGTAGACCTTGAGCTAGAATATAGAAAGCTCAAGGTAACCCCGCATCGCTCCTCTACCCTGAGCACTGCTATTTTGTGATAGGCTGCAGGCCACTGGGGTGGGAAGCCCCACATGGATGAGAAGACGGGTGTCTTTCTCCTCCCACAGGATTTGCAAGATGGGACAGGGACAAGGTTTCCAAGCAAGGGGAACAGCTTGGTGAGGCCTAGAGCCTGTTATGGGCTGAGAATTGGCTCTAGTAGAATAGACTATCATTGGGGAGTCGTGGGCCACACAGTTGTGAGGGTCTTGAGTGCCAGATGGGAGCCTTGAGCTGAAAAGTGACTACAAGCAGGTAGCCACTGTCAGAAGGGGCTGGACGGGAAAGGCTTCCCTGCTCATGACTAGCGATGAGAGGTGGGGCTGGCTTCCTGGGTATGCAACCTATGCACTCAGTCACACAGGACCCTGTGCTTGATTCTTAGTAACTTGAACAGGGGACCTGCATTTTCATTTTGCAAAGGGCCCTGCAAATTATGCAGCTGGTGCGGGGAAGAGGGAACCAACTCAAGGCTGTTGCTGTAGCTTTGGTGAGAGACAGGTGAGGAGGCCTGGTCTCTGCAGAGGAGAGGTGGAGGGAGGTTTTTCAAATGGCTAATTTCTTTCCCACCCCCCTGCTAAAGTATCAGAACCCTCCAAGGCCTCAAGTACAGAGAACCCTTGAGAGAGAGGCCAGCACAGAGGCAGGCTGCAGTCCAGCTCCCTGCTGAGGTGGGGGTGTGAGGAGCTCTGGCAGTTGCTGGCATTGGAGGAGGGGTCTGGCCTAGCGCTGGCCTAGTCTGGCCTAGTAGCTGGCAGGAGAGCCAGCTACTCATTTGCCTATTTCCCCTTCTTTCCCTGCTCCCTTAGTTCTGCATGAGAATCAGCTGACCCATACAGACTTGAAGCCAGAGAACATCCTGTTTGTGAATTCTGAGTTTGAAACCCTCTACAATGAGCACAAGGTATTGGTGGGGGTAAGGGTGAGGCCCTGCTCCAGGGGTGGGTTACCCACTCGTGTGGACTCCTGACCTGGCAGGCCTGCCTTGCCTTTCAGAGCTGTGAGGAGAAGTCAGTGAAGAACACCAGCATCCGAGTGGCTGACTTTGGCAGTGCCACCTTTGACCATGAGCATCACACAACCATTGTGGCCACCCGTCACTATCGCCCGCCTGAGGTGATCCTTGGTAAGTGACTGTATGGCCTGTGACCTTGTCACACTGGACTGTTGGGAGGGTATAAACAGAGGCAGTGGCATGCCTGGCAGTCTCTGCCACCCAGGGCAGGCAGAGTTTCTCAGACCAAGAGGCCAGTGTCATGAGACACAGGTGACTGACCTGACTTTATCTGTCAGCCTTACTGAGAGAGGGCCTTGTAATGAGATTTGGGCAAGAGTCCTGCCAGCCAGTGTGGTGGCTGCCCTGTGACCTCCAGGCTGGAAGCATAGGGCCAGATCTCACAGCCTCTCCCCATCTTGGCTTTCAGAGCTGGGCTGGGCACAGCCCTGTGACGTCTGGAGCATTGGCTGCATTCTCTTTGAGTACTACCGGGGCTTCACACTCTTCCAGGTACAGCCACCCCACATCGCTCCCCTACCCTGAGCACTGCTACTGTGATAGGCTGCAGGCCACTGGGGTGGGAAGCCCCACCTGGATGAGAAGACAGGTGTCTTCCTCCTCCCATTAGTCATCATGTGAGATTCAAAGTCTTAAGGATGTAGATGCTAAAGGGAGCGCACAAGTCAGGGGAGCTGGAACACTCAGAGGAGTCTTATGCTAGGCCGTCGAGGATGGAGGATGGGCAGGAGGTGACCTGACCTTCTAGATAAAAGGCACAGATGAATAAAGGCATCGGGATGGGCTGGGACAGGACATGTTCTGGGCAGGGAGCGAAGAGCTAACCAGAGGGAAATGCAGTCACAGCCCAGTCTACCTCCACCCACAAGGGCTGAGGAGCCTGAGCCTGAGCACAGGCTGGCAGGAGAAGCTGGGGCTGCTGCTTCATTGGTAGGTTTGCATCTCTGCGGGCAGTGAGGGCACTTGCCCATCTTTCTTGTTTCTTATTCTCCTCGAAGGGGCCAGAGCTAGGACTGACCCCCTTGCACTGTCCCTCATCTTCCACAGACCCACGAAAACCGAGAGCATCTGGTGATGATGGAGAAGATCCTAGGGCCCATCCCATCACACATGATCCACCGTACCAGGTAAGGACCCCAGTAGCCCCCTCAGGGTTGGTATAGGGGCCTTTCTCTTCTTGGCTGTGGGTCAGCAGGGTACTGGATGTGGTGAGTCTTTGCTGGACAGTCCATGGGTCCCAAAAACCTTCCCTGTGTGCCCCTGCAAACCTGTTGCCCTGGTTCTGCTGCTGTCTTCGGAGCTGCTCTTCCCCACCTCCCACCAGAGGCTTGTCCCCTTTCTGCTCCCACACTTGACTCCACCCCCTTAATTTTCAGGAAGCAGAAATATTTCTACAAAGGGGGCCTAGTTTGGGATGAGAACAGCTCTGATGGCCGGTATGTGAAGGAGAACTGCAAACCTCTGAAGGTCAGTTTCTGGCTACCCCCAGCTCAACTCATGCCAAGGAGAGACCCCAGACACCGGGCAGACATACAGCAGAGACAGGCCAGGCCACTAAAGGCTGCCTCCTCGATCCAGCTCTATGGGAGGCGGCACCCAAGACTGCTGGATGCTGGCAGTGGGGCTTCTTGCATACTGTCCCAGAGGGGCCCTTGGCCCTACCCCTTCCCCACAGGGTGGCTATGAATGTAATTAGGGAACACCAGAAGAGCCAGATGTCAGAAACCCTGCTGCTTCCTGTCTCTCTCTCTCCGCAAAATTTTGGGAAGAACTAGGCAGGACTGAGGTGAGGGGGAGGGAAGACCTAGACATGGCCAGGAAGCCAACTGCATTTGGTCTCTGTCAACTGCATTTGGTGCTCGGGCAAGTGAATTTCGCAGAGGTGATCTCTACCCACTTGTCAGGACTTTGCATGTGGGGGCAGAGGCATCAATCCAGCAAGACACCTAGTAGCCTGGCAAGTTCCAAGCAAAACGTTAAACACAGGCATGAAAGGAAAGGAGCTGCTCATTGTCCAGGAGGGCGGAAGTAGAGTCCTCCAAGGAGGCAACACTGCCTCCTCGATCCAGTCCAGCAAGGTATCCCAGAGGCAAGGGGACCTGCTGTGGCTTCCCACGATCCTGCCGTCACACTGAGGCACCTTGTGTCCCTGAGCAGAGTTACATGCTCCAAGACTCCCTGGAGCACGTGCAGCTGTTTGACCTGATGAGGAGGATGTTAGAATTTGACCCTGCGCAGCGCATCACACTGGCCGAGGCCCTGCTGCACCCCTTCTTTGCTGGCCTGACCCCTGAGGAGCGGTCCTTCCACACCAGCCGCAACCCAAGCAGATGACAGGCGCAGGCCACGGCATGAGGAGATGGAGGGCGGGACTGGGCCGCCCAGCCCCTTGACTCCAGCCTCGACCACCAGGCCCCAGGCCGGAGCCACCCAATGAACAGTGCAATGTGAAGGAAGGCAGGAGCCTGCAGGGGAGCAGACTTGGTGCCCAGCTGCCAGAAAGCACAGATTTGACCCAAGCTATTTATATGTTGTAAAGTTATAATAAAGTGTTTCTTACTGTTTGTAACCCCTGGTACCAGTGTGTCCATCTCCAGGCTCCTTGCCTTCCCCTTACCTGACCTTATTAATAAAGTCTTTCTTAGCAGTTCAGCTTGTGGAGAGCTAAGTGTGAACTGGGCCAGGCACAGAAGAGGTAGGCAGGGGTAAGACCAGAAGTGGGGACGTCCTCTGAGCCCAGGCTGCTGAGCAGTCCTAGACGGCACCTCTGCCCTGCTGGCTCCTGTACCTCTCAGCCCCCGAGAATGTAACAGAATCAGCCCACGGTGACTAGCCAGGTGGGGTCTGGTTTTCCACAGCCTGCCAGTCCCATTACTGGCTGGGACTTTAGGCTGTATGTGCCCAACAACTATGGTCTGCTGAGGGCAGGAGACAAGTGGGGCGGGTTCCTAGGCTGGAACAGGCAGCATCTCATGACAGCCTACAGAGCAATTCACACGCCACAGGACTCAGTCATTCAGCTTTATTTCAGTGCTGGTTTTTGGTTCCCTAAGAGCTGCACGAGTGCTAGGTCTCACCACGTGACTGGGGGCCCCTTGGGAACTGGGTACTATGGGCAGGATGCCCCTGAAAAGAACTGAAGTTGGAGGAATCATACTTAATACCTCTGGGGAAGGCCCAGGCTAAGGATGAGGGCAAGGACCAGTCCCAGTGCCCCCTGGGGGGAGAAGCTTGGGCACAAACTCCCAGTGGCCCTGCAAGGCTATCATCCCTGGATCTTGCTGGAGTGGGCAATCTCCTGGGCCAGGGTTCTTCTAGCTTGTTTCTCACTGTACCTAATCAGGGGGCCTAACTGCATTAACAGGCAGCCAGAACCTGCCTGCCAAAATGCCTGTAACCTACACTGCTCTTCAGATTGTGGCCAAGAGAGGGCCCCCGCTTGGGAACTGCTTGGCCCTGAGAGTGAGCAGAGGCTCAGAGAATACATAGCACAAAGGTTACAGTCCCTGGCCTCTTCCCATTGCTGGAGACAATTTAAGACTGAAGGGAAGATGAGAGGAGGGGCCAGCCCTCTACCCTGGCTCATCTGCTTCTGGCTATGCTCCTACAAGGAAAGTGGTAACAGCCTGAAACCCATGGTACCAGGGCCTACCCTGTGTCCACAATCCTCAGTAAGCCCTTCTGCCCACCCATCCACCCGTTCAGCCAGCCTGGGCAGACACAGAGCAGAAGCAGCCTGAAGCCCTGAAGCAGGCTTAAGCACAAGTTCTTGGCAGGAATCCCTGCCAGGGTTCCAGGCATAGATCCTGTTCTACCAGCCTCCAGGGCCTAGGGCTTGGCACCTTAGGATTTGAGCATCAGTGTGTTCCTATGGTTGGAACCCACACCAGCTAGCTCATCCAGAACTAGCCTCATTTTGCCATCTTTGAGACAGGGTGCTGGCCCCAAGCCTATTCATCTAGACTGGACAACTGTAAAGGGTTCAAAGCCCAGATGTTTTAAGAGCTGGGGTGGAGCTCAAGCAGGGGAGCCCATGTGCCCTGCTCTGGGATGACAGCTGCAAAGGACCATTTCAGGGGAAGGGCAGAGGGGACGAAAGAGTAGGTGGGGCATGTATGTGCAGGCAAAGGGCTGGAGGAGTGGTGGCCTAGGACAGAAGCACCAGGAAGCCTCTTCTGGCTCAGCACCAGGCTCCCCCAGGGATATCCCCATCTGAGGGGTCTGGCCCCAGACTAGGCAAAGGCTCAGCCTGCTCAGTTTTGGGGGTGGGGGCGGGCACTGCTGGCAAGATGGGCACTGTGGTTCTACAGTAATATAATAACCTTCTACTACCTGTGCTGAAGACGACAGAACATAAAATCCCAATACAGTAACACCATCCTAATGCCGCCCCCTTCCCTACCTCTGAGTGATGGAGGGAAAAGGAGAGAGAGATCCTTGGAAAAATCAGCATAAAACTTGGATCAGCTCAGGAGTAAGGGTCAAAACCCCCCAAATCAACTTGTGGGGCTAGGGGAAGGCCTGGTCTGTCACAGCCCTGGAAATGAATGGAGAGTGCAGGTCTGCCCTCTGGTGGACAGCTGCCACGCAGCTGGTTCTACAGAGGAAGGGCTGTCTGCATGGGGAAAGCAAGGGACACACAAAGCCACAAGCTCTGAAATAGAGCAGGTACAGGCCCCCAAACAGGACCTGGCCCACTCCTCAATGCATGTGCCCAGGCCCAGTGGCTGTAAACCCGAAACACAGTCTTAGAGAGCTGCCTACGGCTGTAAACAAAGGCCCACCTGGCCGTGCAGGGGGCTGAGGGTAGAGATGCCTGGAGCTGCTGCATGCTCAGCCTGCTGCCCAGCCCGGAACCCAGTGGGAAAGACTTCCCTGGCTAAGAGCAAGTGACAGGTCAGTTTTAAGTAAGTTCTGTTCTCTCACAGAAGAAACAAACCCAAAAGGGAAAAAACTTTTAACAAGGTCCATGAAGCTTCATATCCTTAAGGCGTTCGTTATCAGAGCAGCAGGGGACAGCAGGGTCCTGCCTGCGCAGGAGCCCTCTAGGCGGAGTGCAGTGGGATAACAAACTTGCAGCCAAAGGGCGAGTGGTAGTTGATGCCCACCTCCTGGAAGACCTGCTGGGGAATGCCAATGTCGCACAAATAGATACGGCCTGCGTGTTCCCCCAGTGGCAAAGGCAGGCCCAGTGCCAGTGACCATTTGGCATCA
Source organism: Piliocolobus tephrosceles (assembly GCF_002776525.5). Lineage (NCBI taxonomy): Eukaryota > Metazoa > Chordata > Mammalia > Primates > Cercopithecidae > Piliocolobus > Piliocolobus tephrosceles. The sequence goes on along the minus strand of NC_045439.1, from coordinate 85,321,534 downwards.
ATGCCCTGTTCGACTTCATGCACAGGAGGGTCTATGCTGAGTACTGGTGCCCGGTTCTGGTTGGCCCAGGCCACAGCAGCCTTGTACCAGGGTTGATCCCGCAGGAAGACATTCTCAGGGCAATCCAGGCAGTTGATGACCAGGTCCACAGGGCTAGTGGGCAGATCTGCAGGTGGAAAGAGTGCCATCTGAAAATCCCTATAAGCAGAGAGCAGCCCAGGCTGGGACTAGGCCCCAGGTCGTCCCAAGGGTATCTTTGTTTTCCAGACACCACTCCGATGCCTCTCCAAAGGCTGGCCTTCTTAAAGCTGGGCCAGGGCACAGGCCCTAGAGTTGCAAGCTGGCTGGGCTGAGTGCTAGAGACCAAGTTGCATGTCAGCCCAGCAGACCACTGCCCTCCTGGAGTTCTCAGGATGAACCACTGTCCTGCTCAGTGTGCAGAGCTTCTCGGCACAAAGCCCTCACCTCCTCTGCCTTCTCAGGCACGCCTCTGTATATCCAACTAATGCCCTGGGCACCTTATGGACCTCTGGGAAGGCAGAGTCCGCTGTCAAGGTGGCTGTCACAGGGAAGCCCCACTCAGGCCCAGCAAAAACAGGAACTGATTGCTATCTGCTGACTGACCCAAGAAGGGTGAGCAGGTGAGAGCATGCTTATTCTATTCCAGTGGGCCTACTCATTCTACTCTAGCAAGCCTGTCCTCTCTCGTACTCATTATCTCATAGGAATGGGTCCCCCACTCAGCCCAACCTTAATTAAGAATTAAGAGAGAACCTATTACTATTCTCTCAGGCTCCTCTGCTGCTAAGAGGTTAAACTGAGAATAGCAGAAATGAGACCAAACTTAATCGTCGTTCAGACTCGTGTCCGGGAGCAGCTGGGATAGGAAGACCTTTGGGCAGCAAGAGGAAGAACTGCCTAGAAGGGGGCATCATGTTAAAAATTACAAGAAGGGGAACCCACACCAGGCCCCCTTCCCAGCTCTCAGCCTAGAGTAATATCATTTCTCAGCTAGAGACTCACAACTTCCCTGCTTAGAATGTGCCGTCGGGGGGAGTCCCTGTGGGTGATGAGGCTCTCAAGAGTGTGAGTGGCATCCTATCTTCTGTGTGCCCACAGGAGCCTGGCCTGAGACTTAGGAGACAAAGGTTCTGGTCCAGGCTTTGCCCTTGACTCACCATCTGACCTCTGGTGAAGTCCTTTCTCTGGGCCATATTTGCTCTTCTCCAATTCTTCCCCCTGCCATTCTCATTTAAACCCATTCCAGTCAGACTCTGTCCCTACCACTCCACTTGAAGCTACACTCTTCAAGCTCACCAGGAGCCTCCACAGAGATGCTAAATCCAGTGGTCAATTCCGTCTTCTTTTGACCTTAACCTAGAGCGTGGCTTGCTGATACAGCTGATGACATGCTCCTTTCTTCACTTGGCTTTCAGCTACCATACTCTCCTGGTTTTCTTTCTCCCTCACTGACCATTCCAGTCCCATCTCCTTGGTTAGGCTCTTTACTCCCTGACTTCTAAATAAAGAGCTCAGTTTTCCAACTTCTGTATCTACTCTCTTCCTATGTGACAGCATATCCAGGCTCCTCATGGCTTAAATATTCCCTATGGCTTGTAACTCTAGGCTGAATCCTTTCACTTCAGATTCATATAACTCCTTCCCTATCAACATTTCCACCTGCATATCCAATAGGTGCCTCAAGCTGAGCTTCCGCTGTTCCTCCCCAAACCTTCTCCATCAAGCTTTCCCATCTTAGTGATCGCACCTCAGTTACTGAGGCCAAAAACCTTGGAGCCATTCCCAAGTCTCTTTCTCCCACCCCCATACATCCAATCTGTGGATTCTATCTCCATAACTGATTTAGAAACCTTCACCACCTCTGGCACTACCACTCTGTCTTAGCCACCATAATCTCTCTCTCCCATAATCACAATAGCACCCTGACACCTCTGTGTACTCCTTTGTGTAGTCTACTCTCAAATAGCACCCAAAATGATCATCTGGAACCTAAATTTGATTATATCATTTCCCTGCTTGTTCCTTCAATGACTGCCCATCTCACCAGAGTAAAAGCCCAAATCCTTGTGGTCATCCCCAAGGCCCATCATGACCTGACCCTGAAATGTCCAAGTCTCCTAACTCTCTACCCAGTCCTCCAACATGCCTCCTTTCCCTGCTTTACTTTTATTCATATCTCTTACTACAACTACACAAGTATGTTACATACTGTTTGTTTCTCCTAACCAGAATATAAGCTCCACGGAAGAATGGATTTTAAAATATCTGTTGCCATATCCCTAGCATCAGGAAGAGTGCCTGTTCAACGAATATTTGTGGAATGGACCAGTGGGTCCCCAGCTTTTCATCTGAGTAGTGGGAGAGAGAGAAGAGTAAGGGGATGGAAAGTAGTAAATTACTGTTCTAAGACTCCTTAGAGGCAGAGCACCATCCTTACACACATGGTGCCTTTCCACCTGTCACCACTGGGTGGCATGACGAGACCATCAAACTGCTAAGGAGGGAGGAGGCCTTCAGCCCAGCCCTGCAAAAGTGCTCACCTTTGAGGCTAGACACTTGTTGGCCTTGGGTCTTGCTGAAGAGCGACAGCTCGTTGGTGATAGATTCCAACATCTTGACAAAATTAGGCAGGAAAAGGATGACCTGGACATCATGGTTGGCTAGGTGCCTTCCACAGCTGATACCCTGAGCCCCCTTCACATGAGGTCCACACAGTAGAGCCACTGTAGGCCTCTGGTGAACATTTTTGGGATTCAATCTGGAAAAGAAGGTGAAGAAGCAGTATCAGCTACAGACTTGCCAATCCCTTGCACCCTATATCAGACAATTGCCTGTAGCACCTACTGGTCTCAGATCTCTTACCCACTGCTCACCAAGTCCGAGGCTCCAGAGGGGGATGAAATCCACTGCAGGCCAGGTCTATAGGGTGGCATTCCCGTTGTCCCAAACCCCAGCCTCACGTCACTGCTGGGTCCTCCCACTAAGTGGTTCACCCAGATCCTGCGCTACACAACACTGTTGCCAGAACACTGCTTTGCTGACCCATGAACACTCAGTAGTTCCTCTTCAGCCTTCTCTGCTCTTCTTCCCCAACGACGTGTCTGCTTCACTCCGGCAGGGCTGGTCTCATTCTCTCCTGCACTTGTAAGGCTCTTTCCTGCTTATGCTCAAACTACAGCCCCTGCCCAGAAAGCCTTTCACATTCCAAACTGTGACCCGCCTTTTCTTAGAGATCTAGCTCAAGGCTTACCTCTGCTGGGATTACGCTGGCTCATGCCTTTACCTCTCCTCAACTCCTAATAAGCTCACAGCAAGTACCATAGCCCTCAATTCTCCTCAATCAGTTGCCAATCCAAGTTCTCTTTACTGAGCTTAGTAGCTTACTGAAGCTAATGAAAGCAATGCTGCAGGCATTAACAGTACCTATTTCATAAGATGCTGTGTGGATACTGGATGCCCAGCACTTAGCAGTGCCTAACAAAAAGAAGGTACTCAATCAGTGCTGACCATGGAGGAGGCAGCAGCTAAGGGTTACCTGGCCTCCTATGCTAGCAGCTGCCTTGGATGAAGTAGTCACTTCCAGTTTTCTGCTATTCAAAACTCAGACTCCTTTGGACTCAGAGAAGTCACAAATAAGGAGATAAAGAGGATTAGCCCTGGAGCTGTGCCGAACTCATAGGCAGCACAGCTGGCTCACGGGGTGGCAAGGCAGGGAGGAGATGGACGGCAGGGCCATAGGTCCCTGCCTAGTGGCGGAGCAATGATTGTCACTTACCGGTTTCCCAAAGGGAGAAAGATGACAAGATGTTGTCAACAAACTAAGAGGAGCTTCATAACTGCCCCCATTCCCAGACACATTTTGGAGAATTTAACAATCTACTCTACCTTCTAGACACCAAACCATTCGCCTTTCCATTTCTGCATTTAGAGGAAATATGATGAGAACTGCTCCCTTCAGAGGATGCTGCAGAGTTGTGGAATCTGACTCACTTTGTTCCCTAAAAGGGTTCTTCCTCTCAGGGAGAATCTGTCCCACCCCCAATCAAAAGAAGCAGAGCACAGCATTCACACACCCAGCGGCAAGGCAAAGAGTATATGGGCACTGGAAATGGACCTATGTGGATTAGAGGCCTGGCTGGACTGTGTACCAGCAGTATCATGTGGGCAAGTCCCTCAGTTCTCTGAGCCACAGTGTTCTCATCCAAAATCACAGGGCTATTATGTAGCTTTGAGGTGAAGTTATGAGGACCACATTAAATTATGCTGTGAAAGCACCGTGGAACACTGCATGGCACTTGATATACATTAAACTTCAAGATTACTAACTACAGGTCTGATTTCTCAACATCAGCAACTGCTACAAAGGACAGGAGATAGACCTTTGGACAGTTCAGACACTAAGAGAAAAGACTGGCACAAGAATAGCCAGCCCCGAGAAGCTGGCTAGAGAGGAGTGTGATTTGTTAAGGACATTCAGCTCCTGCCCCAAAACTACTGTTCCTGGGAAGCCACTTAATGGTCTCAAAGTGCCCCCAACAGCGGCTCTGGGAGGAGGTGCAGGAGACACCAGACCCACGGGCCTGATGCTCTTTCAGAGGGTACCTCACACTACCTCTTCCTATAGGCATTTCCCTGGCTCTTCCCTGGGACAGGAGAGCCCAAAGATCTAACAGCTAGGAAGCAGGCCTAAATCAAGGGACAAGGAAAAACTAACACTCCAACCCCCAACTCAAATAGGATGAGGGAGATGGAAATCTTACATCTGGGTTGGACTAAGCCTGCTTGAATCAAGATCACTTCAGAATCAGGAGATGCCTTCCATCCAAACACATTATCAGGCCCAGAGAATGAAAAGAGGCTGGAGTGAGGAGCTACAGGATTTATCTGCAATATCAGTTTTCTGGCAAGGACTCCCAAACACCATGGCTGGAAGCACAAGCCAAGGACCAGGTTCCATTTTGCAAACAGGGAAGGTGCCCTGTAGGAAGCAACATCCTATCATGTGAGGCTTTGCATCTGTGAGTGCTGCTCAGGGAAAAGAGGCTTTCCTTGCCCCACTGAACCCAGATCTGCCCTGCTCCTTGGAAGCCACCTCCCCACTCCAGACACCAGTCTCCCACAAGGTTGCCCACATCCTCCTCTTTACTGACAAAGCCAATAGGCACTTGTCAACTCTAATTTTGATTGATCTCTCAGCAGTACCACTGCCAGCCATTCCTTTTGACTTCAAATACTATTTCCTTGGTTCTTACACGCTACCCTCTTGGTTTCTTACCTCTCTTGCTTTCTTCTTCATCCCCCTAACTGTGCCCTACATGCCGATGTTCCCCAGAATCCCACCCTAGGCTCTTTCTTTTCACACCTTCTCAGATGATCTCATCTACTCTTACACCATCTACAAGCTGACAACTCTCAAATCTCTAGCATCAGCTCAGACCCTTTTCTGAACTTCAGATCTTTTTTTTCTCTTTTTTTTTTTTTTTCTGAGATGGAGTCTTGCTCTTGTTGCCCAGGCTGGAGTGCAGTGGTGTGATCTCGGCTCACTGCGACCTTCTCCTCCCAGGTTCAAGCAATTCTCCTGCCTCAGCCTCCTTAGTAGCTGGGATTATAGGCACCTGCCACCACGCCTAGCTAGTTTTTATATTTTTAGTAGAGACAGTGTTTCACCATGTTGGCCAGGCTGGTTTTGAACTCCTGACCTCAAGTGATCTGCCCACCTTGGCCTCCCGAAGTGCAGGGATTACAGGCGTGAGCCACCACGCCTGGCCTAAATTTCAGATCCTTATAGCTAAGAGACTATTTGGATATCTTACAGGTATTCCAAACTCAACACATCCAAAACAAAACCCACCATCTCTCTCAAACCTGCTCTTCTTCCCATGTTTCCTATCACAGTGAATGTGTACCATCATCCAATCAGATGTCCAGGCTAGAAAGCCTGAAGTTCACTGATTTCTGACACTATACTTTCCATCACCTCTAAAATCCATTCAATTACCTTGCCCTGCTGAATTTACCTTAACAACAACAACAACAACAAACCCTCATCTGTCCACTTCTCTTTCTTTTTTTAAGAGACAAGGTCATATAAAAAAAAAAAAAAAGAGAAAGAGAGACAGACAAGGTCTCACTATGTTGCCCAGGCTGGCCTCAAACTCCTGGGCTCAAGCAATCCTCCCACCCCAGCCTCTGGAGTAGCTGGGATATAGGCATGCATCACCAAACCTATTTGTACACTTTTCTGATCCCTGCTTCCCTAGTTGGGCCACCATCATTTGGGCCCTGGCTCAGTTTTCTAAGTGTTGCAATTTTCTACCTGATCTCACTGCCTTCAGTCTTGCCTCCACTGAATCTACTGTCCTCATTGTAGCTAAAAATCATCTTTTTAAAACACAAGACTAACCATGTCATAGCTCTACTGAAATTTCTTCAGCAGCTCCCTATCACTCAGCTATACTGAGGCCCTACTTTCCAGCGACAGAGTGACTTACAGATTGCCAACAATTCCATGGTCTCTCGATTCTCTCTGCCCTTGGCACATGCTACTCCCTGTACTTAGAATACCTTCTTCTTGGCCAGGTGCGATGGCTCACACCTGTAATTCCAGCACTTTGGGAGGCAGAGGCGTGCAGATTACCTGAGGCCAAAAGTCTGGGACCAGCCTGGACAACATGGCGAAACCCTGTCTCTATCAAAAACACAAAAAAATTAGCCGTGCATGGTGGCACATGCCTGCAGTCTCAGCTACTTCGTAAGGCTGAGGTGGGAGAATCGACCAACCTCGGGAGGTGGAAGTTGCAGTGAGCTGAGATTGTGCCACTGTGCTCCAGCCTGGGTGACAGAGTGAGAAGCTATCTCAACAACAAAAAAAGAATGCCTTCCTCTTTCTTGCTTGCCCCTGCTAATCACCCCTTGTTCATCAGGGCTCAGCTTGGATGCCACTGCTCCAGAAGGTTGACTGGTTTCTCCAGCCTGCGGCAATAATATGGCTTACTGGAGAATTTTGTTTCCTCTATCACAGCACTAGACTTTCTAGAGACCTCACTGGGCTACTGGAGGAAAGGTGCAGTATTTTATTCTTCGTGTCCCCAGTGTCTAGCAGAAGGTCTGGCACCTGGTATCAGTCTGTCCACAAATAAGGCACTGCCCTTGGTATATAAGCCTAAGGGGTAGGTGGGAAGGTGCCAAACTCCAGCTCCCCTACTCAGTTGTCAGTGTGGTTCTGGAAGCTCTCAGATATGGAGACTGATTTGCATCCCAGCCACGTAAAGTAAATGATGAGTGCCAAAGGCCAGGTCTCTGAAGGTTCCTAGAAGGAAGGCTTCTGATAGTTAGCAGGAGTCTCAGGCCAGATGGCGGCTATCAGGAAACAGACGGTCAAAAGGCAGTTTGCCAGAAGAAGAATGAGGACATCTAGGAGATGGGTCTGAGGAGGGGCAAAGAAACCTCGCAGCATCCAGGAAAGTGACTTCAGAGAGATACTCCCATCAGATGGGCAGAAAACTGCCTAATGAACTCATCTGTGTGTATGGGAGGCACTGTGGTGGTAGCCAAGCAGAGCATCCTCACTCCACATTGAGTCCCTGCCAGTTTACAGGCATTTACCTGTTGGGTCCTCCGAGGAGGGTCAGTGCCATCTGACTGGCACACACACCTGTCATCTCCAGTCTCCGCTCCAGGGTCAACCCATGCTTCTCAGCCACGGACAACAGCTTTTTATGCAGCTCATAGGAAACACTTGGGACAACCAGGCCAGAGTCTGCAGTTCAAAGGGAGAAGAGAAAGATAAAGTGACTACAGAAACCAGGTCCAAACTGGGTATACTCTATCGAAGATTCTGCAAATGCCAACATTTTACCATGGACCACCCTCTGGCCCATCCTCTTCATCTTCCGGGACTAAGGCACACTCTGAGTAGTGAATGGTGAACCAAGTAACAACTTGTTCCAGGTCACCACAGAGTGGGGACAAACTTAAGCTCCCTTAGCAGTTTAGCTTTAGACGACGAAGGCCAAATCTACCAGGATATATTTAGTGCTATCGAGACCAGCACACAGCCAGTAATAGCATATCAGGCACAAGAGAAGAAAACATGATTTTCCCAAAGTGGGGGAAATGCCATCTTGGGCAGTAGGGTTTCCTCACAAGCAGGCGCCTTGTCCTTCCTGAGACGTGGAACAGACACAGACACTAGCTAACCCTGATGGCCCTCTGGTCCCTGCTGTTCTCCTCAACTCTAGGGCAGAAGGACTTGTTCCATCTGCTTCCCTCTTCCTCTTCCTTCTCTCTTCTATTTACCCTTCCTCTTTGATTAAGAAACTCAGCTAGCAAAGTTGTTTTCTCAAATAATTTGTCATTTTCTCCCCATCTGAGTTGGGTGTAACCCAATACTCACAAAACAGGGAAGGAGTACAAGTTAAGTAAGCTATGGCTGACTTTAAGCTACTTTCACCATTAAAAAAGGGCAACTTTTACAAAAGTTGGGGAGAATTAGTCACTGAAAGTACACTATGGAAAATACTTGGCTTTTCAAGGCTCAAAGCCAATATCTACAGCAGCTGATGTATGTGAATAAATCCATAATATTATTATATGCACCAGTGTCAACATACTAGGAAAGAAACAGCAAACCCAAAAATTGTGATGTGCAATGGACAGCTCTTACCTTGACAACCAAGGTATTGTTCCCTCCAAGAAGCCAATGCTGTCTTACAAATGCCAAAGCCACTGGGCTGAGCAGCAGACCCTTTCCCAAAGAGCCCCATTTGGCTTCACTGGCCAATGGACCAACAAATGCAGATTCTAATTAGCAAGTCATTGTGGGACTGCATGTTGCTAGCTTTGTCCAGCTAGATCAGATACCTTTTTAGATCCTGTGTCCTCAATTATACGGGACTGTCAACTGCCTGAGGTAAGGAAATTAATCTTTTACTTCTTCAACCTTCACCTTTTCAACTTGTTCCATGTACACTTATCAACAAAGCTGAGTTCTTATCAGGTACTCAGACATACAAATGATGCAAAACTAGTGCCATTTCTGGTCTGGTCTAACTCTAAGGTAGAAGAGTTAGGGAATAAAAGTTAATAAATTTTTCAGTACATTTATCTCACTGCATCGTTCCAGAGTCCTGTCTAGAAAAATCTGTTTTCTTCACTGGTCATGTCAGGAGAAATCTCTTGAGGTTCTATCAGGTCCAGTTCTACCTGCATAGATTCTTAAAACCACACAGAATGAGGCTATAGCTTCATGTTTTAGCAACAGGAAACGAAGCACAAAGACTGAACCTATAGGACCCAGGTCTGTATCCTCTCGGGGAAGGCAGAATAATAATGTCATGTAATGATGAGGATAAAAAATGTCTAACATATCAAATAAACACTATCCTGTTGGCTAACTGAGCCACTCTACCTGTCCAAATCCTATTCCAGGGCTAGGGAGAGGCAACAAACAATGCCATTAGGAGCACTGAGTCTCTCCTCTCACCTCTTTCTGAAATGTCAGTCATTGGTATCTCAGGTGCCAGTGCTGGCGGCTGCAGCCTGACCTTGCATGTCAACAGCTGATTAAAACAGCCATTTTTATGGCCTGCTTCAGACACGCACATATTATCAGAACTAATTAGGCTGAACAATTTCCAAAAGTCCTAAGCCACTAACAACTCAAACCTATCAGACAAGTCACGCACCTGACTACTTCAAACACCCTCTTTACCTGGAGAGTCACGCAAGGCAGAGCTTTCACTCGTCTATGCATTCCTTCACCTATTTTTCAGAACTCTTTCTGTTAGATGTGAAATGGGTCAGGGCAGTGAGTCTTGGGCCTGCTACTCCACAAATCAAGCATTCTTTCTGGGTCTGGCTCTTGTGCTATGTGTATAGGCAAGCAGCCCCTCCCCTGCCCCCTCATTCTGAGGGTTCTCTGGGAGCAGGCAGAAGCATTTTCTGCTAGCTGTCCCCTCACAGTCTTTAACAGTACAAAACTTAAGTACAGGAGAGTACAAAAAATGGTACAGGAGAGGAGACACCGGCTGGCTAGATGCTGCTGCTAGAAGCTGTGAGTCGCTTACCATCTCCTCACTTATCTGTGTTGGGGGAAGGGGCACTGTTGGTGAATCAGCATATTTTTGCAGCCTAGGGAAAGACAAAGCCAGGAGCCTTTCTGCTTAGAGTCTGGCAGTTACAAGGTCTAGAGCTCTACTCTGACTTTCCTCTGAAAGGAACATACAAACACCACAAAATGTTCCTTTTAAACGTTTATCCGCATAAGTCCAATGAGTTGGACTGGCTTATCAGAAACAGACCAAGGGAATAAAATAAATTCCAAAGGAAAGGAACCAAGAACATAGCGTGTAAATTGCAAACAGCAACACTGCTACTGCCAAACCCTGAACATGGGCCAAGTCTAATTATGTTTGAGTTGGAAGGTAGATCTTTATTGTTCAGGATTCAAGGCAGTAAAATCAGTTGGTAAGGTTTCTTTGAGCATTAATATGCATTTTATAGCTGCTGGTGAAACAAGAAAGGGAGAGATAATTATAACCAGTTCGTGACAAGCAGGGAACTTCTTAGGATCTGATTGACCTTAGGGTATCAAGGAAGACAACAAGTACACTCAGTACAGGCCAGGAAAGAAAACTCCTCCTTGTACACCTGCTTTCCACTGCAAGAGGCTGAGGCTGTCTCTTCGGACCATGGAACGCAGTGGTCCAGTATGCACGTGCCGGCTGCAGTCTGCCCCTTGTCAGGTCATCACTTTGGCACTGCTCATTCCAGCATACAGCATTTCAGGCCTTTCCCTCCCTTATGGACACATATGCATGTCCCCACTCCCCCCTACACAGACACCCTTCAGTACCATGTCCAAGGTTCCTATCTCCTTCAGACCTGCCCAGTCTTTCTGTTGTGTAACACGGCTCCCACAACAAAGTGTTATCTCAGATCTAACTCAATCCTCTCACTGATTGGCCCTTTAATTGGAAAGGCTGCATATGTCCCAAGTCTTATCAATAAGGAGCACAGCTCATTTACAGGCATGGGATTTCTCCAGGACTATGACTTCTGATTCTATTCTGTGGCAGTCACAAAACTGAGTGCTGATGTCACACTGGTTCCTTTAGGGATATAAATCCACTGGTAAATTTACACCCCCTGACCAGCAATGTACAGACAGTCCCTGGAGATCTACACTAAAGCTACCACAAACTGGTAGTAATGCAATTTAGTGTCAAGTGTTCTCTGAAGGAAGGGTTTGTTATAAGAAACCTAACTACACATTCACAATACTCTTTATTATGACCCACAAGACCTGCTGTGATCTGGCAACCTCTACCAGGTACCCAAGCTGCACCCCAGACACCTTGGCCACCTTCTGGTTCCTAAATTCTCCAAGTTCCTTCTGGCCTCAAGAGACAGTTCCCTTCACATGCTTTCTCTCTCCCAGCACTTTATTCTCTCTTCTGGGGCTCTATTCTCTCTTCCAATGCTATCCCTACACAGCGGGCTCCTCATCTGTCAGGTGTCAGAACGCTGCTTACTTCCCTTCATTGTATTCAATACATCTGACTCCACTCTTAAGTGGGAGTTGAACAATGCGAACACATGGACACAGGGAGGGGAACATCACACACTGGGGCCTGTCGGGGGGTGGGGGAGGGATAGCATTAAGAGAAATACCTAATGTAGATGACAGGTTGATGGGTGCAGCAAACCACCCATGGCATGTGTGTATACCTATGTAACAAACCTGCACATTCTGCACATGTATCTCAGAACTTACAGTATATATATATATAAATACATCTGACTCTTTCCCCACCTCTTCCCTTCCCCACTTACAACTAGACCACCCCCGTGTCCACACTGGACCTCATTCCTTCATACTGGAACAAGCTTTGAACTTTAAGAGGCAAAGAACCACTCAACAAGAAACTTACTAATTATGAAGGGAAACATTCTCTTTATGAGGAAGAAATCTGGTGGTCAACACCTTACCAAGTGGTCAGACAGCCCCAGTGATGGGACAATGAGATACAATGTACTCCCCGATGTGACGCCTTGAGAAAGACACAGCCCTACCAAAATCCTAGAAAACATGTTTAACATGAATCAGATAAAAGGGAAACAAACAATACATCAAAACTATGAGACATTCTGCAAATCAATTGGCCTAGATTCTTCACTAATATCAATATCACAAAGGACAACAAAAGTTGCAGGAACTGTTCTAGTTTAAAGGAAACAGAAGAGATATGACAGCTGAATGTAGTGTGCAATGGATGATTAAAAATACAGCTATAAAGGATATTACTGGGATAATTGGAAAGTTCTGCATACGGAGTATATTAGATAATACTTTTGTAATAATTTAAATTTTGCTGAGAGCAATCTTGTAGTGTGGTTGTGTAGAGCAATATATATATATCACACTGAATTTATGTGCTGTGGAAGTATTTAGGGATGAAATCTAATGATGAGCACAACTAAATCTCAAATGGTTCAGAAGTATGTGTGTGCTCATATGTATTTATTTTATATAAAACAAATGTGTCAAAATGTTAACTGGTGAATTTAAATGAGGGGTATATGGTTGTTCATTATACTATTCTAGTAATTTTTCTGTAAGCTTGAAATACTACTGAGGATAAAGAAAAATCTGTTGCCAAGGCTGCTACAGAACACAGTGTCTGCATATTAAAATGACCTCCCTAGTCCTTTCCAGACCTTTTTTTTTTTTTTTTTTAAAGACACAGTCTCTTTCTGTCACCCAGGCTGGAGTGCAGTGTCGCCATCTTGGTTTACTGCAACCTCCATCTCCTGGGTTCAAGTGATTCTCCTGCCTCAACCTCCCAAGTAGCTGGGACTACAGGCATGTGCCACAATGGATAGCTAATTTTTATATTTTTAGTAGAGACAGGGTTTCACCATGTTGGTCAGGCTGGTCTCAAACTCCTGACCTCAAGCGAGCTGTCTGCCTCAGCCTGATTGCTGAATTTCAAGAGGACGGTATAAACATAGACATCAAACTTCTTTCTCACTCTGTTTAGGCACCTGTGGCTCTGGAATGGCAAGAGGGCATATATTAGCAAAGCAGTCACATTAGCAGGGACCAGTGCATTTCTGGAATGACCAATGGGCAGTTTCATAAAAACTCAGATGTTGGGAGGCCAAGACGGGTGGATCACGAGGTCAGGAGATCGAGACCATCCTGGCTAACACCGTGAAACCCTGTCTCTACTAAAAAATACAAAACATATACAAAAAACTAGCCGGGCGAGGTGGCGGGCGCCTGTAGTCCCAGCTACTTGGGAGGCTGAGGCAGGAGAATGGCGTAAACCCGGGAGGCGGAGCTTGCAGTGAGCTGAGATCCGGCCACTGCACTCCAGCCTGGGCGATAGAGTGAGACTCCCTCTAAAAAAAAAAAAAAAAAAAAAAACTCAGATGTCAGGCTGTAATGCAGTAGGCTCCAGATACTCTAGCCCTTGGTTTGAGCTTAAACTCTTGGAAAACATGTAAGAAGCACAATGGTTCATTACTGGGCTAGGAGTCCAGCCAAAACACCTATCTTAACAGTACTGCTCTAAAACCTCATGAGATCACCAATGACCACAACCAAGCCCTTCAAGTCTGTGACAACCATCCACCCGATTACCCAGGCCCAGGAACTCTGAAGGATTCCAAGGTAAAGAAAAGGACTGATAAATTCTTCCACTTCTGGCACTGAAAGATCTGCTAGAGCCTGAGGTTCCCCAACTCAACCAAGTCACTGTTAAGTAAGTCTGCCTGCCGGAGACACAAATTCAGAAACTAGGCTCATTAGCTCTGTTCAGTGAAAAGTTGTGACACTTCATAGAGGAGCACAGGTTTATCCAGTGCAGGTGTTCTGTCCAGAACACCGCCCAGAATTTATTTCCTGATGTCTCCCAGTGGCTCTCCGTCAGAATGACATCCTTGTAGGCACCTGATCTAATCCATACACATACGGTCGGGGAATGAAGTTGGGGAGGGGGTTATGGGGAGACAAGGCAGGACCCTGCATGGGTTGGGTCTACGGGTGAGAAGGCAGTGAGATGCTGACCAGCTCCATGGTGGCAGACACTTGATTCTCTCAATGGGAAGAATTCTCTGCAAGAGTACAACAGCTGCCAAAGGAGACCTCATTACCTCCAGGGTAAAATTCTTCAGTGGCACTTCTAAACTCCAAGATTTATTTCTTCCTGAATTTCTTTTGAACACACATGCAAAAAAATCAAAACAGATTTCTTGACTACCTATTTTTGAGGAGATAAAAACACTGTTGGTCTTGAAAGCCTTAGACTACTCCTAGAGGGACTCTTGGTGACAAGAAGCAGAGGAAGGCAGCTACGGCTCAGAGGCAGGAATGGAATGCCAGCTGTGAAAGAGACAACTGCTAGCCTGGAATTTTCTGAAAGCCAAACTTGTCCTGAGAGCTAGATACATCTCCACTAAGACTCAAAGACTTAGCCATCCAGGGTGAGAAAAGCACAGTCACAAAGCAGCAGGAACAAATCACTTGTGACTTCACCAGCTGCCTCCCTTCCTAGCAGATACCAGAACTGCCTTTTCCAAAAGAAATGAGTATTGGTAAGAGGTGCTCGAGCTCAGACCAGAGCACCTCACTCAAGTTTAACTGGATCCTTTTTAAGACAATAAATAGGAACTCTAGTTCAGGTCATCCTCATATACTTGCTGTTCTCTAAATCTCAGCACACAGTATGGAGGTGGATCATCGTTCAGGCAAAGCTGCAGAGATGTCTGCACCAAGAGCACCCTACTGCCTCCCATCTGGGCTTTTACATACTTGAGGACAGAAGAGGCTGCACAGTAGAAAACAAATGGTGGAGGTTAAAAGAAGTCTACCCAAAAGGAAAGGCTCATGAATAGAGGATTTATTACAACAGAGGGAAGGAAGAATTCTAGTCATTTTAAAAAAAAGTTGAGATAGGATCTTGCTATGTTGCCCAGGCTGGTCTCGAACTCCTGGCCTCAAGCAATCCCCCAACCTGTACCTCCCGAGTTGCTGGGACCATAGGCACATACCATCACACCCTGGCTAATTTTTTATTTTTATTTTTTGTAGAGACGAGGTCTCATTATGTTGCTTAGGCTGGGCTCAAGCAAGCCAGCCTCCTGCCTCAGTCTCCCAAAGTGTTGGGATTACAGGTGTGAGCCACAGCAGCCGACTACACTTCTGTTATTAGTATATTTACATATTTGGTTTGGTTATACTCAGAGGCCCTAAGGTGACGAACTATGACTTACCCAGAGTATCTAAAACAGTGTCTGGCACATAGTAGGTATTCTACAAATGTTGATGCTTTGAAATAATCTTACTGAGGTGGCCTTTGCAAATTCACATTTGAAGTCAAATATTTACTGAATAATTACTACAAATTGGGTACTGTGCTAGCTACTTTTCCACATAATCTCATTTAATCCATAGTATTAGCCCACTTTATAGATAAGGAAACCAGCTCAGTAGCCTCTCTTTGGCTATACAACTTTTAACTTCTTATTAAAGCTCTTAATAACCAATAACTCCCACATCTCCCTATCCCTCATTGTAACAACTCTCGCCTTTGCTTTCTCTGGGCTCAGGCACAAAGCATTGTAGGAGGGGGGAAAAAAGCGGGGGGGGGGTCACAAAACCATGTAGGCTTGGCCCACTACAAATTCACGCAATCTAATGATAACTTGACTCACTGCCATTCTTCCTGCCTCATAGATTCAATACCTCCAAATCCTCCTGTTCACTCAACTCTATTTTCAATCATCATAGCCTATCAACTTGCCCTCTGTCGCTTCTCTCAAATCTTTGTGTTCCTTTCCATTCAATGGTCCAAATCCCTAGTATGTAAATTACATCATGAGCATGACTGGTCCTGCTCTGGTCTCTTCTCTCCCCTCTCGTTCCACCTAGAATCCTACCACAAGACCAGTCTTCCTAGAAGAGATTTGGTTCATGTCATTTTCCTATCCAAAAGCCTTCAGTTGTTCCCTATGACTACAGGACAAGGATAGCACTGGCACACAAGGCCCTCTGTGCTCTGGTCCAAAGCTGTATTTTAGTTCCTTCCAATCCCCAGCACAAACTCTCTGCCCTGGCCAAGCCAGCTAATGACCAGTCTCCCACACAGCCCTTTACTCATACTATTCACCTGCACCTGCCTAGCCTACCCACGAATATCCTCCTCTTTCTCTCTGCCTGGTGAAATCCTGCCCATGTTTCAAGGCTTCCATCATGAAGCCTTCCTTGATGCAACCTACAGGACCTCTCCTGCCTCTCAACACCTAGTAGCACTTAATGTCCACATTTTCACTGGACTCTGGGCATATATGGAATCTTTCCATCTCCTATTACATTTTCGTAACTTAAAGGCAAGCATGTCTTAGAGTCAGTTACATATAATAAACATAATAAACACAGTGTTTTGACTGACCCAAACTGTCTTAAAATATTTCCTTTAGAATATCATGAGTGTTAGGCCAGGCACGGTGGCTCATGCCTGTAATCCCAGCACTTTGGGAGGCCAAGGTGGGCAGATCACCTGAGATCAGGAATTCAAGACCAGCCTGGCCAAAATGGTGAAACCTCATCTCTACTAAAAATACAAAAATTTGCCAGGTGTGGTGGTGTGCGCCTGTAATCCCAGCTACATGGGAAGCTAAGGCAGGAGAATCACTTGAACTCAGGTGGTGGAGTTTGCAGGGAGCCGAGATCGCGCCACTGCACTCCAGCCTGGGTGACAGAGTGAGACTCCGTCTCAAAAAAAAAAAAAAAAAAAGATTCTTCTCTGAAGCCTTACCACTTTCCTAAGCAGTATTCTTTGGGGAGTTCTCACCACTGAACATAGAGTGCTCACACACATCTAGTGTTTTATATTTAAACTTAACACATGCACATAGAATCAGTCTTCAAAGAATTTCAAATTACAAGTCTGGATCCAGAAAGACCCTGGCCAATCCAGAGTGTGATCACTGGACACCATTATTTAGCAGGGCAGGGCCAAGCTAGAGAAATGTCTGATGATCCGTGACTGCTGGAGACAGAGGCCCTGCCAAAGAACCTGAAAGGACTTTCCAGAGAGAAAAAATTGGGGTTAAACAAAGAGCTAAATTTAGTTGCTTCCTGAATGTGTTTTCCCAATCAACAGACCTAAAACAACACTGTTCCCCATCACAACACACACAGCTGGCAAAGAGTACTGCCAAGAGGAGTATGAGCAATTAGTGAATAATAGCTTATGTACTTGGTTGATACCACTTAGCATGAAGTCAATATATAGGGCAGCAGCAGCAAGCTGTCAGAATCCTAAATCCCAAGCCATCACCAAATGAGTAATAAACATGTTCTTTTGCTACAGTGGGGATTAGTAGAAAAGTACTTGGTATTCTAGGATATGAATGCCACAAGGCCAGACTGTGGGAACTCTCCAAGTTACTCCAAGTTACTTCTGTAAACTGATGGTCTATTCCTGAGACAGTGCAGTACTAAAGAAAACACTACAGAGATATCCCTCAACTTAAAATGGGTGTTATCCCAATAAACCCATCGTAAATTGAAAATATCGAAGTTGAAAATGCATTTAATACACCTAACCTACAAAACAAACACCATAGTTCAGCCTAGCCTACCTTAAACCTGCCCAGACCACTTACATTAGCCTACAGTTGGACAAAATCATCTGGCAAAACAATACACTGTGGAATACTGGTTGTTTACTCTCATGACTGCATGGCTGACTACCGTGGCTCCTGCTGCTGCCCAGCATTGGAGAATATCATACCTGCATATTGCTAGCTCAGGAAAAGATGTAAGTTCATAATTTGAACTACAGTTTCTACTGAATAAGTATTGCTTTCACATCATCCTAGAGTCAAAAAATAAGTCTAACCATCGTAAGTTGGGGGATCATCTGTAGTCTATTTGCCATTAAACTGTCCTTCTCTTCTTATATTTTTGCTCATTTTTTATTCACATTTAGAAGAGAAAAGGAGATGTGATGGGTAAGGTTTTCGTGGTTTTTTTTTGAGACAGGGTCTGGCTCTGTCATCCAGGCTGGAGTACAGTGGCATGACTTTGGCTCATGGGCTCAAACGATGCTTCTACCTCAGCCTTCTGAGTAGCTGGGACTATAGACATGTGCCACCGTGCCCAGTTAATGTTTTCTATTTTTTTTTTGTAGAGACAGGGTCTCACTTTGTTGCCCAAGCTGGTCTTGAACTCCTGAGTTCAAGCAATCCTCCCACCTCGGCCTCCCAAAGTGCTGCGATTACAGGAGTGAGTCACTGCATCTGGCCAATGGAAAAGCCTTTACCAGCCGGGCGCGGTGGCTCACACCTGTAATCCCAGCACTTTGGGAGGCCAAGGCAGGCAGATCACTTGAGGCCAGGAGTTTGAGACCAGCCTGGCCAACACGGTGAAACTTCATCTCTACTAAAAATACAAAAATTAGCTAGGTATGGTGATCACGGCTACTCAGAAGGCTGAGGCAGGAGAATCGCTTGAACCCAGGAGGTAGAGGTTGCAGTGCGCTGAGAGCTAAGATCATGCCACTACACTCCAGCCTGGATGACAGAGCAAGACTGTCTTTTTTTTTAAAAAAAAAAAAAAAAAAGCCTTTACCTCTCTGGGCCTCATGTCCTCATCTGTAAAATGAGAAAATTATACTAGGTGATCAACTAACCTAACACTAACATTTTATGGTCTTAGACTGTTTCCCTATATAATCTAGTTTGCCTTTTTTCACCCAAACATTTGGATAGCAGATCCAATGGAGAAAGATCAATGGAGAAACTGCGTTGACTGACTGCCCCTCAGTGAAAACCTGCTTGAGGATTGTGCCTTGGAACTGGAACACAGAGAAAAAACCCCTGTAGAAGAAGCTGCTCAGTAAAATAACTGCCTGCTTGCTCTATTTCCAGCACAGACACTGCTTGGCAAAAGGGCTTCATTTTCACTCCTTGTCAATGTTAAGAACAAAGAGAAAAACCAGATGGCATAAAGTTGCTGGGCTTCTTCCCCCTCATTGAACCAGTGGGGTGCAAATGGTCACTACGTACCACAAGACGCCACACCCAAGTTTATGACTAAGGACCAGCACATGTGGTTTGTAGTACATTTATTGATAGGAAAACAGTTTTATATGACAGAACTTTTCACTTCAGTCATTAAAAACAAAACAGGTGTGAAGATCAAGTTGGGGAGCCAGAGTGTGCAGTAGGAAAAAATTTCTACCTCTGCTTTTGTCCACATTAGTAAATATTTTCTCAGGCTCTGTTAGATCTGAGAATCCTCCCTGATTCTCACTGTTATTCTCACTCTTAGCCACTTGACTCCAGGGCAGATCATAATCTTCCCAAGTTCAAAAAATCCTGAAGTGTAGGGCCGGGTGCAGTGGCTCATGCCTATAATCCCAGCACTTTGGGAGGCCAAGGCGGGTGGATCATGAGGTCAGGAGTTCAAGACCAGCCTGGCCAATATGGTGAACCCCATCTCTACTAAAAATACAAAAAAATTAGCTGGGCATGGTGGTCCCAGCTACTCGGGAGGTTGAGGCAGGAGAATCGCTTGAACCTGGGAGGTGGAGGTTGCAGTGAGCCAAGATCGCGCCATTGCACTCCAGCTGGGGCAACAGAGTGAGACTTCATCTCAAAAAAAAAAAAAAAAAAAAAAATTCCT
>NC_045439.1:85288897-85301414 GCF_002776525.5 Piliocolobus tephrosceles | reverse complement strand
AAGATTTATATTCCTTATATTCCAAACTTTAAACCAAAATAAAAATATTATACTCAATTCCTTCTCTACTTACTAAAATGATTATGACTTCCCCTTTAGCTCTTAGATCATTCCATAACAACAGTTTTCAAACCATATTCCAAGAAGTCCAGTTAGTAATGTGGTTTGGTGGGAAGGGATGGGACAGGGATGTGGTGAATTACCTCTCTCACAGCTGCTTTAATCTGTTTTCTATGCCATGGGTTTGAAGAAAAGGTTCTAACGCTAAAACAAGAAACAATAATCACTGAGGTAACAGAACTAGATTGTCATCTACAGTAGCCTACATAAGGTACTACAATGTTACATGAAATTAGCCAACTTTCAATATCCTGGGCTAACAGGAGATAAGAACAGCATAGTAAAGAAATGTAATTTATTGGCCGGGTGCGGTGGCTCAAGCCTGTAATCCCAGCACTTTGGGAGGCTGAGACGGGTGGATCACAAGGTCAGGAGATCAAGACCATCCTGGCTAACCCGGTGAAACCTCATCTCTACTAAAAAATACAAAAAAAAAAAAAAAAAAGCCGGGCGAGGTGGCGGGCGCCTGTAGTCCCAGCTACTTGGTAGGCTGAGGCAGGAGAATGGCGTGAACCCGGGAGGCGGAGCTTGCAGTGAACTGAGATCCAGCCACTGCACTCCAGCCTGGGGGACAGAGCGAGACTCTGTCTCAAAAAAAAAAAAAAAAAAGAAATGTAATTTATTAAAACTCTATTTTTAGCCAATGATTCCAATCACCCATCTTCACTGTTTTTTTGCAACAACAAATACTTAGTAAAACAGAGTTGAAGTCTGGTGAAATATATGGGCAGTACCAGGAAAGCCAAAGTAAAAATAGATCTGAATATTTGAATCTACATAGCAGGTCCTTTGCCTTTAGTTGTTACTCACAACATACTAAATAAGTAGTAGGTCAGATCCTGCCAGATACAGGATATACACAGACATCTAGAGAAATTACCCCCCCACCATGGCAGAATGCTGTTATTGGCTGCAGTCCCCAAGAGACAATAATACTGGGCTAGCCACCAAGCCACTTACATGAATTCCTAGTGTGAGATTCTGACTCAGAAGCCAGGTCTTTCTGTTTTTTTTTTTTTTTTTTTGGTCTTTCTGTTTTAAGCACAAGAGAAAGGCAACAGCCACCAGCAGGATGTGGGACCTGGTGCAACTCACCCGTACAGAACTCCTTGCTCACGTTGTGGGGCACTGTGATCCGTCGGTAGACAATGGGCTCTGACTCCAAGATGTTCTCATCATGGCGGTACCGAGTAGGCCTTTCATTTGGGATGCCCCGGGAACGGGTACCACTTCTCCTTTCATAGGTATCAATCTCCTCAAACACAGCTGCCTTGTCAAAAAGAGCCAGGTTCCCTTCAAAATCAAAATCTGTGTCTGGGATCTCCTCAATGTCATCCCCGAAGCACTCGTCATCTTTATTCTTCATCTGGCCATTCTTTAAACCACTTTTCTTTGGAGTTGCCTGATTTGGGTGCCTGCTACTAGATGACCCTGGAGAAAAAACAGGGACTAAAGTCAGTGTATCCACAGAAAGCACTAAGTGAAAGTGGAAAATACAGTACATCAGTCCTTTGTGGAAAGTGTTACAGGAACCAATGTGAAAATGGTAAAGGTAAGTATTGCAAAATCATATTAAGTAGCACAAACAACAAATCTCATTTGGAATAATAGGTTTCAAACATCACCCAATCTGGGCACAGTGGCTCATGCCTATAATCCCATGTTGGGAGGCTGAGGCAGGAGGATCACTTGTGCCTAGGAGTTCAAGGCTGCAGTGAGATATGATCATGACACTGCACCCCAGCCTGGGCAACAGAGCAAGAACCTGTCTCAACACACACACACACACACACAAACAACAACAATAACAAATATTACCCCCAAGTAACTTGTTAATGAATATGAACTAAGCAGTACTCCTGGAAATCTTAACCAGTTATCCCCTTTATAAGGAAACTGGTAATGACAAAAGCTTTTCTGACAACTTACTGTTAGCAAACAAGAGGAAGAGTAAGAACATAGCATGGTGGTTTTGATACAACGATAGAGGCAGGAGGCAGAGAAATTCTAGAGGCAGGTCCCTGGCAAAGCCCCACCTTCGAAGCTGAAAAGCGTGAGATTGTGGCCCAAAGTGAGAACTTATATCCCTGTTTTCCCACCAGAATGTTGCCTTTTCTTAAACCACCCATGGCCCTGCGCCACCCTAACCTGTGCCTATAAAGACCCCAGACTCAGTCAGCAGAGATGAGAAACAGCTGGACGTTGGAGACTACGGCTGGATGTCAAAGAAGTGGCTTGACTTCAGAGGAACAGCTTGACTGTGTAACTGTGGAGAAGAACCCGGCTGGAGACAGCCAGACTTCAAGGGAAAATTACCTATCCACCACCCACTGTCCCCTTTTCAGCTCCCCTTCCCACATAAATAAAAATAAAATCACCCACATTTACCATCCTTTAATTTGTTCATGTGACCTCATTTTTCCTGGACACTGGACAAAAGCTCAGAAGCCATGAGTGCAGATACAAAAGGCTGTCACACTGGCCTTTTGCCCTCACTGGCAGAGGGCAGCTGCAGGCCCACTGAGCTGTTAACACTTAAGCCATCTGTGGATGGCAGAGCTAAAACAGCACCATAACACATCCTCTGGGGCTTCATGAGTTACAGGCACCCCACGTAGGTGCTGCCACATGGCCTGCACTGAGTTCGCTCCTGCTGGTGCCCAAGAGCGTTCGTTCTGGCTCCTGCACCTGCTCATCTGTGCACTCACTCCCACAATGGGTAGAACACAGCGGGTCTGAGTGGAGTTTGATCCCACTGGCACTGAAACAGCCGGTTCCAGGGCTTGTGCACTCCAGTTCCTGCCTCATTCACTCGCACACTCCCTTCAGCAAGCAGTTGAGAGCAGTGGGCGGAGTAAATGAGGTACCCCATCATGAGTCCCATGAATAGGTCAGGGAAGGAAAATATCCTGCTTCAGTTTGAGTCTGAACGTCTGGCAGTTGTTTAAGAGAGAAATACCCCCAGACTAAAAGAAGGCCTGGTCTTCTTTTAGCTTGCAGGAAAATACTATTCAGCTAGTCCTTAATTCTATGCTTACCAAGCAAGCAATCTTCTGATTTTTAATTTGGCCTTAGGCTAGATCCCAGCAGTGGGGAATCCCTGGTTTGTTCAAGAAATTCTACATTCTGAGCCAGGTATACATCTACCAATACAAATTGCTATACTGACTTACAAACCTTTCTTTAGACCTTTCGGTTAATGTGATCTCTTTTCTCAGAATTTTCTCTCTTCTGGGTAAGCAGTTTCTGAAACACCAAATAATGAGGGTCCATATCGAACTGATCCTGTAGAGGCCACACTAATGCACATCCACAACACAGTAGCCAGTCACACCCTGTAATGCACATCCACAACACAGTAGCCAGTCACACCCTGTCTCTGACACCCTATTTGGCTACCACACATCAGTCAACAACTACTCTAGCAGCCAAGGCAGAAGGTACCACAGAATTCTCCAAACCATCCACCCCCAAAGAATCAAGCTCTGTTCTCTATCTGACTACCCTGAAAGAGTGGATCCAGGTGACTGGTATGCTAGACTGAACCTCTATCACAGTCTAAATAAATGGAAGGAGGGGTTTCACCATGTTGGTCAGGCTGGTCTGGAACTTCTGATCTCAGGTGATCTGCCCGCCTTGGCCTCCCAAAGGGCTAGGATTACAGGTGTGAGTCACCACCCCCGGCTGTGGGTACGTTTTCTAGACATTATCCTCTGTGTTCTTTTAACTTTGCCTAGACCATGACTGTGTGCCAATAAAACTTTATTTACAAAAACAGGCAGTGGGTTGGATTTGGCCCATGGGCTATAGTTTGCAGACTTTTGATGCAGAGTATACACTTAGGGTGAAGTTAATTCGTAACAGTTAATGTGGATTCATGTTTGGAATGACCTTCTTGATACTTTTTAATTTGGGAGACCATCTTCATAGATTTGACTAATTTTTGACAACCTCATTCTAGCTAAAGAAGGCCTATAAGAGGAATAGGGAAAGTGTTCTGCCATTTTCTTGTTTACTTATGATTACATTAGTATTATCATTACTTAACATATAGTTTCTTTATGCGAATCTTTTTAAGCCACATATACATTTTTGTATGCTTTAGTTAAAAATTGGCATGGTTGTAGAGTGTGAATGCACTTAATGCCACTGAACTGTACACTTAAAAATGGTTAAAATGGTAAATTTTATGTAATGTATATTTTACTGCAATTTTTAAAAAATGATGTATACCCACCAGCATGGATGGACTTCTTGTTATAGAAAGTCACATTTTCCTCAGATATCTCAAATACAGGCAGCAATTGGCTGGCATGGAACTTCATAAGGGTGCTAGTTTTCATCAATACATTAAAATTCATAAAGTTTAATTTCTACTGTTTTTAGTTAAAATAAAAAATGGAATATTCAGTATCTCCTTCCTACGTCCTGGTGAATCATTCCGTCCACCCCTGGGGAAACACATACCCACTGAAGAGTGACCACTGGGCAAGAGACCTATTTCTAATAGGATGTTTTGATTTAATATTGAGGCAGTACATTGATAATCCTTATTCTCTTGTTCCTCCCTTGTCTGTGTATATTGCTACTGGTGTTATCCTGACCTTGTATTTTCATACCCATTCTTTCTTCCTGATCCAGCTCTGCTTTCTCACCCCATCTCTACTAAAAATACAAAAAAATTCACTGGGCATGGTGGCACACACCTGTAATCCCAGCTACTCGGGAGGCTGAGGCACGAGAATCGCTTGAACCCGGGAGATGGAGCTTGCAGTGAGCCAAGATTTCACCACTGCACTCCAGCCTGGGTGACAGGGCGAGCCTCTGTCTCAAAAAAAAAAAAAAAAAAAAGAAAAGAAAAAATGTAAACACAATGCAAAAATGAAAAACGATTCAGTACAGCACAATGGTCAAATAAATAATTCAAAGGTAATAGGAAATGAGTATTCCTTTTTAAAAATAATGTTTGTTAACAGATGTTCATACCAGATAACGCACAAAATATGTAGAAAATTCTAAATATTCACATAATATTTTGATTTTTCTTTTAGTAAAAAATTTGCATCATCTTATGAAGTTTTGTATCCTGCTTTCTTGCTCAGGAGCATCCTTGAGTTTCATGAAAAAATTCTTCAAAGACTGTATCTTACTTTTTATAACTGCATAAATCATACCATATTGATATACAGCACACAGATCATACCTACTGATTAACTTTTAAGTTATTTCTCATTTTTGCTGTTACAGACTCAGCCCAAACACACTATCTTTGATTACTCTTGCTTAAAAAATCACTCCCATCTGACCACTTACAACACTGTGGGTACCACTGACCTAGCACTTATGCTATATTACCAACTTTGTTCTGTAGTTAATCTGTGTTCTTGTTCTAACTTCCCAAGGAGTTTATAAGCCAACAGAGGACAGGAATGATGTCATTTACACCTGTCACCCAACACTATGCCCGGTTCAGTGAAAGTACACAAAACTCCACTAATTAAGAAATAAAAACAGTTATATATATATTTTAAAAAAGCAAACACTAGCCAATCAAAAGTTAAAAGTCTAAAAAGAGGTTATTAAAAAAAGGGCAACTTGAGATTAACTACAAGAAAAAGCAATAAAAATCATGCCAACTTTTTTGCATGACTGAAAAGACCAGGAAGATAAAGTTGTTGACAATAATGTAATACAAAAGAGTTATGAAGCAAGGGCTTCAGTGGAAAAAGTTCAATCATGTCCAATATGACTGACAATGAACTATCCTGGAACTATTACAATGACTGATGAAAATAAGCAGTTGATCAATGAAGGAGAAGACAGGGTTAAGGAAGCAAAATGGGAAATCATTCCCATTCAGATAAATCCCAAAGCTCCTGAAACCAGGTGACCAAGAATAAAGCTCAGAGGAAACAGGATACAGACACTGCTATAGAGGAACAGGTAGAGGCACAAAAACAGTCATAGGAGAAAACAGGAAAGAATCTAGAATCTAAAGACCCAAATACTCTGAAGGCAGGTCAGACTTCCCAAATGACACTGGTAGAAGGCCAGTTATCCTGGAACTAAAGTTTGAAAAGCATGAGCTGGCCTGGCAAGGTGGCTCACACCTGTAATCCCAGCACTGTGGGAGGCCAAGGTAGGTGGATCACCTGAGGTCAGGAGTTCAAGACCAACCTGGCCAACATGGCGAAACCTGTCTCTACTAAAAATACAAAAATTAGCTGGGCATGGTGGCACGTGCCTGTAATCCCAGCTACTCCAGAGGCTGAGGCAGGAGAATCACTTGAAACCAGGAGGCAGAGGTTGCAGTGAGCTGAGATTGCGCCACTGCACTCCAGCCTGGGTGACAGAGCAAGACTCCGTCTCAAAAAAATAAAATAAAATAAAACATAAAGAAAAAGAAAAGCACGAGTTGCTTCTCTAACCACTAGCCCAGTATTTCTTAGCCCTAAACAGTGCACTAACCACTGAACACCAATATGAATGTTTGAAAGCACAAGCTGAGCATCCCTAATCCAAACATCCAAAATCCAAAAATTTCTGAGTGCCAACGTGGTGTTCAAAGAAAATGCTGATTGGAGCATTTTGGATTTCTGGATTAGGGAAATACTCCAAAATCCTTTTTAAGTAATCCAAAATCTGAAACACTTCTGCTCCCTAGCATTTTGCATAAGAGATACTCAACCTTTATTTGGGGGGAGAGAGTACAGTGTAGAAAGAAAACTTTTGCTCAGTTTCAAAAAATAAAAAATAAAAATAAAAAGCTAAAAAATAGTACCCACTTCATATCATGCCACATGATGAGGAGCTACTGAAATGCAAAGTAGAAAAGCAAAGAAAACAAACATGACTAGCCGTAAAGTTCGCTCACAGCATGTTGACAAAGTGCCCCACTATAAAGACTAACAGAGTCCACAATGGGAGATGCCCTAATTCTGCCCTAATGATGCTGGGCACTGGTCACTGTTTTTTGGCTCAGCTGTAGGACTCTACAAACATAACTTACAACAAAACCCACTGTATGTAGAAGGTTTCAGGTGTTTTCCTGTACTCCTCTAAATGCAGAGTTGATTCATTCGAGACATAGACACTAAG
This sequence comes from Piliocolobus tephrosceles, assembly GCF_002776525.5. NCBI lineage: Eukaryota > Metazoa > Chordata > Mammalia > Primates > Cercopithecidae > Piliocolobus > Piliocolobus tephrosceles. The sequence continues at coordinate 85,294,196 of NC_045439.1, read as the reverse complement.
AACTAGCTATGTTTTAAACACTGTCAGGAAAGCGGAGCGTGAAAAACATTTCCCAAGAGAAAATACTGCCATCACAGGTCAGTAAGAGAATATAAAATAAATGCAAGGCAGGCTAATGTGCTCAGTTGTCTCTTATTCTTCCCTTTCGTCTTACTTTAATACAAATATTATCAGTACTTGGCTAACTCAGCCCAAAGAGCCTGGCTCTGCATTAAACTGGCCTTTGTCCACTGCAAGAGAAAAACACTTCCATTGGAAAAGATAAACAGTCTTCCCAGATTTCTTTACCTTTCAATTACAAGGGCCATGCAAGTATTAAGACTGCAGGGGTCCGGCGCGGTGGCTCACGCCTGTAATCCCAGCACTTTGGGAGGCCAAGGCGGGTGGATCACGAGGTCAGGAAATAGAGACCATCCTAGTTAACACGGTAAAACCTCATCTCTACTAAAAATACAAAAAAATTAGCCAGGCGTGGTGGCAGGCGCCTGTAGTCCCAGTTACTCGGGAGGCTGAGGCAGGAGAATGGCTTGAACCCGGGAGGCGGGGCTTGCAGTGAGCCGAGATTGCGCCACTGCACTCCAGCCTGGGTGACAGAGTGAGACTCTGTCTCCAAAAAAAAAAAAAAAAAGACTGCAGGCTGGCCGCCTTCCTGTGCCGTTTTTCTGCCAGCCTTTGGCACAGAGGCCCTTTGGCTGGGACAACCTGTAACAAACCCATTGTTGTGTAACCTTCAATGCCACTTATTTATTGGTTTTTGTCACACACACACTGTAAGGGGGAACTTTGTCCTGCAAAAAACATTGTCGGCCAGGTGCGGTGGCTCAAGCCTGTAATCCCAGCACTTCGGGAGGCCGAGACGGGAGAATCACGAGGTCAGGAGATCGAGACCATCCCGGCTAACATGGTGAAACCCCGTCTCTACTAAAAAATACAAAAAACTAGCCGGGCGAAGTGGCGGGCGCCTGTAGTCCCAGCTACTCGGGAGGCTGAGGCAGGAGAATGGCGTAAACCCGGGAGGCGGAGCTTGCAGTGAGCTGAGATCCGGCCACTGCACTCCAGCCTGGGGGACAGAGCAAGACTCTGTCTCAAAAAAAAAAAAAAAAAAAAAAAAAAAAAAAAAAAAAACCTTTGTCCTACAAATGTTTTACTGCCAGATTCAACAGGCATCATGAGAAGGTGCCTGAGAATATATGGGACCTTCTTCTTAACTCTCAAATTCTAGGCCCTAGGTTTTCAAGCCTATTAGATATATGAAGCACATTCAAGGAAGTTTAAAAGTCAAGAAGACCTCAGTAGGACCATGAAAACTTGGCAAAATTCACTTCCTGCCTCAGGTGGTGGGATGACTGTTAAAATGAACAGACCGTTAAAGCCCAACCATATTGCAACAAGATAATATTGACCATCTTTCCATTTAAAAGGTTCAATTCCATTTCTCATTTCTCTCCACCTCCAGTAACAAAGAGAAAAAGGGAAATCAGCGCTAAACAGAGGCAATGTCATGCCTATAGGACCACCTCTCTCTAAATATAAATGAGCTAAAGGCCAGCTATCTGCTTCGTTTGTTTTGAGATGGAGTTTCACTCTTGTTGCCCAGGCTGGAGTGCAATGGCACGATCTTGGCTCATTGCAGCCTCCACCTCCCGGGTTCAAGCAATTCTCCTGCCTCAGCCTCCCGAGTAGCTGGGATTACAGGCATGTACCACCAGGCCCAGCTAATTTTTTGTATTTTTAGTAGAGACAGGGTTTCATCATGTTGGCCAGGCTGGTCTCAAACTCCTCATCTCAGGTGATCCGCCCACCTCAGTCTCCCAAAGTGCTGGGATTAGAGGCATGAGCCACTGTGCCCGGCCTCAGCTACCTACTTTCATGTTCTACAGGCAAAAGAGCCTTAACTTAACTGTTAAATTTTTATTCAAATGCATGTTACCAATGACTATTCAAGTTCATAGACTAAGATTTCAGAGAAGGATGCCTTTCATCTGCCCCTCATGGTCACCATTTTTAGCTGTGACATGGGATTTGATAAATATGAATTATACCCATACACAGAACTGCATCCTAAACAAGGCTTGGTTTCCCTCTGCTCCCTGGGACTGATGTTATATTTATTTGACAAACATTCTGAATGGTCACAGAAAAACTATTCTTTATATGATTCTTTAAACCCACTCCCACCCCAAGAGAACAGATTAAAATCTGCTTGTGCTAAATTATCAATGTTGGATTAGGTAACTATTATAAACCAACAAATTCCTCAACTCCTTATTGCAATCCTGAAAGAACACTTAAAAGCCAGAAATGAAGACAGTTTATATTTCCTTTCTTTTTTTTATTTCCTGAGACAGAGTTTTGCTTTGTTGCCCAGGCTGGAGGGCACTGGCACGATCTCAGCTTACTGCAACCTCCACCTCCCAGGTTCAGGCAATTCTTATGCCTCAGCCTCCTGAGTAACTGGCATTACAGGCGCCCGCCACCAAGCCCAGCTGATTTTTTGTATTTTTGCAGAGACAGGGTTTCACCATGTTGCCCAGGCTAGTCTCAAACTCCTGAGCTCAGGCAACCTGCCCATCCTGGCCTCCCAAAGTGTTAAGATTATAGGTGTGAGCCACCACACCCGGCCGACAGATATTTATATAGCTTCATCAATCTACTAGTCTCAACATCAATGTACATAAATTGGAGAAAATTCTAAGACAGACCTTTCTACTTACAGGGCTCAATGAGTGGAAACATAATTATAACTCTACCTTCTTTCAGAAACCTATTCTAAGCCATGTCTCATTACCAAATTCCCAGGCAGCAAACATTTTCCAAACGAATCCGGATTCTAAATAAGTTCCTTGAAAAATAGTAACATTTTACTGCCCTACAATCTCTTTACCTTACTTATGCACAGTTAACAATCTAGAAAAAGGGAACTGACAAAACAGCAAAAGCAGAATAACCAAAACCTGGAAGCCACCAAGATGCCCTGCAATAGGTGAATGGAACTGATACATCCACACAATGGAACACTATCCATCAATTAAAGAAATGAGCTATCAAGCCACAAAAAAACATGAATGAATCTTAAATGCATCTTGCTAAGTGAAAGAAGCCAGTCTGAAAGGGCAATATACTGTATAATTTTAATTATGCGATATTCTGGAAAATGCAAAACTGCAAAGATGGGATAATAAAAAGATCAGTAGTGGCTGGGGGAAGTGGGGACAGCTGAACAGGTGAGGCACAAGAGATTGTTTAGGACAATGCACTATTCTGTTTAACACTGTAATGACAGATACATGATGCTGTATTTGTCAAAACCCACAGAGCTTTACAGCACAAAGAGTGAGCCTTAGTGTATGCAAATTTTAAAAAATCATTCAAGAGGTTAGGAGATCCCAGGATGGAATGCAGAATGTGACAAAACAAATTAACTGTATTATGAATATATGAAACAAGTCAATGAAGGAAATGGGAGACCTAAATAACTCTAGACATGAATGGAGTCAGATGAAAGGCAAAAGAAACGGTACGTAAGTGCCATATTCTATTTGACAGTCTCCCACAGGAATGGGGATACGAGTTAATAATTCTGATACCACTATACATGTATACTGGAATTGAATAATTATGTAAAGAATGAATGACAATAGCAGACAAGTTTCTCACTGTTGGAGTGAGAAGTAACAGACAAGCAAAAGGAGAAGGCTAGAAGGATCCATGTGGTAATGGATTAAAGTTGAAGACATCAGTATGAACTAATTCTTAGTATAGTACAATATACATAGTTACATACAGAAATATTTAAATATATGTATATATACTGGTTAAATATACACATATATATTTTCTTTTCTGTGAACTCTGCAGAGAAGTATATACACATATTTTCTTGCTGTCAGCTATAAGGGTGACACCCAGGAGCAGTGAGCATACCTAGTGAAGAAGGAAGAAAGAAGAAGAGGGGAGGAGGGGCGGGAGGGAGGGGGAGAAAGGAGGAGGAAGAGGAGGAGGAGTAGGAGGAGGAGGAGGAGGAGGAGCAGCAGCAGCAGCAGCAGTAGTGGTAGTAACAAGCATCTTTCAGTGTCAGAAACTACCTAAGTACTAAAAACAAAAACAAAAACAAAAAAATTCCACTGGAGTATGTCAAAGGGACATGAGATCCAAGTGAAAGATTGGAGACTAGCCAAAACTGAAATAATTTGAGTAACAAAATAAAGTAATATTGAATTATAAGCCGAAGTATAAAATAAATACCCATGAGTACATGCTGATATAAATAAATGGCTGAACACATAAACAAATGGGGGAGAAGAGATGAATCTCTGGAATAAAAGAATTTCAAGTAATGTCTGAAGATGCTGTGTCCTCAAGGAGAGGGAACATAACTCCTCACTCCCTGGGTGTGGGCTGCACATAATGATTTCCTTCCAAAGAGTACATATGTAACGGGGAAGAAAAAGAGTCACTTCACAGAGGAGAAACTAGATATATACTACTTTAGCCAGGTGATCAAGGTGAACATCAAAAGTTATAAACCATAGTGACAATATATACGCTTGACACAAAGTGATGAAAATGGTACTTTACCTCTGTTGTCTTCCACCCCCAAACATATAACCCCAGTCTAATAATGAGAAAAACATCAACTACCAAGTGAGGGGCATTCTACAAAATACCTGACCAGTATTCATCAAAATGTCTAGGTCATCAAAAACAAGGAAGGTCTGAGAAACTGTAAGAGCCAAGCAGAGACATGACTACCAAATGTGATGTGATATACTGGACAGGATCCTGGAACAAGGGCATAGGTAAAAACTAAGGCAATCTGAATAAAATATGGACTTTGTTTAATGATAATGCATCAACACCGGTTCAATAATCATAACAAATGTACCATACCAATGTAAGATGTTAATAACAGGGAGAAAAATATGTAGGAAAAAATAATATGAATTGCTAATAAGGGTCATCTTCAAGTGCATGGAAGATTATAAACTGCCTATATGAACTTCTAACAAATCAACAATTTCTGGTAAAAGAAAAAAGATTTTCAGACTGGGCAACATAGTGAGACCTTGTCTCTATGAAAAATAAAAAAACTAGCCAGGCATGGTGGCACACACCTGTAGTCCCAGCTACTCAGGAGTATGAGGTGGGAGGATTGTTTTGAGCCCAGGAGTTCAAGGTCGTAGTGAGCTGTGATCGTATCACTGCATTCCAGCCTGAGTATCAAGGCAAGACCCTATTAGAATAGAATAGAAAGAATAGAATAGAATAGAATAGAATAGAATAGAATAGAATAGAATAG
>NC_045439.1:85269947-85288887 GCF_002776525.5 Piliocolobus tephrosceles | reverse complement strand
AGAATAGAATAGAATAGAATAGAATAGAATAGAATAGAATAGAATAGAATAGAATAGAACAGAATAGAATAGAATAGAACAGAATAGAACAGAACAGAACAGAATAGAATGCAAGCAAAATAGAGAAGGTTAAAGTCCAAATGGAAAGAATCATTTTCTATCCAAGCATTCTACAATTTTTCTCAGGATACAGAACTCACAAGTGAATTTCAGTCTCATATTTGCAAACATCATCATTTCAGATAGTTGTTTCTTATGCACCAAAGGAAACTACCTTGAAACTGTACATTACATATATTAAAAAAATTTTTTAGGCCAGGCATGGTGGCTCACACCTGTAATCCCAGCACTTTTGGAGGCTGAGGCAGGCGGACCACCTGAGGTCAGGAATTCGAAATTAGCTTGGGCAACATGGCAAAACCCCATCTCTACTAAAAATACAAAAATTAGCCAGGGAGCCTGGTACGGTGGCTCACACCTGTAATCTCAGCACTTTGGGAGGCCGAGGTGGGCGGATCACCTGAGGTCGGGAATTTGAGACCAGCCTGACCAACATGGAGCTCCATCTCTGTTAAAAATAAAAAATTAGCCAGACATGGTGGCGCATGCCTGTAATCCCAGCTACTCGGGAGGCTGAGGCAGGAGAATCATTTGAACCCAGGAGGCGGAGGTTGCAGCGAGCCGCAATCACGCCATTGCACTCCAGCCTGAGCAACAAGAGCGAAACTCCGTCTCAAAAAAAAAAATTAGCCAGGCATGGCAGCAAGTGCCTGTAGTACCAGCTCCTAGTGAGGCTGAGGCAGGAGAATCACCTGAACACAGGAGGTGGAGGCTGCAGTGAGCTGAGATCACACCACTGCACTCCAGCCTGGGCAACAGAGTGAGACTCCATCTCAAAAAAAAAATGTTGGCCCCTGACACAGGTGTCACACCACAAGCTATTAGTAGAATTCACCCAGCAAACTAAAACCTTACTACAACGCCACCAGGACCACAGTGTGAGGAGCAACAATGGTAGCAAGAAGTATCTGGAATTTTATGTAATAACTTTCCGAGTGGGGTCTAGAGAGACATAGCTCACTCTATATTGTGCCTTTTAGAAGGTAATGCCATAGCATGACTCTAGCTTATAATTTTAAATGAGTTAATGAATACTCATTTAAAATTTCTTTTGGTTGTTCGTTTTGAGACAGAGTCTCACTCTGTCACCCAGGCTGAAGTGCAGTGGCATTATCTCGGCTAATCACAACCTCTGCCTCCCTGGCTCAAGCCATCCTTCCACCTCAGCCTCCTGAGTAGCTGGGACCACAGGTGCATGCCGCCATGCCCAGCTAATTTTTTTGTATTTTTTTTTTTTTTTTGTAGAGATGGGGTTTTGCCATGTTGCTCAGGCTGGTCTCAAACTCCGGGGCTCAAGCAATCCGCCTGCCTCAGCCTCCTGAAGTGTTGGGATTACAGGTGTGAGCTACTGCACCCAGTCTCTCACTTAAAGTTTCTAATACATTCTGCTACCATCTCTGAGTACAAAACCATCTAAGTAAAATGAGAATAGTTTGCCATTTGGAAGTAATTTTTTAAAACAACATTCATATTAATTTAAGGAGCATAACAGATTCCAGTGAATGTTATGATTCACTATCGTAACATTATTCTAGTAAATACGTTGGAGAAGAACAGTTCTAGTGAATTAACTATGGTTTTGGAAGGCAGCTATGCTCACATCATACCACTAACACAACTATGGTTTCATTTTATATTATTTATTTTATTTTTGAGACAGAGTCTTGCTCTATCGCCCAGCTGGAGTGGCACAATCTCAGCTCACTGCAACCTCTGCCTCCTGGGTTCAAGGGATTCTCCTGCCTCAATCTCCAAAGTAGCTGGGATTATAAGCATGTGCCTCCACGCCCAGCTAATTTTTGTATTTTTAGCAGAGATGAGGTTTCACCATGTTGGCCAGGCTGACCTCAAACGCCTGACCTCAGGTGATCTGCCCGCCTCGGCCTCCCAAAGTGCTAGGATTACAGGTGTGAGCCACCGTGCCTGGCCACAGCTATGGTTTTATAATCAGCAAATGGCATTTAATAATAGGTTAGTATCAAACAAAACTGGGCACCAACACAGACCAACGCACATTCTTCTTGATGTATCAGTAGGAACAAATACAGCAAATTAAAAATTGTCAGTGTGCTAGAAAATGAAAGATCACAGAGATGTTTGGATCAGTCCTCTCCTCTTTTCTGAGGATGAGTCTCAAATCACAGGAAGAGAAGTTACTCAAGAATCCTCTGGAACAGCCCAAGTGCAGGTTCAACTCAGACACTACTACCAACATCAGTAATAGGATATAAGTTGTTTTTTTCTTTTTTAGAGACAGAATCTTGCTATTTTGCCCAGACTAGCCTTGAACTCCTGGGCTCAAACAATCCTCCTGCCTCAACCTCTCAAGTAGCTGGGACTACAGATGCATGCCACCACACCCAGTAGTTACTGGATTTAAAACATCACTGTTAGTCTCAGTAAACTCTGGGCAGAGTTTTCCTGAAGGAAGTGGTAAGAGAGGGCAGGAAGCTCACAGGCATCCCTAACACCTTATTTCCTTTCCCTTAACATCTTGAGGAACTAGGCCTGGAGGAAGAGAACCATGTTGTATTTTTGCAAAGCTCAGCCAGCATCCATTTTATTGGAGTAATAAAGGATTTATTTAAAGAGCAGCAGTGCTTATAGCTTAGCAGTGCTTATAGCTTATAGCCCTGAAACACCAGATTGAGAAGAAATATCAACTTGACCCTACTTACAGGAGTTGTGCCGACGACGGAAACTTTTGGACTGACTCAAGGATTCCATGTGCCTGTCGACGTAGCTCTTTGAACATAGTTGCTGCTGGGGGGAAACGGCAACATCTTGGCTCTTCACATCTGTCCTCTTAGGGATATTCTGAGGGGCACTGCTGGAAGAGGTTGGCTTCTTGACCAACTTGCCTGTGCCATTCTGACTGATGCCCACTTGGCAGCCAACACCAGAAGGGCCTAATTCTGCCTGATGAACGTCTCCAAAATGTTGGTTGTCTCCAGGTCCTGGTATCTCCAGAATTTTTAACTCCGTAATGTCACCTGCCCTGAAATACACAAAAAAGCCAAGTCTCAAAATTATAATAGTGGTAAGAATGACGAAACTGAGATCATTAGCAAACAGCTACCCCTTTGCAGGACTGCATTTTAACGAGTTATCAGAGGCTAGGAAAGGGGGCTGTGTGCTTAAGGACAGGGGTCAGCCACCAACTGTCCAAGTGACACAATGCTGGCCTTTAAAAATAGGCTATTGATAACAACAAAACTATATTAATCTTACACTCCCACAATGTTTAATGGCTTTTTTTCATTCATTCACTCCCTTATTCATTCAACAGGCATAAATATAAAATACTATATGGTAAGCCCTCCACTAGGAACTATTTTGATCTGGTATATAGAGATGAAAACCACTATGTGACCACAGGAACTCAGTCTGATCAGTGGAAAAGACAAGTACATATTCAATCAAAAGTGTTACATGGGCTGGGCACAATGGCTCATGCCTATAATCCCAGCACTCTGGAAGGCCGAGGCAGGCGAATCACTTGAGGCGTTCGAGACCAGCCTCGTCAACATGGTAAAACTCTGTCTCTACTAAAAATAGAAACGATCAGTTGGGTGTGATGGTGCACACCTGTTAGCTACCAGGAGGCTGAGGCATGAGAATCGTTTCACCCTGGGAGGCAAAGGTTGCAGTGAGCAGAGTGCACCACTGCACTTCAGCCTGGGCAACAAAGTGAGACTCTGTCTAAAAAAAAATAAATAAATAAAATTTTAAAGTGTTACATGTTATGACAGGGGTGTGCATAGGAGACTAGAGAGCCTAAGAGCAAAATATTTAAGTTAGTCTGGTGGAGATGAATGTAATACTTAAGCTAAATCTGGCCAGGACAGGCGGAAGGAACGGCTAAGCAAAGAACAGTAGGGAGAAAGGCATCTCAGGTAGGGCCTCAGAGACTAAGGAAATGTAGAAAATATGGCCCATGTGAGAAACTACAAATGTTATGGTGATACTAAAGGGAAGGATGCTTGTGGAAGGCCATCAGGAAGTAAGGCTGCAGAGGTAACCAGGGACCACATCATGATCACAATGGATTTTCCTGGTGGCTATAGGGAAGGAGAAGAAACAAGAGGCAGTGGTACCAGTTAGAAGACCAAGCAAGAAATAAGAGGGGATGAACCAAGCAAGTGGTAATTGCAAAGGGAAAAGGGAGAAGGGATCAAGAGACATTTCGAATCCACAGGATTTTGGCAACTAAGTGAACACGAGGATTAAAGAGAAAAAAGAGTTTATCATGACTCCTAAGTTTCTAACGTGGGGGAAAGGTGTTATTAATCATAAATAATGGGTATGCTCTTGGAAAAAGAAATCTACAGGAAAACATAACAAGATTAGCTCTGAAAATCTTGCATTTAAGATACCTTGTGGGATATCCAACGGAAATGACCAGCAGATGAGGTGTCTGTCTCATAATGGGCCTAAGTTAAAGATTTGAGGTCTCATTAACGTATAAGGTACACATGAGATTGTCTAGAGAATAAAAGCTGAGAAAAGAACCAAAGATAGAATGCTGAATAATTCAATCTTAACAGGTGAGAAGAAGAAAAGGAACATAAAAGTAAAGGAATGGAGGAATATGTGGAATACATGCAAAGAAAAACCAGAAGTGACAGGGAAACTAAAGGAGAATACTGTACTTTAAAAGTTAGGGAGCATTGGCTGGGCACGGTGACTCACGCCTGTAATCCCAGCACCTTGGGAGACCAAGGTGGGTGGATCACTTCAGGTCAGGAGTTTGAGACCAGCCTGGCTAACATGGTGAAACCCCATGTCTACTAAAAATACAAAAAATTAGCCGGGCGTGGTGGCAAGTGCCTGTAATCCTAGTTACTCTGGAGGCTGAGGTGGGAGAATTGCTGGAACCTGGGAGGCGGAGGTTGCAGTGAGTTGAGATCGTGCCACTGTACTCCAGCCTGGGAAACAGAGTAAGACTCTATCTCAAAAAAAAAAAAAGTTAGGGAGCACTGTATTTTTATTTATTTTTTTAGAGACAGGGTCTGTTCTATCACCCAGGCTGGAATGCAGTGGTGCTATCATGGCTCACTGCGGCCTCCAACTCCTAGGCTCAAGTGATCTTCCTGTCTCAGCCTCAGAAGTAGCTGGGATTACAGGCACATGCCACCACACTCAGCTAAGCTTTTAAGTTTTTCTTTTGTAAAGATGAGGTCTCACTATGTTAACCAGCCAGTTTTGAAATCCTGGCCTCAAGTGATTCTCCTGCCTTGGCCTCCCAAAGTGCTGGAATTACAGGCTTAAGCCACTACAGCCATGAGGGAGCATTCAAATCAGATTGGGATTGAGATACTGTCAGTGAATTTGGCCATTAGGTTATTTGTAACCTTGGCAAAAGCAAATTCAGCAAGATGATAAAGTTAGAAAAAAAGATAATGGTAGGGTAAGGAGGGTCTAGAGAATGAAGCCACAAAACATAGAGAAAGCAGACTATTTGGCTCTGACAAGGATGATGGGTTCAAGGGAAGGGAAATGACACAATACCTACTGGCAAATGCAAGGTCTAAGGGAGAAGGTTGTTTTTAATGCAGGGGAGGCCAAGGAATGAATATCAGAATGCAAAGAGGAAATAAACAGTATAGGCCGGGCACGGTGGTTCACACCTGAAATCCCAGCACTTTGGGAGGCCATCATCGGCAGATCACTTGAGGCCAGTAGTTCGAGACCAGCCTGGCCAACATGGTGAAACCCCATCTCTACTAAAAATACAAAAAGCGGCCATATGCCAGGAGAATACTAGCAATCAGACCTAGGTTCAAGCTCCACAGACCACCAGATTGGATTCAGAAGAGTCAGTCAGGACACTCACCTGAAGGTGACTTCTGGAACAAGACACTTCACTCCATTATGGAAAGGCCGGGTGAGAGAAATGGTCTGGCTGACCTGATCCACAGCTGATACTCTTCCCTGATAGACACCCAAGCTATCTCCACAATTGATGGACACAATACTTCCCAGCCAATCTGTAGCCATGTTTCAGATGTGAGACCACTGTGAAGAGAAAGAACTATTCAGTGTGCCTTGGTGAAAAGACAAACTTTTAATTAAATTCAGCAAATACATCAGGCTCTGTACCAAGTGTTGGTTAATAAAACATATTCTATCACATTGTTAACTAAGGTAATAAACCATGAAAAAATTTAAAAACTTTTTGAGGAGTATACATATTAATAAGTAATATTGTTTAATACATATAAAGATCTTATAATTGCTTTAAAGCACATACATTGGATAAAGATAATATTTATTACACATCAAATCACACAAACTATAATCTGTTTATATTGTGTTTTAATAAATCTGCTGCCAAAATGCTTTCAAAGAGAGTACATTACTGAGAAATAATATACTAAAAAAACAAATACTGGTAATGCCACTCTTGCTGATAATAATAATAAATTCTAGGTAGTTGCCTTTTGTTCTGTTTTTTTTTTGAAACGGAGTTTCACTCTTGTTGCCCAGGCTGGAGAGCAATGGCGCGATCTCGGCTCAACACAACCTCTGCCTCCTGGATTCAAGCGATTCTCCTGCCTCAGCCTCCCAAATAGCTGGGATCACAGGCATGGGTCACCACACCCGGCAAATTTCGTATTTTTATTTTTAGTAGAGACGGGGTTTGTCCATGTTGGTCAGGCTGGTCTAAAACTCCCGACCTCAGGTGATCTGCCTGCGTCGGCCTCCCAAAGTGCTGGGGTAATAGGAGTGAGCCACTGCGTCTGGCTTTTTTTTTTTTTTTTTTTTGACACAGAGTCTCAATCTGTTACCTAGCCTGGAGTGCAGTGGTGCCATCATAGCTCACTGCAGCCTCAACCTCCCAGGCCCAACCAATCAATCCTCCCACTTCAGCCTCCTGAGTAGCTACAACCAGAGTCCTGTGCTACCAATCCCAGCTAATTTAAATTTTTTTGTGGAGACAAGGTCTTGCTATGTTGCCCAGGCTAGTCTCAAACTCCTGGCCTGAAGCAATCCCCCCACCTCGGCCTCCCAAAGTGCTGGAATTACAGACATGAACCACTGCACTTAGCCTAAAAAAAATTTTTAAAGCCAATTGAAGGTACTACATAACACTAAACCTAACAACTACAGAATATATATCCTTTTCAAGTCTATACAGAATGTTCACACATATATGTTGGGGATTAAACAAGTATAAATAAAGTTAAAAAGACTGAGATCACATAAAATATATCCTCTACCCACAATAGAATTAAATTTAAAATTGACAAAAATAGATATTTAGAATATTCCCAAATATCTGGAAATTAAGCAAGACATTTCCAAATAACCTATGGGTAAAAGAAATCAAAAGGGCAGTCAGAAAATGGTTTGAACTCAATGATAATGAAAACATAATACCACCTTTTGTATGACGTGTTTAATATAGTGCGTAAAAGGGGGAATGTATAACTTTAAGTGCTTATATTAGGAAAGAAAGGTCTAAAATCAATTATCTGAGATTCCATCTTAAGTGTTAGTAAAAAAAGAACAGATTAACCTGATGTTATAGAAAGGAAATCAAGAGCAGAAACCAGTGAAACAAGAAACAACTAAGAAAAATAAAACAAAAATTAGCTCTTTGAAAATATTAAACAAGTTGGTAAACGCCTAATAAAAAAGATAAAACACGTTTTATTAATATCAGAAATGAACAAAGAGATATCACAGACATTAAAAAATAACCTTACACCAGTAAATCTGACAACTAGATGAAATGGGGAAATTCTTAGACAAAAGTTATCAAAACTGATACAAGAAATAAAAAATCTGAGTAGCTGCATGTCTATTTTAAAAACTGAATTTATCAAGAGAATAAGACAAGACACAAACTAAGAGAAAATATTTCCAAAAGACATATTTGATAAAGGTCTGTTATCCATAACATATGAAGAACTCTTAAAACTCAACAATAGGCCGGGCACGGTGGCTCAAGCCTGTAATCCCAGCACTTTGGGAGGCCGAGACGGGCGGATCACGAGGTCAGGAGATCGAGACCATCCTGGCTAACATGGTGAAACCCCGTCTCTACTAAAAAATACAAAAAAAAAACCCAGCCGGGCGAGGTGGCGGGCGCCTGTAGTCCCAGTTACTCAGGAGGCTGAGGCAGGAGAATGGCGTGAACCCGGGAGGCGGAGCTTGCAGTGAGCTGAGATCCGGCCACTGCACTCTAGCCTGGGCGACAGAGCGAGACTCCGTCTCAAAAAAAAAAAACAAAAAAAAACCCCAAAAAACTCAACAATAAGAAAATGAACAACCTGATGAAAAAATGAGCAAGAGACCCGAAAAGATACTTCACTAAAGAAGACAAGGACATGGCAGGCATGCATATGAAAAGATGCTCTACATCACATCATCAGGGAATTAATGGAAATTAAAACAACAATGAGATGCTACTACACACCTGTCAGAATGGCCAAAATCCAAAACACTGACAACACCAAATGCTGATGAGGATGTGGAGCAACAAAAACCATCATTCATTGCTGACAGGAATGCAAAATGATGCAGCCAATGATGAGTATGCATTTTTTCTTTTTTTTTTTTCTTTTCTTTTTTTTTTTTTTGAGATGGAGTCTCACTCTGTTGCGCAGGCTAGAATGCAGTGGCACAATCCTGGCTCACTGCAACCTCCACCTCCCAGGTTCAAGCAGTTCTCCTGCCTCAGCCTCCTGAGTAGCTGGGATTACAGGCATGCACCACCATGCCTGGCTAATTTTTGTATTTTTAGTAGAGATGGGGTTTCACCATGTTGGTCAGGCTGGTCTCGAACTCCTGACCTCGTGAGCCACCTGCCTCAGTCTCCCAAAGTGCTGGGATTACAGACGTGAGCCACCGTGCCGGGCCTCATTCATTCATTCATTCATTCATTCATTCATTTATTTATTTTGAGACTGAGTCTCGCTCTACTGCCCAGGCTATTTATTTATTTATTTATTTTGAGACTGAGTCTCGCTCTACCGCCCAGGCTGGAGTGCAGTGGCACGATCTCAGCTCATTGCAGCCTCTGCCTCCCAGGTTCAAGCAATTCTCCTGCCTCAGCCTTCCAAGTAATTGGAACTACAGGCACGTGCCACCACACACCAAGCTAATTTTTTTTGTTTGTTTGTTTTCCAGTAGAGACGGGGTTTCACCATGTTGCCCAGGCTGGTCGCAAACTCCTGACCTCAAGTGATCCGCCTGCCTCAGCCTCCTAAGAGATGGGTTTACAGGCATGAGCCACTGCGCCTAGCCTGCATATGCATATTAATAAGGTAGTTTCTCACAAAACTAAATATACCATCTGATTCAGCAATCACTCTCCTTGGTATTTACCCAGATGAACTGAAAATTTACGTCCACCATAAATCTGCACGTGGATGTTTACAGCAGCTCTATTCAAAATTGCTCAAATTTGGAAGCAATCAAGACATCCTTCAGTAGGTGAATGGATGAATGAACTATGGCACATCCAGACAATGGAATATGATTCAGCACAAAAAATAAATGAGCTATCAAGCCATGAAAAGACATGGAGGAAACTTAAGAGCACATTGCTAAGTGAAAGAAGCCAAAGTGAAAAGGATACATACATACTATGATTCCAGCTACAAGGTTTTCTGGTAAAGGCAAAACTATAGAGACAGTAAAAGGAGCAGTGGACACCAGTGGCTGGTGGGGTGGGGGTGGGAGGTGAATAGGCAGATCACAAGATAATTTTTAGGGCAGTGAAACTATTCTGTTTGATGCTATAATGGTAGACACGTGTCACTTCAAAACCCACAGAATGTACAACACCAAGAGTGAACCCTAATGTTTACTATGGACTGTGGATGACAATGATGTGTCAGTGTAGATTCACCAATTGTAACGAATACAACTGTGGTAGTGTTGACAGCAGGCAGGCTTATTGGGCGACAACAGTGAGATATATGGGAACCCTCTGTACTTTGGGCTCAATTTTTCCCTGAAACTAAAACTGCTCTAAAAAATAAAGTCTATTTAATAGAAAAAAACAAATTGATTATGTAACTTAAAACCTTCCTACAAAGAAAAATCCAGGCCTAGATGGCTTTACTGGTGGTTTTTCTTTTTAACCAAGTCTGAACTAGACAGTTTTACTAGTTAATTTTATCAAACATTTTAAGAAAAAAATAATGCCAATCTCATACAAACTTTTAGAAAACACAGGAGAATGAGGCTGGACACAATGGCTCATGCCTGTAATCCAAGCACTCTGGGAGACTGAGGCAGGTGGATCACTTGAGGTCAGCAGTTTGTGACCAGCCTGGCCAACATCGTACAACCCGTCTCTACTAAAAATACAAAAACTAGCCAGGCGTGCTGGCACACGCCTGTAATCCCAGCTACTCAGGAGGCTAAGGCAGGAGAATCACTTGAATCCAGGAGGCAGAGGTTGCAGTGACCCGAGATCATGCCACCGCACTGCAGCTTGGGTGACAGAGCAAGACTCCGTCTCAAAAAAAAAAAAAAAAAAAGGCTGGGCACAGTGGCTCACACCTGTAATCCCAGCACTTTGGGAGACTCAGGACGGTAGATCACTTGAGTTCAGGAGTTCAAGACCAGCCTGGTCAACATGGTGAAACCCCATCGCTACTAAAAATAACAACAACAACAAAAATTAGCCAGGTGTGGTGGTACACACCTGTAATCCCAGCTACTCAAGAGGCAGAGGCAGGAGAATGGCTTGAACCCAGAAGGGGAGGTTGCAGTGAGCAAAGATCGCACCACTGCATTCTAGCCCAGGTGACAGAGCAAGACTCTGTCTCAAAAATAAAAATTAAAAAAAAGAAAGAAACATTTCCCAATTTGTTAAATGTAGCTAGCATAACTCTGAAGTGAAAGCCTCCCCACAAAGGCTTTATAAGAAAAAGATCAACATCCTGCACAAATATAGACCAAAAACCTTCAATAAGATATTAACAAATCAAATCCAGCAATAAATTTTAAAAGTCTAATATATCACGTATATTTAGGTCTCTACTCCTAGAATGCAAAATTGGTTTGGTATTTTAAAAATTGATCAATTTTAAATCATTTTAACAGAATGAGAAAATCATATAACTTTATCACATCAATAAATACAGAAATATTATCTTGATACCAAGACCTGACCACAATAGTACAAAAACAAAACTACAGAATACTATCCCCCACGAATGTAAACATAAAATTCCTTATCGAAATATGACCCAACAATTCAACAATAATGATCCAGGCTCAGTGGCTCACACCTGTAATCCCAACACTTTGGGAGGCCAAGGTGGAAGGAGTGCTTGAGGCCAGGAGTTTGAAACCAGCCTGGGCAACATAGTGAGACCTTATTTCTACCAAAAAAAAAAAAAAAAAAAAACCAGGTGTGGTGGTGCATATCAGTAATCTCAGCTACTTGGGAGGCTGAGTCGGGAGGGGAGCTTGGGTCCATGAGTCAGTGGATGGAGTGAGATATGATCACACCACTGCACTACAGCCTGGGCAACAAAGCAAGACACCATCTCTAAAAATAAAAATAAAAAACAAAACAATAAACATACAGAATTATACACCACACCCAGCCAGGTGCGGTGGCTCACGCCTGTAATCCCAGCACTTCCGGAGGCCAAGGCGGGCGGATCCCGAGGTCAGGAGATCAAGACCATCCTAGCTAATATGGTGAAACCCCATCCCTACTAAAAATACAAAAAATTAGCCAGGCATGGTAGCATGCACCTGTAGTCCCAGCTACTCTAGAGGCTGAGGCAGGAGAACGGTGTGAACCCAGGAGGCAGAACTTGCAGTGAGTCGCGATCACGCACTGCACTCCAGTCTGGGCGACAGAGCAAGACTCTGTCTCCAAAAATAAAAAAAAAAAAAAAAAAAAGAATGATACACCACACCTAGGTGGAGTTTATTTCAAGGATGCAATGCTGACTCAATATCAGAAAGTCAATCAATATAATCTACCATATCAACAGGCTAAATAAGAAAAACACACGTTCATAGCAACCGACACAGAAAATGCATCTGACAAAATTCAACACCCATTCATTCTTTTTAAAAAAGTCTCCCAGAAAAATGGGAATAGAGAGGAACTTCATTAATCTGGTAAAGGCATCTGAAAAGCGCCTACAGCTAACATTATATTAAATGGTGAAAGACTGAATGCTTTCCCTATAAGAACATGAACAAGGCAAGGATATCCACTCTCTCTCTCAACACAGCCCTAGAAGTTCTTGCAATAACGCAAGAAATAGATTAAAAAAAAAAAAAAAAAAAGGCATACGGTTTGGAAAGGAAAAAACAAAACTGTCCCCATTTGCAGATGACATAACTGTCTATGTAGAAATTCCCCATAATCTACAAAAAGTCTTAGAACAAGTGAGTTCAGCAAGATTGTGGGATACACGATAAACATACAAAAGCTAATCTTATTTCAGTATATTGGCAATGAACACATGGGCAATGAAATTTAAAATACAATACCATTTACAATTGCTCAAAAAATAAAGGACTAGGTGTAAATCTAAAAAAAAAAAAAGGGTACATGATTTGTATACTGAAAATATGCAACACTGAGGAAAAAATCAAAATGCTAAATATAACAGATATAACATGTTCATGGATTAAAAGACTCAACATAAAGTATGTAAATTCTCCCCAAATTGGTATAAAGGATCAATGCCATTCTTATCAAAATCCCAGCAAGATTGGTAGACAGACAAAGTTATTTTAAAATTCACATGGAAAGGCAAAGAAACTAAAATAGCTAAATCACTTGTTTTGTTTTGTTTGCGACGGAGTCTCACTCTGTCACCCAGGCTGGAGTGCAGTAGCACAATCTTGGCTCAATGCAGCCTCCACCTCCCGGGTTCAAGCAATTTTCTGCTTCAGCCTGCCAAGTAGCTGGCATTACAGGCACCCGCCACCACGCCCAGCTAGTTTTTGTATTTTTAGTAGAGAAGGGATTTCACCATCTTGGCCAGGCTGGTCTTGAACTCCTGACCCGTGATCCACCCACCTCAGCCTCCCAAAGTGCTGGGATTACAGGATTACCATGCCTGGGTGCTAAATCAATTTTTTCAAAGAAAGTGGGAACAATCAGTCTACCTGATTTCAAGACTTACACAATTATAATAATCAAGATTATGTAGTACTGGCAGAGGGACAGACATGTAAATCGATAAAATAGAAGGCAGAACCCAGAAACAGACTCACAAAAATATGCCCAACTGATTTTTGACAAAGTGCAAAAACAATTCAACGCAGGCAGCATAGTTTTTACAACAATAGCGCTGGAGCAAATGGAAATCCATCAGCAAAAAAATGAACCTCAAACTAAGTTTCACACTTTATACAAAAATTTACTCAAAATGGATCATGAACTTAAATGTAAAACATCAAACTCTAAAACTTTTATAAAAAACATAAGAGAAACCCTCAAGATCTAGGGCTAGGCAAAGAGTTCTTAGACTTGACACCAAAAGCACAATGCATAAAAAGGAAAGCTGATCAACTAGACATCTTGAAAATTAAAAATTTTTATTCCACAAAAACAGGTTACAGACTGGGAGAAAATACTTGTAAAGCACCTATCTGACAATGACAAAAGAGTAGTATCTAGGATATATATACTTTTCAAAATGGCTAAAATATAGTGATAACACCAAGTGCTAGTAAGAATGTGGAAAAAATGGATCACTCGTACATTGCTAGTCCAAATATTGAATAGTACAGCCACTCTGGAAAACATCCTGGCAGGTTATTAAAAAACTAAACATGCAATAATCAGCCAGGTATAGTGGCACACACCTGTAATCCCAGCTACTTGAGGGGCTAAGGCATGAGAATCGCTTGAACCTGGGAGGTGGAAGTTGCAGTGAGCCATGATCGCACCACTGCACTCTAGCCTGAGCAAGAGACTGTCTCAAAAACAAAACAAAACAAAACAAAACAAAAAAACCCAAGGCTGGGTGCGGTGGCTCACGCCTGTAATCTCAGCACTTTGGGAGGCCAAGACGGGCAGATCACAAGGTCAGGAGATCGAGACAATCCTGGCTAACACGGTGAAACCCCGTCTCTACTAAAAATACAAAAAAAATTAGCCGGGCATGGTAGCAGGTGCCTATAGTCCCAGCTACTAGAGAGGCTGAGGCAGGACAATGGCATGAACCCAGGAGGCGGAGCTTGCAGTGAGCCAAGATGGCGCCACTGCACTCCAGCCTGGGCGACAAAGACTCCGTCTCAGAAAAAAAAAACCCAAAAACCTAAACATGCAACTACAATATGACCCAGCAGTTGCACTCCTGGTCATTTATCCCAGAGAAAGGAAGACCTAGGTTCACACAAAAACCTGTACACAGGCTGGGCATGGTGGCTCATGCCTGTAATCCCAGTACTTTGGGAGGCTGAGGCAGGCGGATCACCTGAGGCCGGGAGTTTGATACCACCCTGACCAACATGGAGAAACCCCGTCTCTACTAAAAACACAAAATCAGCTGGGCATGGTGGCGCATGCCTGTAATCCCAGCTACTTGGGAGGCTGAGGCAGGAGAATCGCTTGAACCCAGGAGGCAGAGGTTGTGGTGAGCTGAGATCACACCATTGCACTCCATTCTGGGCAACAAGAGCGAAACTCTGTCTCAAAAATTAAAAAAAAAAAAAAAAAAAAAAAAAAACCCTGTACACAAGTGTTCCAGATCACATTTACTCAAGCTACAGACTGGAAACAACCCAGATGACCTCAATGGGTGAATAAACAAATGGTGGTACATCCATACCACGGGGCAAAAAGTAAAAATGCCAACCCCAAAAGGTTGTGTTATGTATGATTCCATTTGTGTAACATTCTTGAAATCATAAAGCTATAGAAATGGAGAACAGGGCTGGGCATGGTGGCTGATGCCTGTAATCCCAGCACTTTGGGAGGCTGAGGAGGGTGGATCACCTGAGGTCAGGAGTTCAAAATCAACCTGGCCAACATGGCGAAGCCCCATCTCTACCAAAAATACAAAAATTAGCCAGGCGTGGTGGCGGGCGCCTATAGTCCCAGCTACTCAGGAGGCTGAGGCAGGAGAATCACTTGAACATGGGAGGCGGAAGTCGCAGTGAGGTCATGACAATGTACTCCAGCCTGGGCAACAGAGTGGCAACATGAGGGACTCTTGTAGTAATGGAACTATTTTACATTTTGACCATATCAATGTCAGTATCCTAGTAGTGATACTATATTCTAGTTTTGCAAGATGTTACCAACAGGGAAAACTGGGTAGGGCATAAGGAATCTCTCTGTATTATTTCTTACAATGGCACGTGAATCTACAACTATCTCAAAAGTTTAATTAAAAAAAAAATCAATGCCTTCCATCACATTAACAAAATAAGTGATGAAATCATGTATAATCATATCAATAAATGCAGAAAGATAATTGGACAAAATTTAACAATCATTTACTATATTTAAAAAGGGGCGGGAAAGCTGGCATCTATGAAACAATTACAGCTAACATCATACTTAATGGTGAAATAGGCCAGGCATGGTGGCTCACACTTGTAACCTCAGCACTTTCAGAGGCTGAGGCAGGAAGATCACTGAGCTCAGGAGTTTATGTTTATATCTAAATGTCTTGGCTCTTTGTGAAAATGGTTCTAAAAAATACAGTATTCTTAAGCATACTCTATGCAAAATCCTATATAAGATATGAAACCTAACACTTCCCCATTCACACAAGGAAGTCAGGAAATAGCTAGCAGATAAATATAAATACACATGTTAAGCACAAAGTGAAACACTGGGTCAATGTTTTTACATTAAAAAAAAAACCAGCACTTGAAGCTGTTTCAAATACTAATTTCAGACATAAAGGGGCAAAAAAGGATATAAAGCACCCCCCTGGTAAAAGAGTATATCTCGACTGAGTGTGGTGGCTCACGTTTGTAATTCCAGCAGTTTGGGATGACGAGGCAGGTGGATCACATGAGGTCACCAGTTCAAGACCAGCCTGACCAACATGATGAAACCCCATATCTACTAAAAATACAAAATTGGCTGGGCGCAGTGGCTCACGCCTGTAATCCCAGCACTCTGGAGGGCTGAGGCGGGCAGATCACAAGGTCAGGAGTTCGAGACCAGCCTGACCAAAGAGGTGAAACCCCTCTCTACTAAAAATACAAAAATTAGCCAACTGTGGTGGCATGTGCCTGTAATCCCAGCTACTCAGGAGGCTGAAGCAGGAGAATTGCTTGAACCCGGGAGGCGGAGGATGCAGTGAGCTGAGATCGTGCCATTGCACTCCAGCCTGGGCAACAAGAACGAGACTCAGTCTCAAAAAAAAAAAAGTTAGCTGGGCATGGTGGCGCATTCCTGTAATCCCAGCTACTTGGGAGGCTGAGGCAGGGGAATCACTTGAAATTGGGAGGCAAAGGTTGCAGTGAGCTGAGATTACGCCATTGCACTCCAGCCTGGGCAACAAGAATGAGACTCCATCTCAAAAAAAATTAAATAGGCCAGGCGCAGTGGCTCATGCCTATAATCCCAGCACTTTCGGAGGCCGAGGTGCGTGGATCACCTGAGGTGAGGAATTCGAGACCAGCCTGGCCAACATGGTGAAACAGAAATTTCTACTAAAAATACAAAAATTAGCTGGGTGTGGTGGTAGGTGCCTGTAATCCCAGCTACTCGGGAGGCTGAGGTGGGAAAACCACTTGAACCCAAGAGGTGGAGGACACAGTGAGCCAAAATTGCACCACTGCACTCCAGCCTGGGTAACATGAGCAAGACTTTGTCTCAAAATAAATAAATAAATGAAGGGAAGAGGGCAAAAAAGCATATAAAGCACTCCTCTGGGCCAGCTGCAGTGGCTCATGCCTATAATTCCAGTGCTTTCAGAGGCCGAAGTGGGTGGATCACGAGGTCAGGAGTTTGAGACCAGCCTGGCTGACATGGTGAAACCTCATCTCTACTAAAAATACAAAAATTAGCCAGTCATGGTGGCGTGCACCTGTAATCCCAGCTACTCGGGAAGCTGAGGCAGGAGAACCGCTTGAATCCAATAGGTGGAGGCTGCAGTGAGCTGAGACCACACCACTGCACTCCAGCCAGGGCAACAGAGCAAGACTCCATCTAGAAAAAAATAAAAAATAAATAAGAATAAAGCACTCCTGGCTGGGCGTGGTAGCTCACAGTTTTAATTCCAGGAGTTGGGGAAGCCAAGGCAGGAGGATCACCTGAGTCCAGGAATTCAAGACCAGCCTGGGCAACACAGCAAGACCCTGTCTCAAAAAAATAGTATGCCCCTTAAGAAACACGAAGTCTGAAAGAGTCCAGCTCTAGGGATTAATCAAACTCTAGATAGTTCTCTAGTGATCTAACTGAGCAAATATCATAAAACTATGCAGACAGAACCAAAGATTAAAAGAACAATAAATTAGCAGGCTCATCCAAGGCTTTTTTTGTTGTTGTTACATTTTATTATATAATGAGACAGAGCCTTGCTCTGTCACCCGGGCTGGAGTGCAGTGGCACAATCTTGGCTCACTGCAACTTTCGCCTCCCAGGTTCAAGTGATTCTCCTGCCTCAGCCTCCTGAGTAGCTGGGACTATAGGCACCCGCCACCACGCCCAGGTAATTTTTGTATTTTTAGTAGAGATGGGGTTTTGCCACGTTGACCAGACTGGTCTCGGACCCCTGACCTCAGGTGATCTGTTCACCTCAGCCTCCGTGCTGGGATTACAGGCATGAGCCACCGTGCCTGGCCCTTGGGTAAATTTTCAATGCAACACAATTTCAACAATAGTGTTGATGGTAAAAAGGCACAAAATACACATATTTTAGACTTTTTTCCCTTCCTGATCAACCTTTGTCTAATGTCACAAAAGCATGAGTTTCCTTTCCTATCATTTATAATCCATCATAATTCTACTCAGATGATTACATAGATGCAGAATAAAAAGCACCAGAAATTAACCAGATATGAAAAGGCTTTTACTTCTTTATTTAACATATATCTTTAAGACACTCATGTTGTACATTCAAGTTTATATTATGGTAATAGTAACTGAATAGAATTTTTAATATTTAGAAAATGTGGATACTCATTCATAAGTGTTCTTCTATGTAGTCAATATTAATAGAAACTTTTAAAAATGTAACCATTGAAAGTGTAACAAACTGCCCTTTCCTCAGAAACTTCCCTCAGTAAAATACATTAATGCATTATTCAAAACTCCTCAAACAGGTTTATTCTATAAAGAAAATTATGTTATTTACAGAAAACAGTAAATCTAAAACAAGTACAGTACCCATCAACTGTGTTCCTAATCAGACTAGGGAAGGGGCTCCATCAATTATAGAGCTAACACCTCCATGTCATAAGATGTACAGGAGATATAGGAGCTACAAGGAACCAATCTTGTTTTTTATTTTCTACTTTTCTATCAAGGTATAACATATACAGTAAGTCAGTCTACATATTTTAAGTGTACACCTCTATGAAATTTTACATATCAATTCACCCATGTGACCACCACTCAAAACAAGACAGACAATTTCCAACACCTCAAAAGGCTCCATTGTGTCCTCCTACAGGTAGTTATTATTCTGATATCTATCATGAAAGATTATTTGAGCCTAATTTTGAGCTTCATACAAACAGAATCATAAAGGTTCTCTTTTAGAGTGTTTGTCTTCTTTTGCTCAAAAGTACATCTGTGAGGGTAGGCACAGTGGCTCACACCTGTAATTCCAGCACTTTGGGAGGCCAGGGAGGGTGGATCACTTGAGGTCAAGAGTTCAAGACCAATCTAGCCAACATGGCAAAACCC
>NC_045439.1:85269410-85269937 GCF_002776525.5 Piliocolobus tephrosceles | reverse complement strand
GTTGAATCAAAATCTTGGGAATGGCAGAGATCTTAAAAGAAAATATGCAACCAAGCATGATGGCTCAGGCCCTACATCCCAGCACTTTGGGAGGCTGAGGCAAGAGGATCACTTGAGGCCAGGAGTTTCAGAGCAGCCTGGGCAACATAGCTAGACTGTTTCCACCCCCATCCCCACCTCGCCTCAGAAAAAGAAATCCAGCACAATCCTAGTACTAAACCCGTATCTTCCATAAAAGGCAGCATGGTGAAAAGAGAATAAAATTCTGAAATCACGTTGGGTGTGGTGGCTCACGCCTCAGGTGGTTGCAATCCTAGCACTTTGGGAGGCCAAGGAGGGCTGACCGTTTGAGCCTAGGAGTTCAAAGCCAGCCTGGGCAACATGGCAAAACCCTGTCTCTAGAAAAAAATACAAAAAATTAGTCAGAAGTGGTGGGAGGCAGAGGTTGCAGTGAGCCAAGACTGCACCACTGCACTCCAGCCTGGGTGGCAGAGCAAGACCCTGTCTCAAAAAAAAAAAAAAAAAAA
>NC_045439.1:85149993-85269310 GCF_002776525.5 Piliocolobus tephrosceles | reverse complement strand
TTTTTTTTTGAGACTGTTGCCCAGGCTCGAGTGCAGTGGCACGATCCTGGCTCACTGCAACCTCTGCCTCCCAGGTTCAAGCAATTCTCCTGCCTCAGCCTCCCGAATAGCTGGGACTACAGGCGCCCACCACCATGCCCGGCTAATTTTTTGTATTTTTAGTAGAGATGGGGTTTCACCGTGTTAGCCAGGATGGTCTTGATCTCCTGACCTCGTGATCTGCCCGCCTCAGCCTCCCAAAGTGTTGGGATTACAGGCGTGAGCCACCGCGCCCTGGCCGCCCCGGTTCACTTCTGTACTTCCTTACTAACCAGCACTACGACATGGGCAAATTACCTGAGTCTCAACTGTGTCATCTGTAGGGAATTATGCCAATTATACCCCTATCTCATAGAACCACTATATGAATTATTTTAAGATTAAGATACCATATGGATTATTTTAAGATTAAATGAGATAATCCATATAGTGTCTACCACATAAAAAAAATTAGTTCAAATGTCTCCTTTTGCCAGAAAGAATACCGCTCACATAGGAAACTTAAGTTACGGCCCTGGAAAATTATACTGTGAGGGCCACCTCACTTCTCACCCAAACAAAATGACAAAAATACATGAATTCCCTCTACAACATCTTGGAAATCAAGTCCTGGTCTTTAAACTGGAATACACATATCCCTAGGGGGTACATAAAGATATGCAAGCAAGGCAATCAATTTCCACACTACTCTCATAATCCTGATTTGTGTGATAACTAGATGATTAATTTCAAATTTTCAAGCATAAAATTTATTACTTTAGGATGGGTAGGAAAACTACAGCCCTAAGCCAGAGCTGGTCTGCTACCAATACTTGCGTATTATCTACGGCTGTTTTCTGTTTTGGGGGGGGGTTTTTTTTGAGATGTAGTCTTGCTATATCACCTAGGCTGGAGTGCAGTGGAGCGATCTCGGCTCACTGCAACCTCCACCTCCCAGGTTCAAGTGATTCTCCTGCCTCAGCCTCCCAAGTAGCTGGGACTACAGGTGCCTGCCACCACTCCCAGCTAACTTTTGTATTTTTAGTAGAGACTGGGTCTAGCCTCAGCCTCCCGAATAGCTGGGACTACAGGCACCCACCACCACACCTGGCTTTTCTTTTTTTTTTTTTTTTTTTTTTTTTAGCAAAGTCGCGCTGTCAACCAGACTGGAGTGCAGTGGCGCGATCTCAGCTCATTGCAAGCTCCACCTCCCGGGTGCACGCTATTCTCCTGCCTCATCCTCCCGAGTAGCTGGGACTACAGGCACCTGTCACCACACCTGGCTAATTTTTTTTGTATTTTTTTAGTAGAGACGGGGTTTCACCATGTTAGCCAGGATGGTCTCGATCTCCTGACCCCAAGATCCACCTGCCTTGGCCTCCCAAAGCACTGGGATTACAGGCGTGAGCCACTGCGCCCAGCCACATATTGTCTACGGCTGTTTTCTCACTACAGTGAGAGTTGAGCAGTAATCACAGAAACCACTTGGCTCATAAAGCCTTTCATCTGGCCTTTCGCAGCAAGTTGACTTTTGCTTTAAGATAAAATTCTGTGGGAAAAGTGGAATGGATACAAGTTCAAAAAGAAAAAGGAAAAATATGTAATGGACAAACTCCCAAAATGATAAAAATGACCAAAACTAACTCAACTAACTGTATTACGAAATTGAATTAGTAAAATCTTCCCAGAGAGAAAAACCCAGGCCCATAGGACTTCACTGGTAAATTCTATGAAACACGTAAGAAATAATACCAACCCTACACACTACACAAACTCTTTCAGAAAACAGAGGAGGAAGGAACACTTCTCAATTAATTTTATGAGGTCAAAATTACTCTGCTACTAAGGCCAAAGATGACATAAAAAAAAAGAAACCTCAGACCAAAATCCATCATGAACATAGTCACAAAAATTCTTAACTAAATGTTAGCAAATTGAATCCATCTACATGTAAAAAGTAGTAGATACATGACTAAGTGGAGTTCATTTCACAAATGCAAGATAGGCTTAAAGTCTGAAAATCAAGTAATGTAACAAGCTATGTTATATATTTCTTAGTCTGTTTCAAAAGTTTAGTTGTATGTTTTTAAAACATCAAATTGATATTGTATTTACGTAATTTAATATTTATTTTTAAGAAGTCAATATTTACTTGTCAGAAATTACATCCTAAACTATTTAAAATTAAATACTAACACTATTTAAATCTACGATGAAAAGTTTCAGGTGCCAACTTAGAAGTATATAAGATCTAACAGATTCCCCAGTCTTTTAGACATTCTCAAGAAGAAGTTTTAAGACCAATGACCCGGCCTATACCTGAAAGTCTGAAATGACAAGGAGAAAAACAATCACTCATGCTAAAGCAACACCACCATCTCTTCAGACTTTTGACTTCTGCCCATAAATTTACTCTTAGCACATCTAGATCCAAACCTAATATTCCAGGTACAAGCCTACCAGTGATGCAACCTTTCTCATTCTACATTTTGTATTTTCCTAATACAATATACTAATGCAGGTCACATCAGTTCTTCTCACAGCCTTCTTAACCACACCACTGACTGGTGATTAAAACATCAAATCTTTTTATTATAGGAACTCCTGTGAGGTTACATCTCCACCCTCCCCCAATAGGTATAGTTGATTTTTTATTTTTTGGACCCAAGCACAATTTCTCAACATTTATACAAGCTTCTTCCATTTCATTAAACAGCACTGAGTATATTGAAATCTTTTCCCATTCTGGCAATCATCAACCAAATGACTCTTTACTTCATAAAGGCACCAAATCCAATAAGCAAACCTTCCAGATAAGGTTTCAAATACATGCATTGTATAAAGTGATGAAACCCCAGTTCAGATCAGCAGAATTCCAGCTGCAAGTAGTGCTCCCAAATCAAACCTCCATACACAGATGCTCAAACTCATGACTCCACCTAATTCTACCACAATCTGGCAAATTCCTCCATCTCACCCACTTGGTTATCATAAGACTTAGTAAGACCAGGCGCAGTGGCTCACACCTGTAATCCCAGCACTTTGGGAGGCTGAGGTGGGTGGATCACGAGGTCAGGAGTTCGAGACCAGCCTGGCCAACATGGTGAATCCCCATCTCTACTAAAAATACAAAAATCAGCCAGGCGTGGTGGCGTATGCCTGTAATCCCAGGTACTTGGGAGGCTGAGGCAGAAGAATCGCTTGAACCTAGGAGGCAGAGGTTACAGTGAGCAGAGATTGCGCCACTGTACTCTGTCCAACCTGGGCAATGGAATGAGACTCCATCTCAAAAAAAAAAAAAAGACTTCATAAATGCCTTGCTAAAATTCTGACACACTATCATTATGGTCACTACTCTCCTTTGAGACACAATTTGGATGTCCTGTCCTGCTGTTCTGGCTTAATATAGGAGAACCCTAGTAAGCCCTTCTCTGGATAAGAAAAGAAAAATGATACATCTTCCATTTTGTATTAATTACAGAATCTCACAAATGGCAAGGATTTTAAGCATTTTCTAATGTTGTTTTTCTTAGAGACAGAGTCTTGCTATGTTGCTCAGGCTGGCCTTAAGCAATCCTCCCACCACTGCACTCGGCCCTAGTCTAATATTTTTCTTCTCTTTTCTTTTTTTGAGACAGAGTTTAGCTCTTGTTGCCCAGGCTGGAGTGCAATAGCACTATCTTGGCTCACTGCAACCTCTGCCTCCCGGGTCCAAGAGTTCTTCCTGCCTCAGCCTCCCAAGTAGCTGGGATTACAGGTACGCACCACCACACTCAGCTAAGTTTTATATTTTTAGTAGAGACAGGGTTTCACCATGTTGGCCAGACTGGTCTCCAACTCCTGACCTCAGGTGATCCACCCGCCTCAGTCTCCCAAAGTGCTGGGATTACTGGTGTGAGCCACAGTGCCCGCCCTTAACATTTTTCAAACTATACCTCACCACCCATTAGGGGTCAGACACAATTTAGCGTGTTGCAACCCATTTTTTTTTTTTTTAGAATGCATCTTCTGTAGAAAGGGTAAGTAAAGTTTTCATTGGTGGGTGGGGTTGTGTGTGTGTGTGTGTAGACACTGAGTGTGCAGGGGCACAATGAGTAATGTCATGATGTAAAATATATCTAACTGTAGGTCACAGGTCAAAAATTTTGAGACACTTTTCTAGCCCCATAATCCTATGCCAAGCAGGCTCTACCAAGAATTTGGTAATAAACAAAAAGTCATGTTTTTACAACCATTTTTACATCATACAGAGAAACCAGCTAAGAGGATTTTGTGCTCAGTACACCTAATCTGCCATTCATTAAAAAAAAAAAAAAGATTAGGATCCATCTGGGTGTCCAGTTGAAATACTAAACTGCTTGGAGACAGCCATTTCTGTTTTGGTGGGGTGAAAACCTGTATTTAAGACAGCAGACTGAAATCGGTTTGGTCTGTGGCTAGGGAAGAGAAGAAAAACCATTCTGGGTCGCGAGTTCCTCATCTGTAACCACAGGAGAAGACTGTTGGCTTGGTCAGTTGATTTTCAACTAATATCCCGATTGCAGAGTTAGGCGAAGCAATTGCTATTGGGAGATTAAATGAAAATCAATTGACCAAGCCAAGAAGGGCTATGCCTCCCACAAACCAAAACACTTTAACCATTCAACAAGTCAAGCATTGATAAATACAATCAATATCACACAAAGAGTACTGATAAGAACCATAGACTTGCACCAAAGGCAGAAATGAATCCAGGGATAACTTCCTGGGATTCAGAAGATGTGACCTGGTAAGTATAAATTTCTCAGGCATCCTCTTTTTCTACCCTCCAGTTCACCTCAAGCTATTAGTCAGGGATGTGGCACTGGCGTTCTTCTCTGCCACTGTATCTCATTATGCAAAGGGAAACTGAGGCACGAAGAAATGAGTGAGCCAATGAACTGCAGCAGCCACTAACAACGCTGGACTAAGGGCCCAAGCAGCTAATGCCTCACTCCTCACACAATCCCCATACTATTTAGAATCCTGCAGTCCTCAGCCTCCCACCTCAAACCAAACTCCTGGGGTCGCCCATAGTACCTGGCCCCCCTGCGAACCCGATGAAATCCCCAGCTCTTGCCTGCCTGCCTCTATAAAGGTCTATGAGGCCTGGAACTCCGAAGCCTAAAGCAAGCCCGGCATCCCCCTCCCACGAGCGTCCACAAACCAGCAGCCTCCTCCCTTCGCTCCCACCTCCGCCCCGACGGGCCTGGAGCTCCTCTGCACACCACACCAAGCCGACCACGCAACACCAGACGACCCACAGAAGAACTCTCTCCACGCCCACCCCCACAGCTTCGGCCGTCACCGCCGCCGCCGCCGCCGCCGCCGGAAGCGCCCCCACGACTCCACGCCACCGCCGTGAGGTCACTTCCGGCGCGACACCGTGGAATCCACGGCAAGCAACTGAGGGGCGTGGCACCCGGGAAATTTAAGCGGTTGGAAGAACGTCCTTTCGGCCTTACAGAATTGCGCTTGGGTAGCCATTTTGCTTTCCACGCTTACTTACGTCCTATGCCATCTTGGCTGAAATCGGGGCTCTACCCACGACTCCCCGGCCTCGATGCCCGGGCCCCGTGTTGCAGGCTCGATGCAAAGGGCCCGCTTCCCCTCCTGTTCCCCCAGTGCCAATCGCAGAGCTGGAGCGGAGGACTTTCAGGGAGGCCCCCTCCGTGCTCTACCGCAGCTGTGGGACTCAATAAGTGGGACAACCCCCTGATGGATTAAAGAAAACAAGATATTCCTGCGGTGGTCGATCTTCAAAGTGTTATCAGCTTCAGCCCATTTGGGGCTTAGAATAGCCAGTCTATGCTTGACTGCTCTCCCTTCCCCCATATTCAGTACACAGGAAAGTGCTGCTCTTCTACCCTTGGCATTTTAGAGTCTTGATTTGTGGGGAGAGGGGAAAGCATGTGTTTGGGGCCAAGACAGTGTAATGAGGAATATTGCACAGCCTTGAAGCCTGACACCTGGTTTGGGAACCACTACTTGGGCGAGTAGCATAAAGTAGGGTAGCAGTTCCAAACCTAGCTCTACAAAATCAGTTGGAAGAACTTTGTAAAATTTCCACTTTCTAGGGGACTACTTCGCCCTCCCCCTCCATCACCAGAGATTCCCTAGGTCAGAAAGGGTCTTTGTCTTTTACTGTTATTAACGAACACTTCTAGAGCAGTTTTTGGTTCAGGGCAAAATTGAACAGAAAGTAGAGAGTTCCCATATATCCCCTGTACACATAGGCACATACACACACAACTTGTCCCCTTATGGACATCTTGTGCTACAGTGGTACATTTGGTAACAATTGATGACCCTACTTTGACACATCATTATCACCCAGAGTCCATAGTTTACAATAACATTTTCTCTCGGTGTTGCACATTCTATTGGTTTTGACAAATATATAATGACATGTATCCACCATTATGGTATCATACACGATAGTTTCACCGCCCTGAAAATCCTCTGTCCTCTGCCTATTCATCCTTCTCAGTCCGCTGACCACTGGCAACCACTGCTACTTTTACTGTCTCCATAGTTTTGCCTTTTCCAGAATCGCATATAGTTGGAATCATACAGTATGCAGCCTTTTCACATCGGCTTCTTTCACTTAGTAATATGCTTTTGAAGTTCTTCCATGTCTTTTCATGGCTTGATAGCTCATTTCTTTTTTGTGCTGAATAATAATATTCCATCATCTGGATGTGCTGTTACTTATCCATTCACCTGCTGAAAGACATCTTGGTGGCTTCCAAGTTTGGGCAATTATGAATAAAGCCGCTATACGTCATGTGCAGATTTTTGTGTAGACATGAGTTTTCAATTCATCTGAGTAAATCCCAAGGAGTGCAACTGCTGGATTGGATGGTATATTTAGTTTTGTGAGAAACTACCAAACGGATTTTCAAAGTGGCTCCATCATTTTTTGCATTCCCACCAGCAGTGAACGATGGTTTCTGTGCTCCACATCCTTGTCAGCATTTTGTGGTGTCAGTATTTTGGATTTTGGCCGTTCAAATAAGTGTGTAGTAGTATCTTATTGTTTTACATACAATGTCCTAAATGACATATGATATTGAACATCTTTTCATATACTTACTTGCCATGTGTATATCTTCTTTGATGAAGTGTTTGTTCAGGTATTTTGCCCATTTTTACATTGTGTTATTTTCCTGTTGTGATTTAAGAGTTCTAGGTATATTGTAGATAACAGTTCTTTATCAGATATGTCTTTTATAATATTTTCTCCTAGTCTGTGGCTTGTCTTCTCATTCTTTTGAAGAGCAGAAGTTTTAAATTTTAATGAAGTCCAGCTTATCAATTATATTTTTCACAGATTATGCTATTGATATTGCCCTAAAAAGTCATTGCCATTCACAAGATCAGTTAGGTTTTCTCCTATGTTGTCTTCCAGAAGTTTTATAGTGTTCATTTTCAATTTAGGTTTACAATCCATGTTAATTTTTATGAAGGGTGCAATGTCTTTGTCTAGATAATTTTTTTTTTGAGAGTCTCACTCTGTCACAGAGGCTGGACTACAGTGGCACAATCCCAGCTCACTGCAATGTCCGTCTCCTGGGTTCAAGCAGTTCTCCTGTCTTAGCCTCCTGAGAAGCTGGGATTACAGGCACCCGCCACCATGCCTGGCTAATTTTTGTATTTTTAGTAGAGACAGGGTTTCACCGTATTGGCCAGGCTGGTCTCAAACTCCTGACCTCAAGTGATCCACCCGCCTTGGCCTTCCAAAGTGCTGGAACTACAGGCATGAGCCACCACGCCCGGCCTGATACATTTTTTATGTGTGTGAAAGTTCAGTTATTCAGCATAATTTGTTGAAAAACCTATCTTTGCTCCATTGTATTGCTTTAACTCCTCTGTCAAAGATCAGTTGACTATATTTATGAGTCTACTTCTGGATTGTTTATTCTTTCACCAGTACCACATTGTCGTTATTACTGTAGTTTATAGTAAGTCTTGAATTTGGCTAGTATTCGTCCTCCAACTTTGTTCTCCTTTAATAGTGAGTTGGCTCTTCTGGGTCTTTTGTCTCTCCATATCAATTTTACAATCAGTTTGTCAACATCCACAAAAATAACATGCTGATACTTGGATTGGGATTACGTTGAATCTATAGATCAGGTTTGGAAGAACAAATGTTTTAACTGTATTGTCTTCCTATCTGTGAACATGAAATATTTCTCAATTTATATAATTCTTTGATATCTTTGATCAGAGTTTTGTAGTATTACTCATATAGCTCTTGTATATGTTTTGCTGTGTAGATTTATACCCTGATAACTTTTTTTTTTTTTTGAGACAGAGTTTCACTCTTGTTCCCCAGGCTGGAGTGCAATGGCACGATCTCGGCTCACCACAACCTCTGCCTCCTGGGTTCAAGCGATTCTCCTGCCTCAGCCTCCCGAGTACCTGGGATTATAGACATGCACCACCACACCCAGCTAATTTTGTATTTTTAGTAGAGATGGGGTTTCTCCATGTTGGTCAGGCTGGTCTTGAACTCCCGACCTCAGGTGACCTGCCTGCCTCAGCCTCCCAAAGTGCTGGGATTACAGGTGTGAGCCACCGTGCCCAGCCTACCTTTTGTTTCTCAAATCTGCTCTTTCTGAAGTTAGTATACCTACTCCTGCTTTCTTTTGATTAGTATTATCTATGATATCTCCTTCTCCATCACTTTACTTTTAATCTGTATATGTTTTTATATTTAAAATGTGTTTCTTGTAGACAACATATAGTTGGGTCTTGTTTTTCGTTCATACTGAGAACCTCTGTCTTTTGATTGGTGTATTTAGACCACTGACGCTTAAAGTGATTAATGATATAGTTGAATTAATGTCTACTATATTTGTTACTGTTTTCTTTCTTTTTTTGTTGTTCTTGTTTGTTTGTTTGTTTTTTGAGACACAGTTTTGCTCTGTTGCCAAGGCTGGAGTGCAATGGCATGATCTCAGCTCACAGCAACTGCTACCTCCTGAATTCAAGCGATTCTCCTGCCTCAGCCTCCCAAGTAGCTGAGATTACATGCTCATGCCACCAAACCTGGCTAATTTTTGTATTTTTAGTAGAAATAGGGTTTCACCATATTGGCCAGGGTAGTCTTGAACTCCTGACCTCAAGTGATCCACCAGTCTTGGCCTCCCAAAGTGCTGGGATTACAGGTGTGAGCCACCACACCTGGCCTTTTTTTTTTTTTTTTTTTTTGAGTTGGAGTCTCACTCTGTCACCCAGGCTAGAGTGCAATGGTATGATCGTGGCTCACTGCAGCCTTAAAATCCTGGGCTTAAGCGATCCTCCCACTTCCCAAGTAGTGGTACTATAGGTGCCCACCTCCACACTTGACTAAGCTTTTTTTTTTTTGAGACAGAGTCTTGCTCTGTCACCCAGGCTAGAGTACAGTGATGCCATCTCTATAGAGTGGAACCCCATCTCACTCCAAGCTCTGCCTCCCAAGTTCACGCCAGTCTCCTGCCTCAGCCCCCAGAGTAGCTGGGACTATAGGCACCCACCACCATGCCTGGCTAATTTTTTTATATTTTTAGTAGAGACGGGGTTTCACCATGTTAGCCAGGATGGTCTCGATCTCCTGACCTCATTATCTGCCCGCCTCAGCCTCCCAAAGTGCTGGGATTACAGGCGTGAGCCACTCCGCCCTGCCTGCTAAGCTTTTTTATTTGTTTGTTTGTTTTGTAGCGACAGAGTCTCACTATGTTGTCCAGGCTGCTCTTCAATTCTTGGTGTTAAGTCATCCTCCTGCCTCAGCCTCCGAAAGTATTGGATTTGCGGTGTGAGCCATGGCACCTGGCCTTGTTACTATTTTCTATTTGTTACCCTTATTTTTTTTTTTTTTTTTTTGAGACGGAGTCTCGCTCTGTTGCCCGGGCTGGAGTGCAGTGGCCGGATCTCAGCTCACTGCAAGCTCCGCCTCCTGGGTTTACGCCATTCTCCTGCCTCAGCCTCTGGAGTAGCTGGGACTACAGGCGCCCGCCACCTCGCCCGGCTCGATTTTGTAATTTTTAGTAGAGACGGGGTTTCACAGTGTTGGCCAGGATGGTCTTGATCTCCTGACCTCGTGATCCGCCCGTCTCGGCCTCCCAAAGTGCTGGGATTACAGGCTTGAGCCACCGCGCCCGGCCAATTACCCTTATTTTTTATCTATATTTGTTTTCTACACATTTTCTGCCTTTGGGGTGTGTGTGTGTGTGTGTGTGTGTGTGTGTGTGTGTGTGTGTGTGATGGAGTCTTGCTCTTGTCCCCCAGGCTGGAGTGCAGTGGTGCCATCTTGGCTCACTGCAACCTCTGGCTCCCTGGTTCAAGTGATTCTCCTGCCTCAGCCTCCCGAGTAGCTGGGACTACAGGAATGCGCCACCACACCCGGCTAATTTTTGTGTTTTTCATAGAGATGGGGATTCACCATGTTGACCAGGCTGATCTTGAACTCCTGACCTCAGATGATCCACCTGCCTCAGCCTCCCAAATTGCTGGGATTACAGGTGTGAGCCACCACACCCGGACACCTTTTGGGGTTTTAATTGAGAATTTTATATGATTCTCTTTTCTCACCTTTATTAACATACCAGTTATTCTTTTGTCTTTGTTTTGTTTTGTTTTAGTGGTTGCCCAAGAATTTGCAAATATGCAATTTACATTTTCAAATAATCCAATTACACTTTCAGATAACACTATACTACCTCATGGACATTGCAAGTACCTTATAATAACAAAATATTCCTAATTCTTCCCTCTCGTCCCTGCTATCATTGTTGTCATTCTTTCCACTTATACACAAGCATATATATTAACTTTATCAGGGTTTCTTAGTTTTCTCTTCACCTTAGGTGGGACAGGATGGCTAAAGAGGCTAAAGTTTGGTATTTTTCTTTCCCCAGCAAGGTTAGGCTTTAATAAAACCTCAGTAGATTAGGCTCCTACCACTTCAGGCCTTTCTCCCAGAGACTCTGATTCACCTAGTCTAGGGTACAAGCCAGGGATCTGTATTTTAAAAAGCTCTTCAGATTACCTGGGTGTGGGGGCTCACACCTGTAGTCCCAGCTACTTGGGGGGCTGAGACAGGAGGATAACTTTAGCCCAGGAGGCAGAGGTTACAGTGAGCCGAGATCGTGCCACTGCACTGCAGCCTGGGCAACAGAGTGAGACCCTGTCTTAAAAAAAAAAAAAAAGAAAGAAAAAGAAAAAAAAGAGCTCCTCAGAGAATTCAGATGCTTGTGGCCAGAAGCAAAAGACCACACTTTTGGAGCTGCACCAAATTCTTTGCTTAACATTATAAGGGAAAGCATCATATCGCCACCATTCCCTCCCCAAGACTCTCAACACCACCCCATGCCTCATTCACACATGAAAATCTGGAGGTTCATTGCTCCAATGTCTAATTTGATTCTTTTCTTCCCCACCTTTTTCCCTGGGCTCTTATCACTCCCACACTAATGCATATCTAGTTTTACACAAGAGGATGTTTTCACAACAGAATCTAGAACTTGATGTGTTTGTTAATTATACAACAAATTCAAATTAAAGATCAACATCATACAGAATTAGGGACACATGGGTCATGCTATAACATTTTCCAGATACCTTGTCTTTTCTACAATCACCAGCAATAGTGTGTTAAAACTGAATACAAGTTGGGACAAGAAATATACATCACATGCCTGGAACATCTTGTCATATAAGACAGCAAAGAAACTATCACACTACAAGATTTTCGTTAAAAGAACTTGGACGTCAACTTGCAGAGGCCTTCACTGGTCAAAAGTAGGACGATTTGAGCATAAATAAGGGCAATAGAAATGGATCAAATATATTTAAATCTGTGTGCCACTAATGATAATTTCTTTTCTTTTCTTTTCTTTTTTTTTGAGATGGAGTCTCACTCTGTCGCCCAGGCTGGAGTGCAGTGGTGAGATCTCAGCTCACTGCAACCTCTGCCTTCCAGGTTCAAGCGATTCTCCTGTCTCAGCCTCTCTCCCAAGTAGCTGCCACCTCAGCCTCCCAGAGTGCTGGAATTACAGGCATAAGCCACCACACCACACCCAGCCTGTTTTTTTTTTTTTTTTTTTTTAGACGGAGTTTCACTCTTGTTGCCCAGGCTGGAGTGCAATGGTGCAATCTCGGCTCACTGCAACCTCCGCCTCCTGGGTTTAAGTGATTCGCCTGCCTCAGCCTATCAAGTAGCTGGGATTACAGGCATGCACCACCATGCCAGCTAATTTTGTATTTTTAGTAGAAACAGGGTTTCTCCATGTTGTTCAAGCTGATCTTGAACTCCTGACCTCAGGTGATCTACTCGCCTCGGCCTCCCAAAGTGCTGAAATTACAGGTGTGAGCCACTGCACCCGGCCTGATAATTTCAAGAAACTCAATTGGAAACATATGCTTAACCATATGCTCAACAATCCCAACTTAACCATATACCCCAATCCAAATAATACTAGTTGTTTATTCAAGTGAAATTAAAACCGATGTTCACATAAAAACCTATACGTGAATGTATATAGCAGCTTTATTAATAATTACCAAAAATCGGAAACAACGTAAATATCCCACAATTGGGGAGTGGATAATCTGTGATACAGCCATACAATGGCACTAAAAATGAAAAAATTATGAATGTATACAACAACATGGATAATTTCAAATGCATTACACTAAGTGAAAGACAATATACTGTATATTTCTATTTATTTTCATGGTTTTTGTTTTTTTTTTTTTTTTTTTTTTGAGATGGAGTCTTGCTCTTGTTCCCCAGGATGGAGTACAATGGCACAATCTCATCTCACTGCAACATCCACCTCCCAGCTTCAATCAATTATCCTGCCTCGGCCTCCTGAGTAGCTGGGACTACAGGCGCCCGCCACCACACCTGGCTAATTTTTTGGGTTTTTGGTAGAGATGGGGTTTCACCATGATGGCCAGGGTAGGCTCGAACTCCTGACCTCAGGTGATCCACCTGCCTCAGCCTCCCAAAATGCTGGGATTATAGGCGTGAGCCACTACGCCCAGCCGAGTCTCACGGTCTTGCCCAGGCTGCAGTGCAGTGGCTGGATCTCGGCTCACTGCAACCTCCACCTCCCAGGTTCAAGCGATTCTCCCACCTCAACCTCCCAAGTCGCTGGGACTACAGGCACACGCCATCACGCCTGGCTAATTTTTGTATTTTTTGGTAGAGATGGGCTTTCACTATGTTGGCCAGGCTGGTCTCAACCTCCTGACCTCAAGTGATCCACCATCCACTGGGATTACAGGCGTGAGCCACCTTGCATGGCCTGTGTAATTTCCGTTTATATGACATTCTGGAAAAGACGAAACTATAGGAAGAGAAAACATCAGTGTTTGCCTGGGGGTAGGAAACGGGACGGTATGACTATAAAGAGGTAGCACAAGGGATTTGGCAAGAGGGTTGGAGGAGTGGTAGAACTAAATCTTGATTATATACATTTGCAAAACTCATGGAAATGCACACCTGGAATAATAGATCTGGAGCTCAGGAAAGAAAGATGAGGTTTGGAAGTCAATTACCAGGCAATAATTAAAGTCCCAGTAATGGGCATTATGGTCCAGGGATAGCATATAGCATGAGAAGAGTCAAAAGCTAAGGACAGAACCCTGAAGAGCACTGACATTTAAGGGATACGCACGGGATGAGGTCTATTCAAGGGCAACTGAGAAGCAGCAGCTAAGAACATAGAAGAAAATCCAGCAGGGGTGATGCCAAAGAGGCCAAGAGGATTTTTAAGAAAGTCAACAGTGCTAAATATTCCAAAGAGCTCAAATCAGAGGAAGACTGAAAATGTACATTAGATTTAGCAACTAGGAGGTTGTTCGTGATTTTGACAGAGGTTTTAAAGAAGAGTAAAGGCCCCAGAAGTCAAATGCCAGTGGTTTGAGGAGAGAATGGGAGGTAAACAAGTGGAAGTACTGAGTATAGACAACTTCCAAGAAGTTTCACTATGAAGGTTAGGGAGATACAGCAATAGCTACAGAGGCAGGTGGGACAGGATAACAACATTCACTGACAGGATTTACTGTTCACCAAATCCTTCAAGAGAAGCCTTCCTGAACTCTCAAAGAACTCCTCCAGGTATTTCTGGTTATAGATAGTTATCCGAACTAGGTGGACACCACCTGACCACTGGAGTCAAGTTTCTGGGAATCATTGCAGTCATTGGAGTCAAAAAACAGTGGGCAGCACCTACTTGCCTCTCTCCACTTAGGGAAGTTGTCATTTGTTTTAACAAGACTTGCGACTGGGCGCGGGGTGAGTTTGAGACTAGCCTGGCCAACATGGTGAAACCCCATATCTACTAAAAGTACAAAAATTAGCCAGGCATGGTGGCGCATACCTGTAGTCCCAGTTCTGAGGCTGAGACGGGGGAATCACTTGAACCTGGAAGGCAGAGGTTGCAGTGAACCGAGATTATGCCACTGCACTCCAGCCTGGGTGACAGAGCGAGACTCCATCTCAAAAAAAAAAAAAAAAAATTATCTACTTCACCCCATATGTATAGCTGAAAGCTTAGCAAGTTAATGCTGAATCTGACATTAGAACTCAGGTCTCTATTGTATATATGTAGGGGAAACATATGTTCTAGTTTGGATGGAACAGTCCCCGTTCATGCCTGTTACCTTATTGTAATTATTAATAGCACATGCTTTTATTCTCAAATATGTTGAGAAAATTTTGATTAAAAGTGATAACTTTTTGGCTGGGCGCGGTGGCTCATGCCTGTAATCCCAGCACTTTGGGAGGCCGAGGTGGGTGGATCACGAGGTCAGGAGTTCAAGACCAGCCTGGCCAAGATGGTGAAACCCCGTCTCTACTAAAAATACAAAACAATTAGCCAGGCATGGTGGCATGCTCCTGTAATCCCATCTAGTCTGGAGGCTGAGGCAGCGAATTGCTTAAACCTGGAGGGGCGGAGGTTGCAGTGAGCTGAGATCGCGCCACTGCACTCCAGCCTAGACAACAGAGCGAGACTCCATCTCAAAAAACAAAAAAAAAAGTGATAACTTTTTATAGTCACCCTACTTACATGGCATAGGTTTTGAGGCTAGGCAAGCATTCTTGGTTACACTTAAGTTCGTTTTTGTTTTATATTATCTCAAAGAGTTAAGTCTCTTACATTCTCAAATGTCACTCTATAAATGAAGTAATGTACATACATGAAAGCAGACCCCAGACTATAAAGTGCTGAACAAAGGTTAGGATTAAAAAGAATAATAACCTTTTAGGCAACAGTTTCTTAAATATGACACCAAAAGCACAAACAAAGCAATAAAAAAAACTGTACTTCATCAAAATTAAAAACTTTTGTGCATTAAGAGATATATCAAGAAAGTGAAAAGACAACCTACAGAATGGTAGAAAATATTTACAAATAATATATTTGATAACGGTCTGGTATTCAGAATATGTAAAGAACTTTCTCTTGGTCAATAAAGGGTTTAAAGAAATAAAAACAAGAAATAACAAAAAAGAACTCTCAACAACAAAAAGAAAAACAACTCAGTCTTAAAATGAGCAAAGTACGCCGGGCGCGGTGGCTCAAGCCTGTAATCCCAGCACTTTGGGAGGCCGAGGCAGGCGGATCATAAGGTCAGGAGATCGAGACCATCCTGGCTAACACGGTGAAACCCCGTCTCTACTAAAAAATACAAAAAACTAGCCGGGCGAGGTGGCAGGCGCCTGTAGTCCCAGCTACTCGGGAGGCTGAGGCAGGAGAATGGCGTGAACCCGGGAGGCGGAGCTTGCAGTGAGCTGAGATCTGGCC
Organism: Piliocolobus tephrosceles; assembly: GCF_002776525.5. Classification (NCBI taxonomy): domain Eukaryota; kingdom Metazoa; phylum Chordata; class Mammalia; order Primates; family Cercopithecidae; genus Piliocolobus; species Piliocolobus tephrosceles. Next base: position 85,253,474 of record NC_045439.1, on the reverse strand, counting down.
ACTGCACTCCAGCTTGGGCGACAGAGCGAGACTCCGTCTCAAAAAAAAAAAAAAAAAAAAATGAGCAAAGTACTTAACAGACATGTCTCCAAAAAATATGCATGAATGGCCAACAAGTACATAAAATGACACTCAACATCAGTAGTCATTAGGGAAATGAAAATGAAAACCACAATGAGGCCAGGCACTATGGTTCATGCCTGTAATCCCAGCACTTAGGGAGAATGAGGCAGGAGGATGGCTTAAAGCCAGAAGTTCAAGGCCAACCTGGGCAACAAAGTGATACCCTGTCACTACAAAAATTTTAAAAATTGGCCTGTAGGTCAGGTGCAGTGGCTCACTCCTGTAATCCCAGCACTTCGGGAGGCTGAGGCAGGCAGATCACTTGGGGTTAGGAGTTGAAGACCAGCCTGGCCAACATGGTGAAACTCCATGACTACTAAAACAAAAATTTGTTGGGCATGGTGGCACGTGCCTGTAGTCCCAACTACTCGGGAGGCTGAGGCATGAGAATCGCTTGAACCTGGAAGGCAGAGAATACAGTGAGCTGAGATTGCGCCACTGCTCTCCAGCCTGGACAACAGAGCAAGACTCTGTCTCAAAAAAAAAAAAAAAAATTTATCCTGTGCAGTGATGTACGCCTATAGGCCTGCTTACTTGTAAGGCTGAGGCAGGATGATCCCTTGAACCCAAGAGTTCGAGGCTGCAGTGAGCTATGTTCATGCCACTGCAGTCCAGCCTGGGTGACAGAGGGAACCCAGTCTCTAAAATGAAACACAGCCAAAAAAAAAAAAAAAAAAAATCCCAAAACAATGAGATGCTACTTCACACCCATTAGGATGGCTATAATTTTTAAAAGGAAAATAAATGTTGGCAAAAATGTGAAGAAATTGGAACCCTTGTATATTGCTGGTGGAAATGGAAAATGGGACAGCCAGTATAGAAAACAGTTTGAGAGTTCCTCAGTAAGTTAAATGTAGAATTATCATGTGACCCAGCAATTCCACTTCTAAGCATACATCTAAGAGAATTGAAAACAAGTGTTCAAATAAAAACTTTTTTTTTTTTTTTTTCTGAGACGGAGTCTTGCTCTGCCGCCCAGGCTGGAGTGCAGTGGCTGGTTCTCAGCTCATTGCAAGCTCCGCCTCCCGGGTTTACGCCATTCTCCTGCCTCAGCCTCCCGAGTAGCTGGGACTACAGGCGCCCGCCTCGTCTCCCGGCTAGTTTTTTGTATTTTTTAGTAGAGACGGGGTTTCACCGTATTAGCCAGGATGGTCTCGATCTCCTGACCTCGTGATCCGCCAGTCTCGGCCTCCCAAAGTGCTGGGATTACAGACTTGAGCCACCGCGCCCGGCCTTCAAATAAAAACTTATACATGAATGTGTATACAAAATGTGGTCTCACCATATAATGAAATTATTCAGTCATAAAAAGGAATGAGGCTGGGTGCTGTGGCTCTTGGGAGGCTGAGGCGGGTAGATTGCCTGAGGTCAGGAGTTCAAGACCAGCCTTGTCAACATGGCAAAACCCCATCTCTACTAAAAATACAAAAATTAGCTGGGCGTGATGGTGCATGCCCATAGTCCCAGATACTCAGGGGCTGAAGCAGGAGAATCACTTGAACCCCCAAGGTGGAGGTTGCAGTGAGCCAAAATCGCAGGACTGCACTCCAGCCTGGGTGATAGAGCAAGACTCAGTCTCGAAATAAAATAAAAAAATAGAAAGGAATGAAGTACTGTTACATGGCAAAACATGGATGAACCTTGAAAACATGATGCTAACTGAAAGAAGTCAGTCACAAAAGGCCACATATTGTATGATTCCATTTATATAAGACATTCAGAATAGGCAAATCTATAGAGATCCCATTAAGCAGTCACTTCCTGTTCCCCTTCCCCTTAGATCCTGGGAACCACTACTTTACTTTCTGTCTGTATGTTTATCCATTCATCTGTTGATGGACATTTAAGTTGTTTTCATCTTTGCCTATTGTAAACTGTGCTGCTATGAACATTTGTGTACAAAATTTTCTTTTTTTTTTTTTTTTTTTTTTTGAGACGGAGTCTTGCTCTGTCGCCCAGGCTGGAGTGCAGTGGCGCGATTGGCTCACTGCAAGCTCCGCCTCCCGGGTTTACGGCATTCTCCTGCCTCAGCCTCCCGAGTAGCTGGGACTACAGGCGCCCGCCACCTCGCACGGCTAGTTTTTTGTATTTTTTGGTAGAGACGGGGTTTCACCATGTTAGCCAGGATGGTCTCGATCTGCTGATCTCGTGATCCGCCCATCTCGACCTCCCAAAGTGCTGGGATTACAGGCTTGAGCCACCGCGCCCGGCCCAAAATTTTCTTTGAACATATGCTTTCCATTCTCTTGGTATATACCTAGAAGTGAAATTGCTGGGTCATATGGTAATTCTAAGTTTAACTTTTTGAGGAACTGCCCAGTGTTTTCCACAATGGCTACATCATTTTACATTCCTACCAGCAATGCATGAAGATTCAATTTTCTCCACATTCTTGTCAGCATTTATTTTCATTTTTAAAAATTATAGCTATCCAAAGGGGTGTGAAGTTGTATCTCATTGTGGTTTTCATTTCTTGTTTCTTTCTTTTTTTTTTTTCTTTTTGAGATAGAGTCTACTCTGTCGCCCAGATTTTGACTCATTGCAACCTCCACCTCCCAGGTTCAAGCAATTCTCCTGCCTCAGCCTCCCAAGTAGCTGGGATTACAGGCGTCCGCCACCACACCGAGCTAATTTTTGTATTTTTAGTAGAGATGGGGTTTCACCGTGTTGGCCAGGCGAGTCTCGAACTCCTGACCTCATGATCCACCTACCTTGGCCTCCCAAAGTGCTGGGATTACAGGTGTGAGCCACCGCACCCCACCTTCATTTTCTTAATGATTAATGGCAAGCATCTTTTCATGTGCTCTTTGTCCATGTCTTCTTTGGAGACATGTTTATCAAGTCCTTTGCTCATTTTAAATTGGGTTGTTTGTCTTTTTGTTGGATTTTTGTTTTGTTTTTTGAAGCAAGGTCTCGCTCTGTCCCCCAGGCTGGAGTGCAGTGGCTCCATCTCAGCTCACTGCAGCCTTGACCTTTGGGACTCAAGAGATCCTCCCACCTCAGCCTCCGGAGTAGCCGGGACTACAGACAGGTATCACCATGCCTGGCTAATTTTTGTATTTTTTTGTAGAGACGGGGTTTCATTATGTTGCCCAGGTTGGTCTTGAACTCCTGGGCTCAAGCTCTCTGCCTACCTTGGCCTCCAAAAGTGCTGGGATTAGAGGTGTGAGCCACTTCGCCAAGTCTGTTTTGCGGGGGGAAGGGAGAAAGATGATGAAAACGTTCTGGAATCGAATAGTGCTGATGACTGCACAACATTGTGAATATACTAAAAATCATGGAATTGTACACTTTAAAATGGTTAAAAGGGTTCATTTTATGTAATGTGAATTTTACTTCAATAAATAAAAATTTAAAGAATAATATACTTAATGAACAATGAATACTCAGTTCTTTTATAAAAAATGTTAGTTCTGCAGCCAGGTGCAGTGGCTCACATCTCTCATCCCAGCACTTTGGGAAACCAAGGCAGGAGGATTGCTTGAGGCCAGGAGTTTGAGACCAGCCTGGGCAACAAAGCAAGACCCCCATCTCTAAAAAAAAAAAAAAAAAAAAAAAAATTTTTTTTTAATTAGCCAGACATGATTACATGGGCCTGTAGTCCCAGCTACTTAGGAGGCTAAGGTGAGAGGATTGCTTGAGCCCAGGAGTTCAAGGTTACGGTGAGCTATGATATGGCCACTGCACTATAGCTTAGGCAACAGAGTGAGACCCTGTCTCTAAATAATAATAATAATGTTATCTCACTGTTAGCATTATTATTGCAATTATTTTTGTTTGCAAGGCCAGAAACTCTCTTCACCATTCATCAATTTTTGTCGTGGAAGACAATGGTGAAATGGGATTCATCTCATAGAAACTTGTCTCACCATCAGACTTGTTGCAATTTCCCCATTCTGTTAATCAAGAACTCCCCAAGTAAATTAATCCAGATTTGCTAGCAGGTAGCTTTGTGTTTTGGCTGCAATCATCTGAGAATAGCTTTCCCTTTCAACCTCATTTTGTTGAGATCAGTTTAGGCATGAAACAGTAGTCAGGTGCAGTAAGTGGGGATCCTGAATCCCAGCAGATGAGGCTAGATGAGGACCTGACTTCAAGGATTCTTGTTTGTTTCCTCCACCCATCCACAACAGCACACCTCTCTCCCTTATGCCCTCCCTCCTGCTGCCCCCCTCCCACAACATCCTGTAATCCTTGCTTCTTCCTTGGCCTGCTTTCTCATGCTCCATTGTCTATGTCTAAACTAGAGAGAATTCTCTTAATTAAAACTGGAGCAGGGATGGATATTGAACATAAAGAACAGGATGGGGAGGGAGAGTGGGCTGGTACAGTGGCTCACACCTGTAATCTCAGCATTTCAGGAGGCCGAGGCAGACAGATCACTTGAGCTCAGGAGTTTGAGACCAGCCTGGGCAACATAGCAAGACCCCATATCTACAAAAAATACAAAAATTAGCCAGTGTGGTAGCATGCGCCTGTGGTCCCAGCTACTTGGGAGGCTGAGGTGGGAGGGTTGCTTGAGCCCAGGAGGTCGAGGTTGCAGTGAACCAAAATCAGCCACTGCATTCCAACCTGGGTAATGGAACAAGACCCTGTCTCAAAAAAAAAAAAAAAAAAAAAAATTAAAAATTAAGAAAAAAAAAAAGAACAAGGAGGAATCCAGAATGATGCTAGTTAACAGAGGCATGTGTATTGCTTATTTGAAAAGACATCTGAGGCTGGATTATCATGCCTGTAATCCCAGCACTTTGGGAGGCTGAGGCGGGCAAATCACCTGAGGTCAGGAGTTTGAGACCAGCCTGGCCAACGTGGTGAAAACCCATCTCTACTAAAAATGCAAAAATTAGCTGGGCATGGTGGCACGCACCTGTTATCCCAGCTACTCAGGAAGCTGAGGCAGGAGAATCGCTTGAACCCAGAAGGCACAGGTTGTAGTGAACGGAGATCGCACCATTGCACTCCAGCCTGGGCAACAAAAGTGAAACTCCATCTCAAAAAAAAAAAAAAAAAAAAAAAAGACATCTGAGAAGAGAACAGACAGCTGTGACTGCTTTGGCAGCAACCCTGCCTCAGGTGTGTGGCCCCTCCCAGCTCCAGACGCTTGACCTCTGCTGTCTGTCGCCTCCCCTTCCCCTGCTGGGATACACACTTAGAGAGCGACTGGTTCAGCAACAATTAGCCTTTTCAGAACTGCCAGTGAGTTGCCACTTCTTACTCCTGTGCTGGGGCTTTCAACAGTTTCAGGAGTGCCAGCTTCCCCATCTCCTCTCAGCTTCACAGGCAAGCCTGAGGGGCTACATGAAGACAAGTGGCTCCTGGTTTTCCTTACCTGGACCTGCAAGACAACTATTAAGATATTCAGGAGAGGTGATCTTGCTGTGCAGGCACAGAACTGGACCAGACACAAGCTCAGATGGTGGAGGAGAGGGGGTGGTGGGTTGGAGAAGCTTCCGGGGTCATCATGGGAAATAGCATGGAGCATGGGCTCCCTTCTAGGTTCTGTGTACTCCTGGGGACCTAGAAGCCAGTTGTCATCGCCAAGCATCACAAGGGTTAGACCACTGTGCAGGGTGTTTAGAAGTCCAGGGCACTTCTGTGTGTTACCTACAACCCAAATGAATGAAAATTGCAAAGTGTATACTTTTTTGCTGCCGTGTTCTCTGAGGGACCCCTCTGCCTCCATTACCACACACTTCAGTCTTAAATCCTGAAATATTTGACATCTGACATTCCCCCTGCAAGAGAAGTACAGAGAAAAGTGGTAAGTGAATGAATTATTTTGCATGCTGGATAAAAAGCATTTAAACAAACTGTGATTAAACCCAAAAATGTTTCACAAGACCTGTTTCACAATTTTTCTACATTTAAAATAAAGTAGATTAAGTCTTCCTATGACTCAATCTTCATAAGACTCAGTCTTCACAGATCGCACCAGGAGATGCTCTGGAAAAGTTTCGACATGGAGATTGACATCTTTATTCATACCTAATCCAGTCCTTGGAAAGAATAAACAGAGATATAAACAGGAGACAAATACATTTATCCAGGGAAGCAAAACAGTATTCTCAAAGTCACCCAATCAACCAAGACAGTTTCTAGTGAATAACTGATTCATCAGCAAGTCTTTTCTTCTTCTCCTTCTCCTTCTTTTTTCTTCTTTCTTTTTTAAGACAGGGTTTTCCTCTGCTTTCCAGGTGGGAGTGCAGTCATGATCATGGCTTATTGCAGACTTGACCTCCTAAGCTCAAGCGATCCTCCTGCCTCATTTTTTATTTTTATTTTTTTGTAGAGATAGTCTCACTATGTTGCCCAGGGAGTCTCACTATGTTGCCCAAGCTAGTCTCAAACTCCTGGGCTCAAGCAATTCTCCTGCCTCAGCCTCCCAAAGTTCTGAGATTACAAGCATGAGCCATCACACCCAGCAATCAACAAGTCTTTATGTAATGCCCAATATGTGCTCAGTCCCAGTGCTAGAAGCTGGGATGGAGGAAACAAAGAAATTGACCTGCCCCATTTAAGTCTCATGTATGGTTCAAAAATTGTATGAACCATACATGTTCAAACCATACATGGTTCAAAAATTAAATAAAAAAACCTGACGGGCCCTGAAGAAGCTTATGGCTCATCCACGGAAACTAAATTAACACAGGGTATCAATTGTCCATTGCTTTGTAACAACTACCCCAAAATTTAGTGGCTTAAAATAACAACCATGTATTGAGCTCACTAGTCTGTGGCTTAGGTGGGTATACTGCTGATTGGGCTGGGCCTGGCTGATCTTGGCTGGACTCACTCAAGGAAGTTGGCTAGAGCCTGGCTGGTCTATGGTGGCCTCAACCAGGGCAATTCCTCTCTGTTTCATATGGTCTTTTATCTTCCAGCACGTTCCCTGGGTTTGTTGTTGTGTGGCAGGATTCCAAGAGAGAGTAAAGATGGACAAGGTCTCTTGAGACCTGGCCTCAAAACTAGCATGCCATTACCTCCGATGCATTGGACTGATCAAAGCAAGTCACCAGGCCAGACCAGATTCAAGGAGGGAGAAAACAGACCATGCATTTTCACAAGAGGAGATGTAAAGTCACTTTGTAAAGGGAATAAATACAGGAAGGAAATAAAATTGGGCCACAATGACACAGGAAGTAACAAGAAAAACCAGCAAGTGGCTAAAGGCCACTCTGTGCTGGGAAGAAGTTGACCAGATCCCAGGGCTAGAACCCAGGCCAGGCTTCTTGTCAGAAGTCAGGGTAGCAAACCACTCATACTGCTCCCAGTCCCTCTGGGAAATAGTTAACATTTGTTGTAGGCCAACAGCCAGTGTGAGTTTCAAGAAGGCTTTTAAAGGTGGGTGGTGGTGGAGGTGGTGCCCAGGCTCGGAATGGGAGATCCAGCATCTCCTTCAGAACTCTCTGTGTCCTTGGCTCCTTAAACAAGCTAGATAGTCACTCCTGTGACCCCCATTTTCCAGAGGAAATTGAGGCCCTGTATGGAAGCTGCCAAACTCTTTTTGAGTCACTGAGGGACCCCTTAGATACTCTCCCCTTGGTGGAGGCCTACGGCCTTCCTGGATTAACCGTAACAGCCTATGCAGCCTGATCTCACGTTGACTCTTCTTCCTCCTTTCATCCTTTGACTATGATTTGGCTAGGAATGGATGCAGATTTATTCTGAGGGAGCAGGCTTTTAGTAAATAAACGAATGATGAAAATGGGTGCATTTTCTGCCCTTCAAACTGTGTGGTATCTCACAAAGCAAAATATGAAGTCACTTTGGATTGTTTTGTTTACTGTCCAGTGTTTGATATTATTGTGTTTAATAAAATGTAATACTCCGTGATTTGTACTATTGAAAAGGGAAGGGAGGCGATGAGGGTGAATACATCCACTTTTTTTTTTTTTTTGTCACCCAGGCTAGACTGCAGTGGTGCAATCTCAGCTCACTGCAACCTCCACCTCCCGGGTTCACGTGATTCTTCTGCCTCAGCCTTCTGAGTAGCTGGGACTACAGATGCCCAGTGCCATGCCTGGCTAATTTTTATATTTTTAGTAGAGACAGGGTTTCACCATGTTGGCCAGGCTGGTCTCGGACTCCTGACCTCAAGTGATCTATCTGCCTGCCTCAGCCTCCCAAAGTGCTGGGATTACAGGCATGAGCCACCACACCTGGCCAGGTCTACATTTTTCAGAGTCCCCAGCCTCTTCACCAACCTGCCTCCTCACCCCTCATCTAAGTCTCCTTTCCATTCAGAGTCTCACTCTAGGCCCACTTCATTTGTGAGGCCCTCATGACTGGACTCCTTTGTGCTTGCAGCCCTAGATGCACAGCCCGCTCCCCTTTCACTCACTGACACCTGCTGCTTGGTCATCCTTGCATGAGTGTGAATTGTAACTGCAAGGAAACAACGCAATATTTTAACTCACAAAGAAGACTTATTAGTCCAAGAGGGTCCAAATCAGTAGGCTTGTTATATGTCTTGGATTTCATCAACCTTGAATTTACTGAGGGCACCTCTGGAACTGCTCTTTGAGAATGGACTTCTGAGTCCATTTCTGAGCCACACAAGAATATCACTTATACCTCAGGCTTTCAGTCCACAGACTTTCGGTAATGTTTCTCCAACTTATTTACCTACTTGATTACAAATATTATAGGGCCAGGTGCAGTGGCTCAAGCCTATAATTACAGCACTTTGGGAGGCCAAGGCAGGAGGATTACATGAGCCCAGGAGTTCAAGGTTAGCTTGGGCAATATTTCAAGACCCCGTTTCTACAAAAAATTTAGTTAGCTGGGCGTGGTGGCTTGTACCTGTAGTCCCAGCTACTCAGGGGACTAAGGTGGGAGGATTACTTAGTCCAGGAGTTTGAGGCTGCAGTGAAGCTATGTTCGCACCTCTGTGCTCCAGCCTGAGCGAGAGAGTGAGGCTCTGTCTCTAAAAAAAATTAAAAATTTAAATTAGGCCGGGTGCGGTGGCTCAAGCCTGTAATCCCAGCACTTTGGGAGGCCGAGACGGGCGGATCACGAGGTCAGGAGATCAAGACCATCCTGGCTAACACGGTGAAACCCTGTCTCTACTAAAAATTACAAAAAACTAGCCGGGCAAGGTGGCGGGTGCCTGTAGTCCCAGCTACTTGGGAGGCTGAGGCAGGAGAATGGCGTAAACCCAGGAGGCGGAGCTTGCAGTGAGCTGAGATCTGGCCACTGCACTCCAGCCTGGGCGACAGAGCGAGACTCCATCTCAAAAAAAAAAAAAAAAAAAAAAAATTTAAATTAAATGTGACATAACCAGTTGACACACTGTTGTTTTGTTTTGTTTTGTTTTGAGATGGAGTTTTGCTGTTGTTTCCCAGGCTGGAGTGCAAAGGCATAATCTCAGCTAACTGCAACCTCTGCCTCCCGGGTTCAAGTGATTCTCCTGCCTCAGCCTCCTGAGTAGCTGGGATTACAGATGACTGCCACCACCCCTGGCTAATTTTGTATTTTTAGTAGAGATGGGGTTTCACCATGTTGGCCAGTCTGGTCTCGAACCCCTGACCTCAAGTGATCCACTCGCCTCAGCCTCCCAAAGTGCTAGGATTACAGGCGTGAGCCACTGCGCCTGGCAGGAAGAAAAAAAAAAATTAAATTAAATTAAAAATGTCTCACCATGGACCAGGCATGGGGACTCACTCCTGTGATCTCAGCACTTTGGGAGGCCGAGGTAGGAGGATTACTTGAAGCCAAGAGTCCAAGACCAGTCTGGGCAACATAGCAAGACCTCACTATATGAAAGAAAAAGTTTTTTCACCATTACGTTAGCTGTAGGTTGTTAGACTGAGAAATTTCCCTTCTATATTTAGTTTGCTGAGAATTTTTATAGGTATTAAATTTTATCAAATGTGTTTTCTTTATCTATTCAAATAAGCAAATGGTTTTTCTCTTTTACTCTATTAAAATGGAGAATTACATCAATTGATTTTCTTTTTTCTTTTTTTTTTTTTTTTTTTGGAGACAGAGTCTCGCTCTAGCTCTATCCCCCAGGCTGGAGTGCAGTGGTGCCATCTCTGCTCACTGTAATTTCCGCTTCCTGGGTTGAAGTGATTCTCCTGCCTCAGCCTCCCCAACACGCAGCTAAGTTTTTTATTTTTAGTAGAGACGGGGTTTCACCATGTTGGCCAAGCTGGTCTTGAACTCCTGACCTCAGGTGATCCGCCTGCCTCTGCCTTGAAAAGTGCTGGGATTATAGACGCGAGCCACTGTGCCTGGCTGATTCTCAAATGTTAAACCAACCTTGCATTTTTAAGATAATCCTGCTTGATCATAATGTGTCTCTATGTCTGGGTCTTGATCATTTCCCTGTGTTTCTTATATGTTGTTAGATTCTGTTGGCTAATACTTTTGCTGAGGTTTTTTGTTTTTGTTTTTGTTTTTGTTTTTAGAGACAGAGTCTTGCCATGTTGCCCAGGCTGGTCTCAAACTCCTGGGCTCAAGCAATCCTCCCGCCTCAGCCTCCCAAAGTGCTGGGATTACAGATGTGAGCCACTGTGCCTAGCCCCTTTTAATAGCATTTTTGTCAGGCTTTGGTATTAGAATTATGATGACCTCATAAAATAAGCTGAGAATTGTCTCCTTCTCCTCTATTTTCTGAAAAAGTTTAGAAGGGTGTTGTTATTTCTTCCTTAAATATCTGATAGGATTTACTTATGAAATTATCTGGGCCTGAAGTTTTCTTGCTGGGAAGGTTTTGATAACAAATTCAATGTCTTTAATAGATATAAGACTATTCAGGTTTTCTGTTTAATTTTGAGCCAGTTTTGGTAAGTTATATATAGTTTTAATTTGTCCATCTCACCAAAGTTAACAAAATTTTTAGCATAATGTTAATAATATTCCCTTTTCTTTTCTTTTTTTAAGGCAGGCTGGAGTGCAGTGGCATGATCATAGTTCACTGTGGCCTTGAATTCTGGGGCTCAAGTGATCCTCCGCCTCAGCCTCCCAAATAGCTGGGACTACAGGTGTGCACCACTACACCCAGCTCATTAAAAAAAGAAAATGGTAGAGACAAAGTCTTGCTTTGTTGCCCAGATTGGTCTTAAACTCCTGGCTTCAAGTGACCCTCTTGCTTTGGCCTTCCAAAGTGCTAGGATCACAGACGTGAGCCACTGTACCCGGCCACTTTTTATCTTTTCAATGTAAGTAGAATTTATAGTAATAATCCTTTCTTTTTTTTATTGTTTATTTATTTATTTTGAGATGCAGTTTCACTTTTTGCCCAGGCTGGAGTGCAATGACACAATCTCGGCTCACCGCAACTTCTGCCTCCTGGGTTCAAGCGATTCTCCTGCCTCAGCCTCCCAAGTAGCTGGGATTACAGGCGTGCACCACCACCCCAGCTAATTTTGTATTTTTAGTAGAGACAGGGTTTCTCCATGTTGGTCAGGCTGGTCTTGAACTCCCAACCTCAGGTGATCCACCCACCTCGGCCTCCCAAAGTGCTGGGATTTCAGGCGTGAGCCACTGTGCCTGCCAGTAGTAATCTTTCCATACTGAATATTGGTAGCTTGTGTTCTTTCTCTTTTTTGCTCAATCATTCTTGCTAAGGGTTTATCAATTTTGTTGATCTTTTCACATAATCAGATTTTGGCTTCGTTAATTTTCTCTATTGTTTTAATGGGGTTTTTTTTATTTCATTGAGTTTTGCTCTTTACTTCATTTATTCTACTTACTTTGGGTACACTTTTCTCTTCTCTTCATAGCTTCTTAGGGTGGACCCATAGGTCATTGATCTTATACTTTTATTCTTTTGTAATATTCACATTTAAAGCTATAAATCTCTTTTTTCAGCCTTATTGATGTATAACTGATAAATACAAATTCTATGTATCCAAGGTGTACAGCATGATGGTTTGATATATGTTTACATTGTGTAATGATTACCGTAATCGAATTAACTAACACCTCCTTCACCACACATGGTTACCATTTTGAGCATGGGGTGAGGACACTTATCTGCTCTCTTAGCAAATTTCAAGTAAACAATACAGTATTATTAACTGTGGTTGCCATACCATACATTAGATTCTCAGAACTTATTCATCTTTTTTTTTTTTTTTTTTTTTTTTTGAGACGGAGTCTCGCTCTGTCGCCCAGGCTGGAGTGCAGTGGCCGGATCTCAGCTCACTGCAAGCTCTGCCTCCGGGGTTTATGCCATTCTCCTGCCTCAGCCTCCCGAGTAGCTAGGACTATAGGTGCCCGCCACCTCGCCCGGCTAGTTTTTTGTATTTTTTAGTAGAGACAGTGTTTCACCGTGTTAGCCAGGATGGTCTCGATCTCCTGACCTCGTGATCCGCCCGTCTTGGCCTCCCAAAGTGCTGGGATTACAGGCTTGAGCCACCACACCCGGCCAAACTCATTCATCTTATAACTGAAAGTTTGTACTCCTTGACTGTCTCCCCATTTCCTCCACCCCACAGCAACCCGGCAACCATCATTCTACTCTCGGCTTGTATGAGTGGTTTTTGGATTCCACATGTAAGTGAGATCATGCAGGTTTGTCTTTCTGTGCCTGGCTTATTTCTCTTAGCATCATGTCCTCCAGGTTCATCCACATTGTAGCAAATGGCATGATTTCCTTCTTTTTTATGGCTAAATATATTTATTTGTGCATATATATATATATATATATATATATATGTTTTTCTTTTGTGTGTGTGTGTTAACTTAAAAAGATTTGTTTCTAGCTTTATTGGGTATTATTGACAAATAGAAGTGGATAATTTTAAGGTATACAATGTGGCATTTTGTGAAATGATTACCACAATTAAGTTAGTTAACACACCTGTCACCTCACTTAGTTGTTTTTGTTCTGGTTTGGTTTGATTTCTGGTGACAACATTTTAGCAAATTTCAAGTATATAATTCAGTATTGTTAACTATTGTTACCATGCTGTATGCTAGATCCCCTGAACTTATTCATCTTATAACTAAAAGTTTGTAGCCTTTGACCAACATCTGCCCTTTTCTCCCACCACACTGGCCCTGGTAACCACCATTCTACTTTCTGTTTCTATGAGTTCAACTTTTTTTTTGAGATGGAATCTTACTCTGTTGTCCAGGCTGGAGTGCAATGGCACGATCTCAGCTCACTGCAACCTCCGCCTCCCGGGTTCAAGCAGTTCTCCTGCCTCAGCCTCCCAAGTAGCTGGGATTACAGACGTGTGCCCCATGCCTGGCTAATTTTTTGTATTTTTAGTAGAGATGGAGTTTCACCCTGTTGGCCAGCCTGATCTCGAACTCCTGACCTCAGGTAATCCACCTGCCTTGGCCTCCCAAAGTACTGCAATTACAGGTATGAGCCACCGTGCCCAGCCTCCTTTAGCCTTTCTGATAAAGCAATGCAGACCTACTGACAACTACTTTTCTTAATTTTCTTTCATCTGAAAATGTTTATTTCACTTTTCATCCTGAATGATATTTTCGCTGGGATATAGAATTCTGGGTTGACAGGATTTTTTTCCTTTCAAAACTTTAGATGTTGTTCTACTATCTTCTTTCCGTCATCATTACTGACAAAACGTCAACAATAATTTAAATATTTGTTTCCCTGTATGTAATGTTTCATTTTTCTCTGAATACTTTCAAAGTTTGTTCTGTATATTTGTTGTTTAACAGTTTTATTTGTCACCTGGACATGATTATCTTTTTTTTTTTTTTTGAAACAGAGTCTTACTCTGTCACCTAGGCTGGAGTGTAGTGGCACTATCTTGGCTCACTGCAACCTCTGACTCCCGGGTTTAAGCAATTCTCTTGCCTCAGCCTCCCAAGTAGCTGGGATTTACAGGCATGCGCCACCACGCCCGACTAATTTTTGTACTTTTAGTAGAGATGGGGGTCTTACCATGTTGGCCAGGCTGGTCTTGAACTCCTGACCTCAAGTGATCTGCCCACCTTGGCCTCCCAAAATGCTAGGATTACAGGTGTGAACCACTGCACCTGACCATGATTTTCTTCATATATTATATGATATGAAGTATAATATGATATTATATATTATGAAGTATATATGATATTATGAAGTATATATGATATATGTTATGAAGTATATATGATATTATGAAGTATATATGATATTATGAAGTATAATATAAATGAAGTATAATATGATATTATATATTATGATATTATGTATATATAATATGATATTATATATTATGATATTATATATTATGAAGTATATATGATATTATGAAGTATATATGATATTATGAAGTATAATATAAATGAAGTATAATATGATATTATATATTATATCATATGTCATATGTCATATATCATATACTATATTATATATCATATTATATATTATATGTCTATTATAGTTTAATATCGTTCATTTCTTAAAATTTTATGTCTTTTTGTAGTCTCTTTTCATCTACAAGTTTTCCCTCCATCCCTTTCCTTTCCTTATAGATTTTCTGTTGAAGAACCCAGGCCTTTTGACCTACAGAGTCTTCCAAAGTCTGAATTTTACTGACTGCACATTCATGTTGCAGTTCACGTCCCTTCATCCTCTGTATTTATTGCAAATTGGCAGCTGGTTCCAGAGGCTTGGTCAGCCTCTAATGCAATCCCTTTGACAATACTGTAGATGCTGTTGTGTTCTTTCATTAGGAGTCACATGACGTCTGATTTTCTCTCCTTTTATGATGTCAGCAGTTGTTAGGCACAATGTTTAGATCTATTAATTTATTGGTGGCTACAAAATAATGACACTCTAATTCTATAATTTCTTTTTCACATAATAATTGATTTTTTTTTTTTTTTTTGAGACAGAGTTTTCGATCTTTGTTGTCCAGGTTGGAGTGCAGTGGCATGATCTCAGCTCACTGCAACCTCCGCCTCCCGGGTTCAAGCGATTCTCCTGTCTCAGCTTCCCAAACAGCTGGCATTACAGGTGCCCACCACCACACCCCACACCTGGCTAATTTTTGTATTTTTAGTAGAGACACGGTTTCACCATGTTGGCCAGGCTGGTCTCGAACTCCTGACTTCAGGTGATCTCGGCCTCCCAAAGTGCTGGGATTACAGGCATGAGCCGCTGCGACCAGCTGGAATATTTTTAACAGATGCTTCTTTCTAATCTATTTGGTTCTTTATAGGTATAGTTCATATAGGACAGGTAGAATAAATTCTTGATTTTTTTTTTTTTTTTTTTTTTTGAGACAGAGTCTTACTATGTCATCCAGGCTGGAATGCAGTGGTGTGATCTCAGCTTACTGTAACCTCCACCTCCTGGGTTCAAGCGATTCTCATGCCTCAGCCTCCTGAGTAGCTGGTATTATAGGCATGTGCCACCATGCCCAGCTAATTTTTGTATTTTTAGTAGAGACAGGGTTTGACCATGTTGCCCAGGCTGGTCTCGAACTCCTGGCCTCCAGTGATCCACACACCTTGGCTTCCCAAATTGCTGGGATTACAGATATGAGCCACTGCACCTGGTCAATTCTGGATTCTTTACCTTTGTTTTTTCGCTTCTCAAGTTACTTAGTTCATTCCTATAAAGAACCAGCTCTCTTTAAAAAATAAAATAAAAGTATAAACTTATGAATTCTAACACATTTGATGGGTTTTAATCCATGGCAGTTATTATTATTAATGACACTCAAATTGTCCTGTCTCCCAGAGTTGGAGCTTCTTCAAGTCAGCTCCAGAAAGACTTGATAAACTCCTGGTAGTGTTTGTAGCATCCTTACTATCTGGTATGACCAAGCGTCTCAGGCTTATCTTTTATATTCCTCATCCCAGATTTACGATAACTGTTTCTCCAAAAAGCCCTGAATCACAATCCAAAGAGCTGGGATTACAGACATGGGCCACCGAGCCAGGCCTTTTCTCTACCATTTAAACGATTTTGAACTGCATGAGTCACTGGTTTTTAGTATATTCACAAAGTTGTTCAACCATCACCGCTCTCTAATTCTGGAATATTTCCATCACCCCTAAGTAAACTCTGCATCTCCCAATTCCCTCTGCCCCATATTCCCTGGCAACTGCTCATCTACTTTCTGTCCCTATAAATTTACCTATTCTGGACTTTTCATACACATGGAGTCATACAATACATGGCCTTTCGTGTCTGACTTCTTTCACATAGCATGCTGTCATGACTTGTTTATGTATATAGCATAAATGCAAGTTATTAAGTAGAAAATATAAATCAATACGAGAATGATTGAGCACCAAATTTCTCATCTCCCCCCTCCCCCCACCCCGCCGCCACTGCACAAAGCAGTTTGCTGCAGCTGACTTCAGCTTGGTTGTTCCTTGAAGTAGTCTGAAGCTCCTGGTGAGCAGGAGCCAACTACCCCTGCCAGGAAGCACGATGCATGGACAGCAACTGCTGGCCACTACACAATGCTTCAGGAAGAAAGCTGGTCTGGGGTGGGGTAGGGAGGTCACATCCCAAGGTGTGTCTCCCTTCAGCCCCTTAGTCAGAACAACTCCTGGCTATGTGGGTCCAGCTTCTGACATACTTAGTATCACCACCACTCTGCCATCCCAGATGGATAGTGGCTTTCAGCATTGAGATGTGGGTTCTAATGTGGTTGCAGAACCTAAACCAGGGCATGAAGAGTGAGGAACAGATTACAACTGCTGAGCTGAGAACCCCTCTCCCCATCAAACTGTGACCAGAGTCTACCCGCTTGGACTTCAGCAACTAATGCTATCAGTCCCAAGTGAGAGACTGCCTCTCATCCTTCAAGGAAGGCTTGGCTCAGATAGCCTCAAGACCTGGAGCCGGGCGCAGTGGCTCATGCCTGTAATCCCAGCACTTTGGGAGGCCGAGACAGGTGGATCACGAGGTCAGGAGATCAAGACCATCCTGGCTAATATAGTGAAACCCCATCTCTACTAAAAATACAAAAAATTAACCAGGCGTGGTGGCGGGCGCCTGTAGTCCCAGCTACTCAGGAGGCTGAGGCAGGAGAATGGTGAGAACCTGGGAGGTGGAGCTTGCAGTGAGTTGAGATCGTGCCACTGCACTCCAGCCTGGGCAGCAGAGCAAGACTCCATCTCAAAAACAAACAAATAAACAAACAAAAAAGACCTGAAAATCTCTCCCAGTGCCTACTTCCCCATCCAGCGCCACCCCCAACTGTGGACCCCACCTCCCATATGCATCTGTCTGGTAGAGCTCTGACCACAGTGAGTTGAATGATGTGTTTATGTGTCAGTTTCCTCAACCATTTTGGGAGGTTCTTGAAAGCAGGGACTGCATTATATTCACTTGATATCCTTATTGCCTAATTCAGAGAATATTGTTCATCAATTTGTTATAAGTTAGAGAGGGAATAAGTCAGCTTAGTGATTAGGAGTCTTCTCCTGGCCGGACGATGTGGCTCATGCCTATAATCCCAGCACTTTGGAAGGGTAAGGCGGGTGGATCACTTGAGCTCAGGAGTTTGAGACCAGCCTGGGCAACATGGTGAAACCCCATCTCTACAAAAAATACAAAAAAAAAAAAAAAAAAAAAATTAGCCACGGTGGCATGTGCCTGCGGCCCCAACTACTCAGAGGCTGAGGTGAGAGGATCGCGTGAGCCCAGGAGGTGGAGGTTACAGTGAAACAAAATGGTGCCACTGCACTCCAGCCTGGACGACCTGAAGACACTGTCTCAAAAAATAGAGTCTTGTCCTTCAAATAGACTGCCTAAGTGCAGCAGCTTCACCTCTTCACTGCTCCTCCTCTTCTTCCTCCCTACAGTAAAACCCCACACAGAATGGGGTTCAGGGTAAGTATTTAGATGAGTGATGAATCATTTAAAATTAAAAAATCTCCACCTATAGGATTTCTGAACAATATCTTTATTTAGCTCAGGTAGTTGTTCTTACACATTTTGGATACTTGGGTTAGAACTTTCCCTATTACATTAAATCAATGGTTCTTAAGCTCTTATGCAAGCATGTAAGCACAATGCAGGCTAGAATAGAAAGATTATTGTGTACAAACATTAAAAATAGACATTTTATTACAAGAGTGTAGAGGAGGGAGACCAATAGAAGGTAATTGAAATACCACAACCTCACTCCAGCCCCAATCCTGGTGCCTGAATATGTGCACTGCCTCTGCGCTCTGCTCCCCATAGACACAAGTCCCCAGCCCCTCCTGGGCAGCAACAAGGGTTTTACAAGGCCAGAAGGCAGCCCTGTTTGTTCCTGCCTACAGGAAGGGCAGAGGAATGCGATATTCCCAGGAACTGTGTCCTAGACCCATAGGACCAGATTGCTCAGCCTAGTTCAAGTAGTGAGACTACCTCTGTGCCAGTATCCTGGGCCGTCTCTTCCCTTCACTCTTGGCAGCTCCCAATTGTCAAAGATTGGACAGGGTCCTCGTGTGGCCAGTTCTAACTTGCTCAAGCCAGTCAGCACCTGCACAGAGCCAGCTAGCTGCTGGGCCCAGGGGCTTCCAGAGAGTTCTTCAGAGCTTCTCAGAGGCCTAAGGACCTCCTAACCCTAGCAGGCCTCCTAGCTCAAGCACCACAACTTGGGAAGGCTCCATCAGCATCTGTGTGGCCCTGTTTTACCTGTTGTCTGTGGAGGGTGTGCAGAGGCAAGTCCAGGGTAGGGGCAGGCAGTATCCCTTAGGCTTGCCCACAGCCCAGATAGCAAAACTGTAGCCAGATCAGTGTCTATGAGTTTCAGGCTGAACCTTAGATCACTTAGGCCAGCCCGCCAATCTGGCTGCCCAACCAGACCAGATAGAAGAGTCTAGGCCTCAGGGCTCTCAAGCACCTAAGAGCGCAGCTGCATTTGGAAGTGCTCACAGCAGGCGTGCTTCATGGTCAGCCCATAGATGGGGGTCATGTCCACCTTCACACCCGGTGGCACGCTGAACTCCACCCGCTGCAGCAGGATGGCCAGGAAGAGAAAGACCTCCCAGCGGGCAATGGTCTCACCGATGCACTTCCGCTTGCCCAAGCCAAAGAGAATCACCTTCTCACTTAGCACCTTGTTGATAGCACCATCAGGGGTGATAAACCGTTCAGGTAGGAACTCAGATGGGTTGACCCATAGCTTCCTGTAGGCAGAGGGAGACAACTGAAGTGGCAGCTCAGGGCTCAGAAGCATCAAGTGAGTGGAGCCCCAACCCTAAAGGATAGAGGACAGGCAAGCAGCCCATGGACAGGAGGATCAATGCAATGATAGTATTAATAATATATAAGAGCTTAAGAGGGTAGACCCAGCCTTTCCTCTGCACCTCTGAACTTACTGGTCATGGTTGATCTGCCACTGGTTCACAAAGACACAACGCCCCTTGGGGATGTAAAACCCTTTCAGACTTGTGTCTCTTGTGGTGCTAGGGAGAAAGGAAGCTCAGTCAGGCTCAGGGCAACAGGTAAATCTCCCTGTCTCCCATGCTGTGTCCCTCCCACTAACCCTAATCAGGTATGTGGTCTGGAGTAAGACCAGTAACAGACAGCAGTGTCTCCATGGGGCCTTACCTGTGGGGGATGGTGAAGGGGACGAAGGAGGAGTGTCGGAAGGTCTCCAGGATAAAGGCCTCCAGATAGGGAAGATGGGGTCTGTCAGAGAGCCGGGGCGGCCGTGACCTGCCAATCACTGTGTCTGCAGAACACAGGGGACAAGATGGATTCAGGGGCTGCCTAGAATTGGCCAGGCCCCTGGCACTGACCCCTTTGAAGGGAGCCACTACCTACCTAGCTCTTCTTGGATCTTTCTCTGTACCCTGGGATTCGTCACCAAATACATGAGGCTCCAGGAGATAGCAGTTGTGACTGTGTCAAACCCTGGACAGGGTAGAACAGAAGAAGTTAGGCAGGCGGCAGGTCAGGGCACTTGAGCACAGGAAGGACACATGGGGTAACTCATACCAGCTCCAAAGAGGTCCAAGACGACATTAATGATTTTCTCATCTGACAGCTGGATATTAGCGTTCTCATCCAGCTGCTTCTCCTGACAGTGCTCAATCAGGCTGTCTGTGATGTCCCGGATGTGGCCCTTAGGTAGGGAAACTCCACAGGTGAGCAAGATCTCAAACCCAGAGCTACCTCTCCATCCAGGTCTGGTCCTTCACTATTCCTAGAATCTTTGTTCTGGAGGTGGTGCCCCCTGAGGCTGTTGTCCCAGCTTCTCTCTGCCTCTGCAAGGCTGTCTCCTACTACCTTAGAATGCTGCTAGTCCCAACTTAAGGGACAGCTGACACACAGCATCTTGTACTGTTATCACCTGGATGTGCTCTTTATCTTCTTTCTATTATGAGGCCAGGAGATGAACTCTTTAACTCTTCCTGGCTCCCTCAACAACTGCCCCAGGGTCCGGCATGTAATGGCTATTCAGTGGCTATTGCTGTCTGGTGGAAGCATGGAAGGGTTAGTCAAGAAAAGGCTCTATTTCCCTGCCAAGGAAGAAGACTATGCCACAACTGGCTTCAAGATCCCAGGTTGAAGCCTCCTTGAGAACTTGCCAAGCCCCATACAGTTCCTCTTACCTCTGACCTCCCAGGCCCTGACCCCATCGGCTTCCCACCATCCACCTGCCTTTCCCCAGACTGTACCTTCTCAAAGGTTTTGTAGTGCTCCTTGATCATCTTCTGTATGAAGCTGTGGAACTTCTCATTCAGGTCCTTGAAGCCATTAAGGGAACGGTTGGGCAGGTAGCGAAGAATAGGTATGAAGTCAGCTGGGTTTCCAGAGCCAACCACCTCCGCGAAATTATTATTCAGGAGGACTAGGCTAAGCAGTTCTTGGTGGTCGTGGTCATAGCGCTGGCCAAAGCAAATGGCACAGATGACATTGGCCACTGATACCACCACATACCTGTAGGGGTTAAAGTGCCCGGGCCCTGCCATCTGCTCCTGCAACTTGCTGATCAGGACCTCAGCCTCCTTGCTCACATGCTCCTCCAGGTAGCAGGAAGATGAGGAGACTGGGTCAGAGGCAATAGAGAAACTTTTCAGGCCATTCTGGGCCAGGCGCCGGCGGGCAGCCCACACTGGTCCAGAGTCTGGGCTGAAGGACATGCTCTGGCCATTACTGATGAGGGTGAAGCTGTAGAGGTCGGGCCGGCCCTTGAAATCATCACCCTGCTGCACCAGGGCCTGCCGGATGGTGTCCAGGCCGCTCAGCACCAGCACAGGTGTGGAGCCAATGCGAATCTGCAGCACGTCCCCATACCGCTGGCTCATCCTTGACAGTGCCAGGTGTGGGTTCTTTCCCAGGGTCAGCATGTGCCCAATCAGGGGCCAGCCCCATGGCCCTGGTGGATTCTTCAGGCCTTTGGGGACCCGAGGTCTTGAGGCCCTGATTACCCAGAATACTAGACAGAAGATGACAGAGGCCAGAAGAAATGCCGTGGCCGACGTGGAGATTGGGAAAAGCATGATCAGTGTAGGGATCTTGGAGGTGGCTGCTGAGAGAAGGGGCAGGAAGAAAAAAAATCAAGCCATCAGATTGGGGAATGAGAAGGGCCAACATCCTAGGGTATCAGGGAAAGGGGAAACTTTTCCACCAGAACTGCTTACTGAGCATGAAGAAGAGGATGAGGTGGGGAGAAGTTGTTGAGCTACCACTGTGGGCTAAGAATTTCACAGTCCTTCATTCAGCACTAGCCACAAATCTATGAAGTAGGCTGCAGTGAGGCTCAGAGAAGATAAGTAACTTACCCAAGGTCACACAGCCACAAAGTGTTGGATGCAGACTCCCAAGCCAAGTTGCCTAATTCTAGAATGCTTTCTCTTAACTGCTGTACCAATCTAAAATGACATCTTCCAATGTCAATCTGTGATTTCCACATAGTACCAGTACTGTTACTTACTTCACATTTTCCTAAAATCGACTGTAAATCTATCTACATATCATCATAAACAATATCTGTGTGAAAGTACAACTTTGATTTTTCCCCTAACACATTAAAATAAACACATAATCAATGTGTATCACCCCAAGTCCTACCCACCACACTTAGGAAAACCATGTTCTCAGGGGAATTAGGGATCATCTGATCCTTTAGCCTCATTTAACATTTGGGGGAAGCAGCACTGACTTGCCCAAAGTCCTCCAGCAATCAGTGACAGAGCCAGGACTCAGACTCCTTAGGGACACTTCCCTGGAAATTTCCAGCTGCTGTCACATATACCTACTTTTGAAGAGTGGTCAGATCAATGAAGGAATTTTCCCAGAACCCTCGGTTCTCTGCTGCTCAATCCCAGGATGCAGGAAATCCCACCAGACCCCAGGACAGAGTGAAGAAGAGACAGGGGACAGGATGGCCACTTCCCAAACCACATTGCTCTCAACCCCAGCTCTCTGAATTCAACTGACCCACAGTTTAAAGGCAGCTGGAGACCAGCTAGATTGAGCTCTTTAGTCAGAGAAATCCAGGCCAAGGTTTTTTGGTTTTTTTTTTTTTTTTTTTTTTTTTTTTTTTTTTTTTTTGGCTCAATTCTCAATGAATGAACAGTTTGGACCTCCCCCTTTTGCAGGTTACCAGAGAACAGAGAATAAATGGAAGGTTCCCACTAGGCTGTAAGAAAACCCCAGACTGGAATCAGGGAAATCAGGAATGGATCTAAACTGAAAGGGAACTGAGACAATACTTTCTCTGTAAGCTTGACCTAAAAAAGTGTGTAAATTCATAAACCATTCTCTCCAACGTATCAGGCATCTGCCTGCTACCCTGGACTGGAGGTCAGTAGACCCAACATTCTAGTCAAAGTGATCTTGGACTGCACATTTGACTTTTCTGGGGTCCAATTTCAACACTTGAGAGAGGGTGAGACAAGATCTCTCAGTTCAGAGTGCCCAGCTGGATCCAGAGGGAAGAGGAAACTCAGAGCTGCCATGGGGAAGCTGACAGTCTTACCAGTGAGGCTCCCCACAGGAGAACCACAAGACAGGGAGATGGATGGTTCCTACCACAAGTATTATAGTGGAGGGAGGCTTCCTGGAGGGGCTAAATCACACTAGATCCCAGAGTGAACAGAGGACAGTACGAGGCTTTGGTGTGCCATAGTGTCCCCTTCTGCACAATGGGTGTCCCAAGGACCTGCAGCCTTTGTAAGATGGTAGGAGGCCAAAGGAGATGTGACTGGTGAGTTTTTAGGGACTGGTATTTCTAGCTCCCTGCAGTTGGCAATCTGTCACCCTGATTGTCTACCAGCAAAGGACAAAGAAGATGGTCAATGAGATAGGAAAGGCCTGGGACTCCTGCACAGATCTGCCTCTATTGTCTCAGCTGTCTAGGACATCTCAGCACTGACAAGCCACCCTTGGGAGGGTAAAATCTGCCAGGGGTAGCTTCTTAGGCTAGGGCAGGGTATAGCTGGTAAGAACCCAGCCAACCCCCTCCTTTCATCCTGCCCACCCAAGGAGAAGCTCCTGTCATCAGAAAGCCTGAGGGAGGGGCTGCACATATTCCAGCCTGCCAGGTGGCCTTGATGGGGAAGCCCCATGGTGGGCAGGGAGTCACTTACTAGGGGATGGAGCTGGAGCCTGGGTCCTGAAGTCCTGAATGAGATGCCATCCATATCTAGAGGTCTGGTACCAGCTGTGGGACCATGGGCAAGTCCTCCTCTTCCCCTGGCCTCAGTTTCCCCACTAGGGGCTAGACTGCCTGATCACTAAAAACACTCTGAGCCTCCCTTTTTGGAGGTGCTACCTAGGAAGTCCTGGAGGCACCAAAATGTTCCTTTTATTGGGAGAGAAGGGGCAAGCCAGAAGCCCCCCAGCAACTCACCTGTGGCTGTAAGGAGGTACTGAGCTGAGCTGGGAAGAGTGGACTCTTAGAGCCTGGGATCACAAGGATCAAGGAAGGTTCCAAGGAACTGTCACCTTCAGGGTGAGGGTGAAGGCACTGCTACCTTTATAGGCGGGCTCATACGTGTGGCCACGCCTCCTTCCCTGGAGCGTGCCGAGATGGAGGGAGGAGCCCCCTGAACCGGGCTGGTCTCTCTGGGATAGGAGGAAAAGGTGGAGGAGGGCAAGGGGATAGGGGAGGGCGGGGGGGGGGGGGGGGGGGCGGGGGAGGGGGGGGGGCAGAGGGGGTGTGCAAGAACCCACTATGGGACACCTCATCTCGGTGCCTGTACATAGAGGGGTGAGGGCTGGGGACACCTGGAAGCCCCAGTTCCAAGGCGTCCCAAGGGCAATGCAGAACCTAGCCGAGAAAGGGGTTTGAGGGAGAAGTCCCAGGACAGACCTAAGAGAGTGTACGGGAAGCTCCATCCTGGGGCGCGGGGACTTCTCTTCGTCATTTTTGCACCCACCAGAACACTGGGCGTGCAGATGCCTCCCCAGCGCTACAGCCTAGCCAGACTCGGCAGGCGGGGGCGGGGCTGCCGCGTGGTGACCTCCTCCCCGGGGTTACTGAGTCCCGGCTCGCGTGAGAAGCGCTGCGACCCCGGTCCTGAGGTCACGGGCGCCGGAAGGCCAGAGGCGCCGCGTGGCTGGCCCTGTCCCCCAGGGCCCGGGCTACTAGCTGAGGTTCGCGCCTCTTGATTGAAGGATCGGAATGGATGGCAAAGGCGCAGGTTCGCTGAGCACTCACTAGCGGCTCCGCAGCGCCTCTAGGGTCGCCTTAGTCTGGATTGCAACCCCGCGGTCCCTCCAGCCAGGATCCACCGGCCCTTTGAGGGTCCCTCTTGGCTCCTGAAGTTGCTAGTGCTTTGACTGGTACAGCACAGAAATCCTGCGGCTGGGGCCCGAGGAAAGACTCTGGGGGCCAGGGACCACGGAGTGGACATCTGGCGCGGAGTCCCCACCCCACCCCCGGCTAGCTTGCGTGCGCTGGCGACATCCCTCAAGGGGGCAGAGGTCAGGCGGCCCGTCCCCGCCCCACCTGGCCCGGGGGCGCGGTGCCCAGGCGTTGCGTGAGAAGGACCGGAGGCCGGCGCAGCCACCCGGCCGCCCCATTCCCCGGGCCGGCGCGGGTCTCGCAGTCGCGCGAGGTGGGAGGGAGTCGGGGCTGGGCTCTTAAAGGGCCAGCCTCGCGCGCGGCGTGGGGTTGGGGTGGAGGGAGAGAAACTGTCGAAGGGTGGCGGGTGCGCCATTGAATAAGGCGGTGCGGTGCAAAGGGTCCAGGTGAGCATGCGGCTTCTGCCTTCTAGGAGAGGCAGTCTGCATGTGTCCACATTTTCGGTCCACGCCTGTGGCAGGACACCAAGCCCCAGCGCCACCTGGCATGGTCTAACTGCCTGCCTCCGACGCTGTCCCGCCCTCCCGTTCCTCCAGGGTTTCCAGGAAAAAAAAAAAAAAAAAAAAGTTGTATTTGCGTGTCTAGCTCAACCTGGCCCCAACTAACATCATTACCCGCCATCCCCGACGTCCTCCCCAACCAGATGACACCACCATCAGTCGCTGGTCCAGGCCAGAAAACAATCCCCTCACCTCCGATTCCGGTCATAAGCAGCCTCATGCATTGCACAAATGTTTACCGAGCAAGCCATGAGCTGTTCGGAGGCACTGGCGATTGACAGAGAAGGGAACACGGCTGACAGAACTCCTAATCTCGTGGAGCTTACATTCTGATGGAAGGAGACAAGTAGTATGCCCCAAATCTAGAGAATGTCAGAGGGTAAAAAGAGCTGTCGAAAAAATATAAACAGAAAAGGCGTGGGGATTATGTGAGGGCAGATTGCAATTCAAAACAAGGTGGTCAGGGACGGCCTTGCTGAGAGAGGCAGGAGTGTGGAGTGAAGAATTAAGGCGCATAGATATCTGGATAAAGAGTGTACCTGGGCAGGTGCGGTGACTCATGCCTGTAATCCCAGGACTTTGGGAGGCCGAGTCGGGAGGATCACCTGAGGTCAGGAGTTCAAGATCAGCCTGGCCAATATGGCAAAACCCCATCTCTACTAAAAATACAAAAATTAGCCAGGCATGGTGTTGCTCTCCTGTAATCCCAGATACTGGTGGGGGGTTGGGGGGGGGTGGTTGGGGGGCGTGGAGTCAGGCAGGAGAATTGCCTGAACCTGGGAGGTGGATGTTGCCGTGAGCTGAGATCATGCTACTGCACTCCAGCCTGGGTGACAGAGCAAGACTCTGTCTCAAAAAAAAAAAAGAAAAAGAAAAAAAAAAAGACTGCAACTGTCAGAGGGAACAAGCAAAATCAAAGCCTCCCCCAAACCCCACCACAGTGGTTCTTGAAGGACAGAGCAGTACCAGGGATGGGCAGAGGTCATCTGACAGGGGACTTCTCCTGGCATGTAGTCCAGGGGGATGGGATGCCCATGAGGGACAGCACCCTGCCCCATGTGCAGGGAGCACCCCATTGAGAAACATCAGACTTCCTCTGTGTGAGGTAGAGACATGGCTGGGGTATAAGAGAAGCAAGGCCACTCGGACTACTGTGCTAAGAATAGGAGGCACATTTCTCCGCTTTGGCATCTATCCAGCTCCACTGCCACAACTCATCCAGGGCCCATCATTGCTCCCTGGAGTACTTAGCCTCCACCTAGGTTTCCATTTGCCTTTTGCTCCTTCCAATTACTTCTCCATCCTGTGGCACCCAGAGTGTTCCTGTTAAAAATGCAAAATCTCATTCCATCACCACCTTGCTTAAACCTCTTTGGTAGCTCCCACCACTCTGAAGACGGGAATGAGAATCTCTAGCAGAACCTACCAGGCCTGCATCCTTCTAGTTCTAGTGTCCCCGACCTTGAGTCTCAGATAAAACATCCCTTCCTCTGGTATGCCTTTCTGGATTCTCCCCACAGAAAAAGGTTTCTCCTGGTCGCTGTTTCCAGCACTTCTCCATGGTAATTCTTAGGACACTGGATACTTGCTGTAACCCCGACCCAACCTGCCACTTCTTTCTGTATGCTCTAACAAGGAAAACCAACCTGCAGGAAATTGATCTGATACACCAAGTCCGGGTAAGATATTAACAACTGGTAAAGGAGTTAGACACAGCTATGCTATACACAGGCCAAATGGCAAGAGAGATGTTGAATCCAAAGTGCTGATGCTATAATGGTGGAATTTAGGCAACAGAACAGGCAGGAGACAAGGGAAGTATTGCTGGGCTTTCTCAGCATCCTTCCAATCATTCTACCCTCTGCATCTTTGATTCCACCTGAGGAGTTTCATGGTACCCAAGAGAGGTCTGTCCTTAAATCCTAGTTGGAGGTAGAGCCACAGAGAGTAGAATGAGCCTGTGTGGAAGCCATGGCAAGGAAATGGAAAGCAAGGCACTCCTAGATCCTCCAGCGTGCTCTGCAGCACAACCTCTTCTTCAGCTTCCCAGGGTCCCCACCAATGCCCCAGCTCTGGAGAATCATGGCAGCCTGGTCACCAGGGCTGGAAGACCATCTAGTGCTGGGTCTCGCAACCAGGGACCCTTCTCTTGGTAGAAAGTGCATTGCTTTGCTTGCGTTATCTAAGAGGCTCTTGACTCTTCAAAAATTCATTAACTAATAAAGCCAATTCGTCTCTCACTTCTTAGGTGGAGAGATGGGTGCCAGAAAAGAAAAGGCCCAAGTACGCATGGCAAATTACAGCAGAGCCTAGAACACCAGATTCTTGCTTCTAGGCCAGGGTTCTTCTCACTATAACTTATCATCCCAGATTATGAGTGAAGCCCCAGGGAGCCAAAGGTAGACAGACTCAGCCCTTGGGCAAGGGCCCCCCACCTCTCCATACCCCTGGACTGGTGTACTGGGGTTATAAGAGATGTTGCACTTCTCATCACCAAGCCCTGTCTTGGCTAATAGTTCACAATAACAGGAAGGGGGCCCACACTGAGCACTGGGCAGAGAAGGAAGGAGTTCAGCAGGAGATTAGAGGACCTTGGCCTGGAGCTGTACACTCAATCCTGGGTCAAAGTTTGCACGCCTTTGCGTGAGAAGCTCTTTGGCTAGGATTCCCTAGTGATCAATACCAGGAGCAGGGGCAGAAGTGCTGGGGAGGGGAGAGGGCTCTGGGCTGGAGAGATGGAGACAGCTGAGAGGGCTTAGCCTAGCAGAATCATCAGTCCAGGACTTTCAGTGAGCCGTGCTGAGGGCTGTGGGCAAAGGGGACTGGGAGACAAGCAAGACCCACAGCAAACTCCTGCCCCATGGTAGAGATGGGAGTCATACCCTAGACAGATCCTGTGATGAGTCTGGAGATGCTGCAGGAGCTGTGAGGAGGCTGGGGCAGGATGGGTATTAAAGGGATGCCCCCCAGAGAGTGGAGAACTAGAGAAGAGCCCTGGAGTCTGAAGAACATAGGAAGGGCATTCCTAGCATGGGGAAGAGACACATTGTGAACAGAAGGTGGTAGTGGAAGGTCAAGGTGAGGCAGTTTGGGTAGATGTGGAGAACTGGGACTTGTCTCCCAATGTGTCCTCTCCCTACCCAGCCACCCTCTTCTCCTCCTGAGATCTGAGCCTGAGCACCTTCCCTTCCTCTCCTGCCTGTGCCCAGAGAGCCCAAGAGATTGAGTTTGCAGGATACAGTGCTCAGACGGGGCAGCTTTTGGCTCCCTGGCTCTTGGCTGCTATAGTTAGGATGACAGTACTTTCCCAGGACAGTCTAAGCCTGTTGTTCTGGCAGAATTGTTAAAAGTGCCCTCTTTCACTCTCAAAAGATCCTGGCTTGGATAATAATAAGTTATATAGTCACCCCAGTGATGGTGGGCATGGGCGGGTTTGGGGGGCCCAGCATCTGTTCTCCCTTCTTTTGGCAATACCACATCAATTATCCTTTTGGGATCACCTCACCCCTACTCTCAGCTGATTGGGTTACTGTAGCTGACCCACCCCAGGCCAAGCCAATGAGAATCCTATGGGAGTTTCCCAACACCCCTGCCTTCCGTTGCTCACTGGAGTGCAGTGGTGCGATCTTGGCTCACTGCAAACTCCACCTCCTGGGTTCAAGCAATTCTCCTGACTCAGCCTCCCAAGTAGCTGGGATTACAGGTGCCCTCACCACATCTGGCTAATTTTTTTTTTTTTTTTTTTTGTATTTTTAGTAGAGACGGGGTTTCACCAAGTTGGCCAGGCTGCTCTTGAACTCCAGATCTTAGGTGATCCCCCTGCCTCGGCCTCCCAAAGTGCTGGAATTATAGGCATAAGCCACCACACCTGGCCCCCTATGGGAGTTTTGATGAAATCACTGGAAAACAGAGGTTCTCCTTCTGTCAGGGGTGGCTATACTGGCTAGAAAATAAGTCTGAAGCTTCCAGTAGTCATGTTTTAAGGAAGCCTGCCTTAGAATGATACCTACTCAAGGAGAAGCAGATCTGGGAGATGAGGGAAGTGGGGGAAAGAATTGAAGACATTAAGCCTCTACATCCGGTTATTCCTGAAGTCAATGAAGTTCACCCATAGAAAGTCCCTGTGAAAAAACCAATATCACCATTACCTCCCCCTTTTCTTCCTGTCTCCCTCTTTTTCCTTCTTCTTCGCCCCTGCTTCATTCTCTTCCTCCTCTTCCCCGTACTTCTCCTCTTTCTTTTCTAGTATGAGATGGGTTTGGGGGACTTGCAACTGCAAGAATTATAACCCAAACCTGCCAGCCAGGAAGGCTTACCTGGGAGAGCTCTCTGAGTGACTAAAGCCGGTACTTGCAGGCCCCAAGAAGACCTACCTAGGTTGAACACAGTCCTAAGAGGTTATTTCTATCTAGCAGCTTCCCACTGGTCTGCCTCTGCACCTAAATGGCCACCATCCAAACCACTTTGGGAGGCAAATTGTGTCTCCAAAAGACCCCGTGGTGCTGTCAAGTTGTTGGCTGGCCAGTTCCTGTGAGAGAAGCCATGCGTGTGACATTGTTAATCAGTTGAGTGTGCGCCGTGTCACTGTGCATTTCCTCCTGTGCTCCCAGTGGTCTGGGAGCAGAGCTCACCACCATGGAGGCTGGAGGCTCCTTGGCTCCAAGCAAACAGCCAACAAGGGAAAGAAGCAGAAAACAGAACCCAGAGAGGGTTGCTATGGAAAGGGTATAGACAGGAGCTGTGGCCTTCAGCAGAGGGTTGCAGTTAGTTCTCAAAGACCCTGCAGGGAAATAGCCTACGTGTTCCGACCTCACTCTGTTCCTGCTCTCTGTCCTGCTCTGCCTTCCATCAGTGGAACCTAACTGGAGGCCAGGATGCAAAGAGTCCATGAATGCAGCCTACAAAAGTTAGCCCTGTAGGACGGTGGGTAGAGAAGGATGGAAAGTGAGTCTGGAGAGACAAGTAGAAAGCATCTAGGGCTCTACCCCAGGGCCTTTGCACTTGCTCCTCCCTTCACCAGCAAACTTTTTTTTTTAAGTGTGCTTGCACCTGCCTTTTCCCCCTTCCCCAATTTTTATTTATTTATTTTTCATACAAATATATAGGGTACCAGTGCAATTTTGTTACATGCATAGATTGCATAGTGATCCGGTCAGGACTTTTAAGGTACCCAAAACACTGTACAATTACCCAGTAAGTAATTTCTCATCATCTACTCCCTTTACCAGAAAACTCTTCTTTCCCAAAATCCTCACGTCTTACTTCCTTAAATATCACTTTCTCAGTATGCTTTCTCCTATAGTTTTTGTTTTTTTGAGACAGAGTCTCGCTGTATTTGCAGTGGCGTGACCTCAGCTCACTGCAACCTCTACCTCCTGGGTTCAGGCAATTCTCCTGCTTCAGCCTCTTGAGTAGCTGGGATTATAGGTGCCCACCACCATGCTCATGTAATTTTTGTATTTCTTTTTTTTTTTTTTTTTTTTTTGAGACAGAATCTCACTCTGTCGCCCAGGCTGGAGTGCAGTGGCCGGATCTCAGCTCACTGCAAGCTCCACCTCTCAGGTTCACGCCATTCTCCTGCTTCAGCCTCCCCAGTAGCTGGGACTACAGGCACCCGCCACCACGCCCAGATAATTTTTTGTTTTTATTTTTTTTTTAGTAGAGATGCGGTTTCACCATATTAGCCAGGATGGTCTCGATCTCCTGACCTCGTGATCCGCCCGTCTCGGCCTCCCAAGTGCTGGGATTACAGGCTTGAGCCACCGCACCCGGCCTAATTTTTGTATTTTTAGTAGAGACGGGGTTTCAACATGTTGGCCAGGCTGATCTCGAATTCCTGACCTCAGGTGACCCGCCCTCCTCGGCCTCCCAAAGTGCTGGGATTACAGGCGTGAGTCCCCACGCCCAGCCTCTCATATAGTTTGGATGTTTGTCTCCTCCAAATCTCATGTTGAAATGTAATCCCCAGTATTGGAGGTGGGACCTGGTGGGAGGTGATTGGACCATGGGGTTGGATCCTCATGAATGGTTTAGCACCATCCCCTTGGTGATAAGTGAGTTCTCGGCCTAAGTTCATGTGAGATCCAGTTATTTAAAAGTATGTGGCACCTCCCCCCACCCTTGTTCCTGCTTTCTCTTGCACCTGCTTTGCCTTCTGGGATCATTGTAAGGTTCCTGAGACCCGCACCAGAAGCAGATGCTGCATCCATGCTGGTACTGCCTCCAGAACCATGAGCCAATGACACCTCTTTTCTTTATCAATTACCCAGTCTCAGGTATTCCTTTATAGCAGTGAAAGAACAGCCTAATACACCTTCCTTGGACATCCCATCTAAAACTGTTACCCTGACCCATAGTTTCTATCCTTCTCTCTACTTAATTTTATAGCACTTAGAGACTCCAAACATACTGTATATTTTGCGTATTTATGTTGCAGATGGGCTATATCCTCAACTAAAATGTAAGCTCCAACAGAGCAGACACTTTGATCTGTTGTGATCAATGCTTCATCACTAGCACCTAGCACATAGTAGATGCTAAGTAGATAGCTGTTAAATAATTGAATATAAGCATGGCAGGCCCCCAAGTGGGAAAATACACAAGATTTGAAGTGGCAAAGGCCTTGTGTGAGAGTCTGGGTTCCTGGTAGGCAGGGCACCAAGTCCAAGACAGTCAGCTGAATGGATCCCCTCAGCTCAGATACTTTTTTTAATGCCTGCTAAATGGACATTAATCATTTTGCTCCCAGGAGATAGGTGATCAGATACACTCCTGCCTTAAGAAGTTCATCTTGGTCTGGCCTAGCTTAGCATCCTGCCTTGTGTCAGCTTCACTCTATCCAAGGCCAACATCTGGGCTGGGTCTCACCACCAACCACATGACCATAATCCTCAGACTTTCTCACCCTCCTCCAATTTTAGTCTCCAGGTTCCTCCCAACAGGATGGCTCCTCTCTCCACACTCCAGATACACCACAGTAATCAGGGGAGATCAGGCTCTGCAGCTGCTCACAGCAGGATTGGGACAAAAATCCTCCACGTTTTGGTAGGTGGGGAAGGGCTATGAAGATCCAGCCTCTGGGATGCTGCCCAGGGAAAGCCGGGGAGTGGGTGGCCCAGAGCTTCTGGACTGGCCCTAGATGGAGGGCAGTGGAGATGAAAGGAGATCTGTTTTCTTTCTCTTCTTCTTTTAATAACATCAGATATGATTAATTTAGGTCCATATTATAGATGAGAATTTAACTAATTCTTCTCAGGTTGGCAGTTTATCATTGTACAAATGTTTCCCAAGCCAATGAATTGTAAAAACAGCCTTGCAGGGGAACTTTTGACCTACTGAAGGGCATATTCGGCATGATCAGAGGAACACTCTGTTTCCAATTTAGTAATACCTCTTTACATATAAACACTGAGGTTTGTTGATAATGAACATTCATGTCCTGTCATCGAAGCAGAGCCTCTGGGGACACTTCTCTATCAGCCGAGTGCTCCTAGAAGTGTTCTGCCCTGGTTGGAATGTGCACCCCAATTTTCATGTGTTGGAAACATAATCCCAAAATTCATATGTTGATTGGAGGTCGTGAGGGCTTCAGGAAGTAATTAGGATTAGATAAGGTCATCAAGGTGGTACTCCCATGATGAGACTGGAGGCTTTATAAGAAGAGGAAGAGAGACCTGAGCTAACACCACACTCTTGCCCTCTTACCGTGTAATGTTCCCCTCTGTGTTTTGGTGTTTTTGCTTGTTTGGTTTGTTTATTTGTTTGTTTATGAGATGGAGCCTCATGCTGTCACTCAGGCTGGAGTGCAATGGTGTGATCTCAGCTCACTACAACCTCCACCTCCCGGGTTCAAGTGATTCTCTTGCCTCAGCCTGTAATAACTGGGATTACAGGCATGCACCACCATGCTCGGCTAATTTTTGCTTTTTTTTTAGTAGAGACGGGGATTTCATCACATTAGCCAGGCTGGTCTCGAATTCCTGACCTCAAGTGATCCACCCACCTCAACCTCCCAAAGTGCTGGGATTACAGATGTGAGCCACCACGTCTGACCTAGTCAGTGGTATCCTGTTATAGCAACTGAGAACAGACTGAGACAGACATGTTCCTATGGTCTCTGCCAAGGAGGTAACCTATTCAGATCCACTGGGGTGTCCAGCTGGTGAGGGCCATTCAGCCAATTTACGAATCCTTTTCCAACTCAACTGCTCCGACACTTGTAGACACCCAATAGCCCTTTCCCCTAATCTTGATTTTTCCTCCTCCTTAGCACTCACCACTCTTGTTTTGTCTAGGAACCCTCCATCTTCCTTTCTAGAACTATGCGCTTTAGGGGAAGCTGACCCCAGCCCCAGCTTCAGAAAGTGGGTCTTGGCTGATCTGAACCAGTCATTGTGGCCCTTGCTGTCTTGCTGGTGATTTAATTAAACATAGATCTGTGACATGATTCTGGCCAGTGATATGTGGACCTAATCTGCTAGGACAACTTTTAGGAGAAGGTTTCTTCACTCTTCAAAGGGACACATGAGAATGAAACTAGACCCCTGTCTCTCACTATATACACAACTCAAATCAAAATGAATTAAAGACTTCAATCTAAGATCCCAAACTATGAAATTACTAAAAGGAAACATTGGGGAAACTCTCCAGGACTGGACAAAAGTTCCTCTTTTCTCTCTCTCTTTTTTTTTTTTTTTTTTTTGGTAGAGGCACAGTCTCAACTATGCTACCCAGGCTGGTCTCGAACTTCTGGGCTCAAGCTATCCTCCTACCTGGGTCTCACAAAGTGCTGGAATCATAGGCATGAGCCACTTCACCTGGCCTGGACAAAGATGTCTTCAGTGATATCTTACAAGCACAGGCCGAAGCAAAAATGGACAAATGAGATTTCATCAAGTTAAAAGCCTTCTGCACAGCAAAGAAAACAATGAACAAAGTAAAGAGACAATCCACAGAATGGAAGAAAGTATTTGCAAACTACCCATCTAACATGGGATTAATAACTAGAATATATAAGGAGCTCAAACAACTCAATAGGAAAATGTCAAATAATCCGGTTTTTAAATTTCATCTGGCAAAAGATCTGAATAGACATTTCTCAAAAGAAGAAATACAAATGGCAAGCAAGTATATGAAAAGGTGCTTAACATCATTGATCATCAGAGAAATGCAAATCAAAACCACAAGCGATATCCTCTCACCAGTCAAAATGGCTATGGCTTTTGTCCAAAAGACAGGCAATGACAAATGCTAGAGAGGATGTGGAGGAAGGGGGAGCTTTGTACACTGCTGAAAATGTAAATCAGTATAAACACGATGAAGAATAGTTTGGAGGTTTCTCAATAAACTAAAAATAGAGCTACTATACGATCCAGCAATCCCACTGTTACAAATATACCCAAAGAAAGGAAATCAGTATGTCAAAGAGATATCTGTACTCCCATGTTGACTGGGGCACTGTTCACAAAAGCTAAGATTTGGAAGCAACCTAAGTGTCCATCAACAGATGAATAGGTAGAGAAAATATGGTATATATACACGATGGAGTGCTATTCAGCTGTAAAAAGAATGAGATCCGACTGGGCATGGTGGCTTACACCCAGCACTTTGGGAGGCCGAGGCCGACAAACCATGAGGTCAGGAGATTGAGACCATCCTGGCTAACAGGTGAAAACCCGTCTCTACTAAAAATACAAAAAATCAGCTGGGCGTGGTGGCGGGCGCCTGTAGTCCCAGCTACTCAGGAGGCTGAGGCAGGAGAATGGTGTGAACCTGTGAGGTGGAGCTTGCAGTGAGCCAAGATCACGCCACTCCACTCCAGCCTGGGCGACAGAGCGAGACTCCGTCTCAAAAAAAAAAAAAAAGAATGAGATTCTCTCATTTGCAGCAACATGGATGGAACCAGAGGTCATTATGTTGAGTGAAATAAGCCAAGCACAGGAAGACAAACTTCACATGTTCTCACTTATTTGAGAGCTGAAAATTAAAACAATTGAACTCATGGAGATAGACAGGAGAATGATGGTTACTAGAGGTTGGGAAGGGTAGTGGGAGCAGGGAGGAAGTGGGGATGATTAATGGGTACAAAGTATAGTTGGATACAATGAACAAGATCTAGTATTTCATGGCACAACAAGGTGGCTACAGTCAATGTATTAGTCTGTTTTCATACTGTTGATAAAGACATACCTGAGACTGGGCAATTTACAAAAGAAAGGGGTTTAATGGACTTACAGTTCCGCGTGGGTGGGGAGGCCTCACAATCATGGCAGAAGATGAAAGGCACATCTTACATGGTGGCAGACAAGAAAAGAGAGCTTGTGCAGGGAAACTCCCTTTTTAAAACTATCAGATCTCATGAGACTTATTCACTATCGTGAGAACAGTACAGGAAACACCAGCCCCCATGATTCAGTTTCCTCCCACTGGGTCCCTCCCACAGCATGTGGGAATTCAAGATGAGATTTGGGTGGGGACACAGCCAAACCATATCGGTCAATGAAAATTTATTATACATTATAAAATAACTAAAAGAATAGATGTCTGTAACACAAAGGAAGGATAAATGTTTGAGGTGATGGATACCTCATTTACCCTGATGTGGTTACACATTGTATGCCTGTATCAAAATATTTAATGTGCCCCATAAACATATACATCTACTATGTACCCATAAAAATTAAAAATTAAAATTAGGCTGGACACGGTGGCTCATGCCTGTAATCTCAGCACTTTGGGAGGCCAAGGTGGGGGTATCACTTGAAGTCGGGAGGTCAAGACCAGCCTGTCCAACATAATGAAATCTTGTCTCTACTAAAAAGACAAAAATTAACCAGGAGTAGTGGCATGCACCTGTAATCCCAGCTACTTGGGAAGTTGAGACATGAGAGTCACTTGAACCCAGGAGGCAGAGGTTGCAGTGAGACAAGAACGTACTATTGTACTCCAGCCTGGGTGACAGTGAGACTTCATCTTCAAAAAATAATAATAATAATAGGCCAGGTGCTGTTGCTCACACTTGTAATCCCAGGACTTTCGGAGGCTGAGGTGGGTGGATCACGAGGTCAGGAAATTGAGACCATCCTGGCTAACACGGTGAAACCCCATCCCTACTAAAAATACAAAAAATTAGCCGGGCATGGTGGTGGGTGCCTGTAGTCTCAGCTATTCAGGAGGCTGAGGCAGGAGAATGGCATGAACCCAGGAGACAGAGCTTGCAGTGAGCCAAGATCATGCCACTGCACTCCAGCCTGGGCGACACAGCGAGACTCCATCTCAGTAATAATAATAATGATAATAATAAATTAATTTAATTAAATAATTGCAAGGTGTGGGGAGTTTTCTGAAAGGGGGATATGTGACAAGAGATACACTGTAGTCTCTCTGACCTTTGTCAGGTCTGGGTGATGTGATAGCCAGAGCTACAGCAGCCATCTTTTGACCACAAGGGAGCCAGCATGGGGGGAAGCTACATTCAAAGATTGGCAATGCAAAAATGCAGAAAGATCCTGCATTTTTCAGGATCCTGGTAATAAACAGAGGATCCACTCAAACTGGATTATTAGGAGAATTTAGTAAGGGGGCTATTTACAAAAGTGCGGGCAGAGCATAGCATTGAGAAACTAACCCAGGATAGTGTAGTACCATTGGACTAGTAACAGAAGGGAGCCCTCACCACCTTGGGCCTGAAGGAGCAAGGGGCGAGAGTCTTTTCCAGAACCCAGAGAGATACCATAAGGAGAGGAGAGCTGCCTGGCAGGTGTCTTAAGTGAGAGGGTCTGGAGGGGAACAACCCCAACCTCATTCTCCTCCTTCCCACCCATCTTATGCCAGTGCCTTCCATTGGCTGAACCCAACAAAAAATCAGTGGGCGGGGATCCCATGGACAATATGCAGAGGTCAGCCTCCCAGAACACAGCCTCTCAGAGTGATCTGGAGGACAAAGTATTTTCAGCACTACCTGGGCCTGCAGTTATCTTTTTCATTTGCTTGCCTGCATATTGGCAGTCTCCTCCCTGAAGGCAGGACCTGTTTTACTGCTGTAAGTTTCCTCCTAGAATAGTGGATGGCTGCACAACTTATCCTCGAAAGATATGGTTGAGCACCCACCATGTGGCAGGCACTGTACTAGAAATCAAATGAAGCTGGGTGTGGTGGCTCACGACTATGATCCCAGCACTTTGGGAGGCTTAGGCAGGAAGATTGCTTGAGCCCTGGAGTTTAAGACTAGCTGGGCAACATGATGAGACCCTGGCTCTACAAGAATTTTTAAAAATTAGCCAGGCATGGTGGTGTGTGCCTGTGGTCCCAGCTATGCAAGAGGCTGAAGGGGAGGATTGCTTGAGCCTGGGAGGTTGAGGCTGCAATGAGCCATGATGGTGCCAATATACGCCAGCCTGGGCAACAGAGCAAGACTCTAAATAAAAAATCGAATGAATAAAACATAGTGTGCCTCAGTTGTTCACAAGCTGGAGAGGGAGATAAAACCAAAGCAATATGGCATCTTAGTGTCATACCAGGAAAGAGACATGTCCAAGGAAGGAGGCTCTGACCAGAGTAGGGCCTGGAGGAGGTGGGCTTGGTACCAAGTGTTGAAGGACTTGTTCTAATGGAGAAGTGAGGATGCTTTGTCATTAATGCATCATAATATTGCAGTATGAGTAAGTATCTCTAACCTAAAAGCAATGCATTTCCTTGAGGGTGTTTGCTGAATGAGGAAGAAGTGGTTGGAAAGAAGGTTGGGTGTTCCAGACAGAGGGAGCATCATGTGTGCATGCATAAAGACCAAAAACTAGAGAAATTGTCCCCTCTGGCTGGTGGGAAAATTGTGTGAGGAGGAAGGGATGGGAAATGAGGTGAGAGAAGACAGTAGGAACTGGCTCACATGCTGGGCTGAGGAGTTCAAGCTTTCTTCTGAATGCCTGAAGAAATTGCCAAGGGATTTTGATTAGGGATCTGACATGCTCAGATTTGCCATTTCAGAGACTTCACTTGAGTGGCAGTGTGGAGTGTGGATTGGAAGGATTAGGGGGCAGGAAACCTTAGAGCTTTGTGTGGCTATTTAAACTTAAAATTAGGCCAGGCGCCGTGGTTCACACCTATAATCCCAGCGTCAAGGTGGGTTTGTTGCTTGAGCCCAAGAATTTGAGACCAGGCTGGGCAACATGGTGAAACTCTCTCTCTGCAAAAAAATACAAAAAATTAGCTGGGTGTGGTGGCATGCATCTGCAGTCCCAGCTATTTGGGAGGCTGAGATGGGAGAATCACCTGAGTCCAGGAGGTCAAGGCCGCAGTGAGCCAAGGTCGTGCCACTGTACTCCAGCCTGGGCAACAGAATGAGACCCTTTTTAAAAAACAAACAAAACAAAAAACTAGTATTCACCTCATAGGGTGGCTATAAAGCTAAAACAGAGATGGTTGGTGTTAACCATGTAGCACAGAGCTCAGGGCATAGCAGGTGCTCAATAAATCTTAGTGTATTATTCCTTGCAGTTCCCATAAAACTAATGCAGGAAATGATCTCAAGCAGAGTCTTCCTAAAACTCCTGTGCAGGTGAGCATTCTTACTTGTGAACACCAATTGATTCAATAAATATTTTTCTGGGCTGAGCACGGTGGCTCACACCTGTAATCCCAGCACTTTGGGAGGCCAAGGTGGGCAGATCACGAGGTCAGTATATCGAGACCATCCTGGCTGACACGGTGAAACCCCGTCTCTACGAAAAATAAAAAAAATTAGCCAGGTGTGGTGGCAGCCGCCTGTAGTACCAGCTACTCGGGAGGCTGAGGCACTAGAATGGCATAAACCCGGGAGGCGGAGCTTGCAGTGAACCGAGATCATGCCACTGCACTCCAGCCTGGGCAACTGAGCGAGACTCCATCTCAAAATAAATAAATAAATAGATAAATAAAATAAAAATAAATAAAATAAATGTTTTTCTGAATAGGTGTTCCTCAGTAACTATGGGGAATTGGTTCCAGGACCTTCCCCCCTAGCCATGGATACCAAAATCTATGGATGCCAAAGTCCCTGACATACAATGGCATAATATTTGCATATAATTTTTGCATAGTATTTGCATATAATCTATACTTTAAATCATCTCTAGATTACTTGTAGTATCTAATACAAAGTAAGTGCTATATACAGAGTTGTTGGCCAGGCGTGGTGGCTCACGCCTGTAATTCCAGCACTTTGGGACACCAAAGCAGGCAGATCACCTGAGGTCGGGAGTTCAAGACCAGCCTGACCAACATGGAGAAACCCTATCTCTACTAAAAATACAAAATTAGCTTGGCATGGTGGCGCATGCCTGTAATCCCAGCTACTCGGGAGGCTGAGGTAGGAGAATCGCTTGAACCCGGGAGGCAGAGGTTGTGGTGAGCCGAGATTGCACCATTGCACTCCAGCCTTGGAAACAAGAGTGAAACTCCATCTCAAAAAAGAAAAAAAAAAAAGAGTTGTTAGTTATACTGTATTATTTAGGGAATAATGGCAAGAAAAGTAAGTTTGTACACGCTTAGTACCGATGCAATCATCCATCTTTTTTTCCGAATATTTTTGATCTGTGGTTGGTTGAATCCATGGAACATGCAGATACGAGGGCCAACTGTGTGGCTGTGTGCCAGCCCCTGCATTGGAGACTGGAGACAGGAAGAAAGGCAGAGGCTGCCTTGACCTTCAAGGAGCTCAAAGTCCAGAGGGGAGACAGTGTTATGGATGCTGCTAAGGAGGGCAGTGTGGAGGCTGTGGGAACTCAATTGTGGGGGTGCTGAGACCCAGCCAGTGTGGTGACAGCTGAGCAGGGTATAAAACGATGAGCCAAAGTGGCCAGGGAATGCAGGGTGGGGAGAAGGTTTCAAGCAAAGGGATCAGCTTTGGAGAAAACAGTAAAGGTGGGGGCAAGGGTGACATGGGGGCAAACAGAGCCAGAGAGGTGAACAGGAACTTCTGCTGAAGCCTTTGGGTGCTAAGCAAAAGAGTTGGTTTTATCCTGAAATTTCTGGGGAATACTGAAGCATTTTTAAAAGGGAAGTAGTCAACATACCTCCAGAGTGGCTCAAATGAAAAAGACTGAAAATATCCAGTGGCGGCCAGGCACAGTGGCTCACGCCTATAATCCCGGCACTTTGGGAGGCTGAAGCAGGCAGATCATCTGAGGTCAGGAGTTCAAGACCAGCCTGGCCAACATGGTGAAACCCTGTCTCTACTAAAGATACGAAAGTTAGCTGGGCATGGTAGTGGGCGCCTGTAATCCCAGCTACTCGGGAGGCTAAGGCAGGAGAATCATTTGAACCTGGGAGGTGGAGGCTGCAGTGAGCCGAGATTGTGCCACTGCATTCCAGCCTGGGTGATAGAGCAAGAGTCTCAAAAAAAAAAGAAAGAAAATATCCAGTGGTGGCGA
This sequence comes from Piliocolobus tephrosceles, assembly GCF_002776525.5. Classification (NCBI taxonomy): domain Eukaryota; kingdom Metazoa; phylum Chordata; class Mammalia; order Primates; family Cercopithecidae; genus Piliocolobus; species Piliocolobus tephrosceles. Next base: position 85,212,764 of record NC_045439.1, on the reverse strand, counting down.
GGATGAGAAGCAGCTGGACCCTCATACACAGCGGGTGGGGATATAAACTGGTTCAACTACTTAGGAAAGTTGGAGGTTTTTTTGGTTTGTTTGTTTGTTTGTGAGACAGGGTCTCACTCTGTCACCCAGGTTGGAGTGCAGTGGCACTATCTCGGCTCACTGCAACCTTCTCCACTTCCCGGATTCAAGTGATTCTTATGTGTCAGTCTCTTGAGTAGCTGGGACTACAGGTGCACACCACCATACTCAGCTAATTTTTGTATTTTTAGTAGAGACAGGGTTTCGCCATGTTGGACTGGCAGGTCTCAAACTCCTGAGCTCAAGCGATGTGCCTGCCTCAGCCTCCCAAAGTGCTGGGATTACAGGTGTGAGCCACTGCGCCCAGCCAGGAAAGTTGTTTGGTAGAATCCACTATTGCTGAACATTCACCTATCCTATGAACTAGCAATTCCAGCCTGAGCAGCAAACATGCATTCAAGAGCATGTTCAAGAATGCTCCTGGACCTGCGCGGTGGCTCACACTGGTAATCCCAACACTTTGGGAGGCCGAGAATGGCAGATCACCTGAGTCAGGAGTTTGAGACCAGCCTGACCAACATGGAGAAATCCCGTCTCTACTAAAAATACAAAATTAGCTGAGCATGGTAGCCTGTAATCTCAGCTACTCGGGACGCTTAGGGAAGACAATCGCTTGAATCCGGAAGGCAGAGGTTGTGAGCTGAGATCACCCCATTGCACTCCAGCCTGGGCAACAAGAGCTAAACTCTGTCTCAAAAAAAAAAAAAAGATGCTCCTGACAGCAGGGCTCATCTTAGCCCAACAGAGGAAGCAACCAAAGTATCAATCAACAATTGAATGAATGAATAAGGTGTTGAGTACTCATGTTATAATGGAATACCATACAGCAATGAGAATGAACTATAACTATGCCCAACATCATGAATGAGTCTCATAAAAAAAGAATGTTAAGTAACAGAAACCAGAAACCAGACACAAGAGTATACACTGCCCACTGAAATGTATACTTAAAACGGTTAAAATGGTAAATTTTAAAAAAATGTTTAATAGAGATGGGGTCTCACTATATTGCCCAGGCTGGTCTTGAACTCCTGGGCTCAAGCAATCCTCCCACCTCAGCCTCCCAAGTGCTAGGATTAGAGGTGTGAGCCACCATGCCTGGCCCTACAGTGTTAAATGTTATGTTATGTATATTATTTCACCACAACAAAAAAAGTGCAGGTGGGGGACCACAGAACTGTACAACACAAAGTGCATCTTAATTTAAACTATGGTTTTCAGTTAATAATAATGTATCAAAGGCTGGGCGTGGTGGCTCACACCTGTAATCTCAACACTTTGGGAGGCCGAGGTGGGCAGATCACCTGAGGTCAGGAGTTTGAGACCAACCTGGCCAACATGGTGAAACCCCATCTGTACTAAAAGTACAAAAATTAGCCAAGCATGATGGTGTGTGCCTGTAATCCCAGCTACTCGGGAGGCTGAGGCACCAGAATCGCTTGAATCTGGGAGGAAGAGGTTGCAGTGAGCTGAGATTGTGCCACTGCACTTCAGCCTCGGCAACCGAACAAGATTTTGTCTCTCTTTATTTTTTTTTTTTTTATTATTATTTTTTTGAGACGAGTCTTGCTCTGTGGCGCAGCCTGGAGTGCAGTGGTGCAATCTTGGCTCACTGCAACCTCCGCCTCCGGGGTTCAAATGATTCTCCTGCCTCAGCCTCCTGAGTAGCTGGGACTACAGGCATGCGCCACCACGGTCGGCTTATTTTTTGTATTTTTAGTAGAGATGGGGTCTCATCATGTTGGCCAGGCTGATATAGGACTCTTGACCTCAAGTGATCTGCCCGCCTCAGCCTTCCAAAGTGCTGAGATTACAGGTGTCAGCCATCGCAACAGGCCTGAGACTCTGTCTCAGAACAACAACAAGAATGTATCAATATTCACCCATCAATTGTAACAAATATATTACAGCACTGCCACATGTTAATAATAGGGAAACTGCAGAGTGGGGGTGGCAAATGGGCGCTTTAACCTCCCTCATCATACTTTCCACTCAATTTTTCTGTAAACCAAAGACTGCTCTAAAAAAATCTATTAGCTTTTTAAAATTCCTTGGCTCGCCTCCAAAAAGTGTACATATGACATGATCTCATTTACATAAAATGCAACAACAAGCAAAACAAATTCATGCAATAGACATTGGGGTCATGGGTACCCTTGAGAAAAGAACACAATGGGACTTCTTGGGTGCTCATGATGTCTCTTTATTACAGCTGGTTATATGTGTGTTTGTTACATTTGCAAAAATTCATCAAGCTACACATGATCAAGCTATACATGACATACGCATTTTTCTATTTATTTAGGTATTTTTGAGACAGAATCTCACTCTGTCACCCAGGCTGGAGTGCAGTCGTGAGATCTTGGCTCACTGTAACCTCCACCTCCTGGATTCAAGCAATTGTCATGCCTCAGCTTCCTGAGTAGCTGGAATTACAGGTGTGTGCCACCACGCCCAGCTAATTTTTTTTTTTTTTTTAGTAGAGATGAAGTTTCACTATGTTGGCCAGGCTGTTCTTGAACTCCTGGCCTCACTCAAGTGATCCTCCCACCTCGGCCTCTCAAAGTACTGGAGTTACAGGCATGAGTCACTGGGCCCAGCTGACATATGCACTTTTCTATATTGTATCCTATAATTTAATATTTTTAAGTTTTAAGGAAACATTAAAAATAAAAAGATAAATAGTCTCTCACACAGGAGAATTTCTCACACAGGAGATAATCCCTTCTCAAGGAGAAGGAGCATAACCCCCCACTCATTTGGTGTGGGCTGTGCATAGTGGCTTCCTTCCAAAGGGTACAGCATGGAAGGGAGGAAAGAAGTAACTTTACAGTGAAGAGACCTGACACGCACTACCTCAGCCAGGTAATCAAGGTCAACATCAACACCTGTAAGTCATATTGATAGGATGTAACCTTGATATGATGTGACAAGAATGGCACCTTACCTCCAAGGTCTTCCTACCAACAAACCATAACCCCAGGCTTACCATGAGAAAAACATCAGGCACATTCCAGTAGTGGGCATCCTACAAAATATCTGACCAGTACTCCTGAAAAGTATCAAGGTCATCAAAAACAAGGACATCCTGAGAAACTGTCACAGCCAAGAGGAGTCCAAAGAGATATGATGACTAAATGTCATGTGATATCCAATGGGTCCTGGAACAGGAAAAGGACATTAGGTAAAACCCAAGGGAATCTAAGTAAACCATGGACTTTAGTTAATTAGAGAGACAGACAGAGAGAAAGAAAAAGTCCATTTTCTATAAAACTGAGCCTGACCTCAAACCTTAAACTTTTTCATTGAGTCATCCGAACCCAATGGAGATATGGCAGAAAACAACCTTCCTCTTCTCCCATTCATGGTCTTCCAACATGCTCTGTTCCTCTGGATTCCCCATCCATGTGCCTTGGCATCTTCACAGGTTGATCCCACAGTTTTCTCATTTTCAGGAATAAAAGCCCACTCACGTCTAAATCAAAACTTCCCTCTCACATCCATGCCGGGCACGGTGGCTCACACCTGTAATACCAGCACTTTGGGAGGCCAAGGCAGAAGGATTGCTTGGGCCCAGAAGTTCAAGACCAACCTGGGCAACATGGTGAGACCTCCTCTCTACAAAAAAATGTTTAAAAATAAAAAATTAGCCAGGCAAGGTGCACACACCTGTGATTGTGGTTCCAGCTACTCAGAAGGCTGAGGCAAGAGGATTGTTTGAGCTCAGGGGGTCTAGGCTGCAGTGAGCCATGGCTGTGGTGCAGAACCCCAGCCTGGGTGACAAGCAAGACTCTGTATCTTAAAAAAAAAAAAAAAAAGATAGAAAACTTCCTTTTCACATCCAATTTAAGGCTTGCCCTCATCCTCCTCTTAGACCTGACTGAGATCTGGGTCCATATTAAAGACTCCTTTAGGGGCCGGGCGCGGTGGCTCAAGCCTGTAATCCCAGCACTTTGGGAGGCCCAGATGGGCGGTTCACGAGGTCAGGAGATCGAGACCATCCTGGCTAACACGGTGAAACCCCGTCTCTACTAAAAAATACAAAAAACTAGCCGGGTGAGGTGGCAGGCACCTGTAGCCCCAGCTACTCGGGAGGCTGAGGCAGGAGAATGGCGTAAACTTGGGAGGCGGAACTTGCAGTGAGCTGAGATCCGGCCACTGCACTCCAGCCTGGGCGACAGAGCGAGACTCCGTCTCAAAAAAAAAAAAAAAAAAGACTCCTTTAGTATAAAAAACACCATATATCCTCACGTAAGTCCATGAATAGCTGACATTTCTCATATCTACTTTCTCTTGATTTATTGATAGATAGGTATAATTTTTTAAATTTTATGGGTACATAGTAGGTGTATATATTTATGGGGTACATGAAATGTTTTGATACAGGCAGGCAATGTGAAATAAGCACATCATGGAGAATGGGGTATCCATCTTCTCAAGCAAGGGTAAACCTTTGAGTTACAAACAATCCAATTATACTTTTTAAAGGTGTACTTTTTTTTTTTTTTGAGACTGAGTCTCGCTCGGTCGCCCAGGCTGGAGTGCAGTGGCACAATCTCAGCTCACTGCAGTCTCTACCTCCTGGGTTCAAACGATGTTCCTGCCTCAGCCTCCTGAGTAACTGGGATTACAGGCATACACCACCACGCCCGGCTAATTTTTGTATTTTTAGTAGAGATGGGATTTCACCAGGTTGGCCAGGCTGGTCTCAAACACCTGACCTCAGGTGATCCGCCCACCTCGGCCTCTCAAAGTGCTGGGATTACAGGTGTGAGCCACCGCACCTGGCCTAAAGGTATACATTTTTTAACAGAACCATTCAAAAGGAGGTTGCAGGGATCTTGACACTTCCACACTGCAGCATTAATCTCCTAAGAACAAGGATACACTTCCACATACCATGACACTCTGTTCACACCTAAAAAAATTAACATTTATTCCAGAATATCATCTAATCTCCAGTCCATGCTCACATGTCCCCAATTGTCCCCAAAAAGCCTTTTGTAAATTTTTAAAATTTTTTTTGGTTAAATGCCGTATCCAGTCGAGGTTCACATATTGCGTTTGGTTATGTCTCTTTTTGCATGAGAGATGCCTCTCTTTAGTATGCAAAATCCTTATCATCTCTTCTTTTCCACTTGGGGACTTGGGCTGAAAATCAGGAGTGGCTGGAACATGCCCATTTACTGTCTGGTTTTGCAGGTTGTTGGAGGATATACAGAAGAACATCCTTCTGGAGAGGGGCCGTGAGCCTGGTTGGCCTAGACTGAGTGCCCTGGCAGAGCTCTTCCTCATGTCTGCATGGGAAAGAAGCCCAGATCAGTCCAAAGGCCTAACCCACACTCCCAGACCCTACCCTACTCTTCAGAGAAATAGGCTCCCTACCCTGAACCCTGAAGAAAGCTGTGCCTTCATCCCCAGGGACCCAGCACCCCTTCTGGCCTATCCCCAAAGAGTCACCCTGGGCCTTGGGTAGTAGGTGGAGTTGAGGGATCATGGCCCAAGGTCAAGGGTTGATCCTTCCAACTTTGTTCAGTGATCCAGCTTTGATATTAGGTGACCAGGACAACCAGGCCAATCCGATAGCGGGTGGTGTTTATAAAAAGGCCACCCACCTAGAGCCAAATGCTCCAGACCAGCCACTACAACTCTGCTAATCTCAAGCACCTGCCTCTACAGGTAGCTTTCTTGGGACCAGTTTCCAATCTCTGGGATCCCCAATTATAGAACTTGGAAGCTAGTGGAGACAGAAAGATGGGGAGCCTGGGCTAGGTGTAGGGGGCCTGGGTTCAGGTTTTGCTACTCAGCTCTTGACTTGTGTTTCCCCATTTTAAATGAGCAGTTTGGACTAAGCCATTTTTAAGGCGAAAGATGGGGAGGGCTTCCCCCTTAGCACAAGGGCAGCCCTGGCCCTGGCTGCAGCCCAACCTCAACCTCCAAGACTGTGAGAGGATGGGGACTCATCCCTGGAGGAGATGCCCTTCCTGGTATTGATAAAGAGTGCCCTGGGGCTGGAGTTTCGTCGCCGCCGCCACCTGTGCCACCATGCCACCCTACACCGTGGTCTACTTCCCAGTTCGAGGCCGCTGCGCGGCCCTGCACATGCTGCTGGCAGACCAGGGCCAGAGCTGGAAGGAGGAGGTGGTAACAATGGTGACCTGGCAAGAGGGCTCTCTCAAAGCCTCCTGCCTGTATGGGTAGCTCCCCAAGTTCCAGGACGGAGACCTCACCCTGTACCAGTCCAATACCTTCCTGCGTCACCTGGGCCGCACGCTTGGGCTCTATGGGAAGGACCAGCGGGAGGCAGCCCTGGTGGACATGGTGAATGATGGCGTGGAGGACCTTCGCTGCAAATACCTCTCCCTCATCTACCCCAACTACGAGGCGGGCAAGGATGACTATGTGAAGGCATTGCCCGGGCAACTGAAGCCTTTGGAGACCCTGCTGTCCCAGAACCAGGGAGGCAAGACCTTCATTGTGGGAGACCAGATCTCCTTCGCTGACTACAACCTGCTGGACTTGCTGCTGATCCACGAGGTCCTGGCCCCCAGCTGCCTGGATGCGTTCCCCCTGCTCTCGGCATACGTGGCGCGCCTCAGTGCCGGGCCCAAGCTCAAGGCTTTCATGGCCTCCCCTGAGCACGTGAACCTCCCCATCAATGGCAACGGGAAACAGTGAGGGCTGGGGGCACTCTGAGCAGGAGGCAGGGGCTGCTTGCCTCCCTTTCTCCAGGACCAATACAATTTCTAAGAAAAAAAAAAAAGATGCCCTGGGAAGGGGGCATCACAGGCTATCCGAATCAGCCCTGGGACCTTGGCCTCCTCAGTGTCACTGGGTAGGGGGAGCTCCCGGTCCCCTGGGTGTGTAGATGGTATCAGCAGAAAGCCAGCACTGGCAGGGACCCTTTGGTCCTGTGCCACACATGCATGCTGTGCCAGGGGCTGACAAGGGTGCTGTCCTTGGCTTCCCCGTTTTGGGGTGGTCACTTGCCTCTACTCCAGCCCCAGAGCAGAAACTGAGAGGATGGGTGGAGGAGAGAGCCAGGGTTCAGGCTGGGAATCTTGAGGCTTCTTGCCAGCTCTCAGATTCTGTGATGCTCAAAGGGTGAGCTCTGGGGGCACAGGACACATGGTAGATGAATCTTAGTCTTTCTGGTATCCAGCTGGGAGCCAAGCACAGAACACACATCAGTGTTTATCAGATGACTGAGGAAATGAATGAATGAATGTCTCCATCTCAACCCTCAGCCTGGTCCCTCCTTCCTTTTTCCCTGTAGTTGGTACAGATGGCATTGTCCCAGTCTGTTCCCTTCTTGGCCACAGAGCTTCTCCTGGCCTCTGCCATCTTCTGCCTGGTATTCTGGGTGCTCAGGGGTTCGAGGCCTCGCGTCCCCAAAGGCCTGAAAAGTCCACCAGAGCCATGGGGCTGGCCCCTGCTCGGGCATGTGCTGACCCTGGGGAAGAACCCGCACCTGGCACTGTCAAGGATGAGCCAGCTCTATGGAGACGTGCTGCAGATCCACATTGGCTCCACACCCGTGCTGGTGCTGAGCGGCCTGGATACCATCCGGCAGGCCCTGGTGCAGCAGGGCGACTATTTCAAGGGCCGGCCTGACCTCTACAGCTTCACCTTCATCACTCATGGCCAGAGCATGTCCTTCGGCCCAGACTCTGGACCGGTGTGAGCTGCCCGCCGGCACCTGGCCCAGAAAGCCCTCAACACCTTCTCCATCGCCTCTGACCCAGCCTCCTCATCCTCCTGCTACCTGGAGGAGCATGTGAGCAAGGAGGCTGAGGCCCTGATCAGCAGGTTGCAGGAGCTGATGGTAGGGCCTGGGCACTTCGACCCTTACAATCAAGTGGTGGTGTCAGTGGACAACGTCATTGGTGCCATGTGCTTTGGACAGCACTTCCCCGAGAGCAGTGATGAGATGCTCAGCCTCGTGAAGAACAGTCATGAGTTCGTGGAGAGTGCCTCCTCCGGGAACCCGGTGGACTTCTTCCCCATCCTTCGCTACCTGCCCAACCCTGCCCTGCAGAGGTTCAAGGCCTTCAACCAGAGGTTCCAGCGGTTCCTGCAGAAAACAGTCCAGGAACACTATCAGGACTTTGACAAGGTGAGCCCGGGGTACAGGTGGCGAGGGGAACCTTGCAGGGCCTGGGTACGGCCCCTCCCTCCCAGCTCTAGCATGCTCACACAGCTGCTGTGTTGCCAAGGCCTAGGAAGGCTCTGGATACCTCAGACCAGCGGTGTGACCTGGAGCCAACTCTTCCCCTTCTCTGGGCCTCAGTTTCCTCATCCTTGAAGCCCCTTTCTCAGGGCTCCTCAAAGCCCCCAAGAAAAAAGTCCTGGAAATGGGGCCCTAGCAGAGCCCTGCAATGTAGGGGGCTGATGAGTGAGAAAGCTTTCATTCTGCAGAAACCTGAATCTCAACAGAGGCTAATCCCCAGCTCTGGTATCACGTTGCTTCCCTGTGTTCACACTAACCTTTTCCTCCTTTGAAATTGGACCCTTGGGGTTATTGGAAAGAAGGGTCAATGGGGCATAAAATGACACTTTACGTCATACTCAGGGCTGCTACCAGCTCCTGCTGCGAGCTACAGCCCCCTGCCTAGAGACCAAGCGGGAGGAGTAACCCCCAGGGACAGGCGAGGGGTGTGGAGCAATGTTCAGCCTTTGACCTTGGAAGTGCCAGGGGTACCTCTAAGCGTGTGCCCCTCAGAACAGTGTCCAGGACATCATGGGTGCCCTGTTCAAGCACAGCAAGAAGGGGCCTAGAGCCAGCGGCAACCTCATCCCCCAGGAGAAGATTGTCAACCTTGTCGATGACATCTTCGGAGCAGGTAGGAGCCAGAACCCTGCCCCTCCATCCAACAATGCCTGCTGTTCACCCACAGTCTTGCCCAGTCCCTTAGTCCATCAAACAACCCGCCAACCCTACACCAGATGGTACAACATACTGAGACATGGCCTAGGATCAGGGTTTGAGCCTGGGCTGTACCACCAATTCCCAGTAGAGACACAGTAAAGTCCTTCTCCTCCCCTAGGCTTCAGTTTCCCCATCTGAACAATAAAGTGTTCTCTGGCCTGTAAGTCTAGGCCCCTGTAATTCTGGCAGCTAATTCTGAAACCTGTATCTCAAGTTTATGTTGAAAAGACCCAGCCTCTATCCTCAGGAAACTCACGGGCTAGGGCGAGAGAAAGCTAATGCTGGGTACACACATAGTAGATAATTGGGAAATGCTGGTTTCCTTGTTTCTGTCTTCCTTCCTTCCTCACCTTACCCTACATGGTCCAGGATTTGACACAATTGCAACAGCCATCTCCTGGAGCCTCACGTACCTTGTGACCAGGCCCGAGATACAGAGGAAAATCCAGAAGGAGCTGGGTACATGGGGGCCCCCAACCCTATGGCCAGGAGAAGCCTTGAGACCCAGTTTGTGCATTCAGTCTACAAACACCTGTTATGTGCCTACTGTGTGCAAGCCCTGGGCACACAGTAGTGCCTACCCTTGCCTAGAAGATGTGGGAGGTTAGTGGGGTTGCAGACTTGTGAATAGACAGTCTTATATAGAGTGACATGGGGTATAAGAGGGGACAATTCATGGGGCACTTAGGGCAGCCCATGAGTTCTGCTCGCCCTCTGTGTTCTACAGATGCTGTGATTGGCAGGGGGCGGCGACCCCGGCTCTCTGACAGACCCCAGCTGCCCTACTTGGAGGCCTTCATCCTGGAGACCTTCCGACACTCCTCCTTCGTCCCCTTCACCATCCCCCACAGGTGAGGGCTGCCCGTTCTGCCCTCCCACCTCTGAAGTCCTTGCCATATTTTCTCTTCCTGGCTTCTCAGCCCTGGCCCTGGCTCAGCATCTCCCTCCCGACCTCACTCCACACAGATCCCAGCCTCAGTCTGCCCCCATCCAGTCCAAACATAATCTAACCCCCAACTCTCAGGAGAAAGTGCCACTTGTGATCTCAGCGATCATTCCCTTCTGCTCATATTCCCTCCCTCCCAGTGCCCTCTGTGCCAGCCAGGTCGGCCTCAGCCTCACAAGCATGACCCTACTGGCCTCGAATTTTGGTAACGCTGAACCTTCTGCCTGGAATGCCTTCTAGTCTCTTCTCTGACCACCAGAATCCTACCCTTGCTCAAAGTCAATGCCGATGCGAGCTTCCTCTCCCCAGAAGCCATCCAGCTGGCACAGCTTCACTCCTGATGTCTTTTTTTTTTGAGATGGAGTCTCGCTCTGTTGCCCAGGCTGGAGTGCAGTGGCCTGATCTCAGCTCACTGCAAGCTCCGCCTCCCGGATTCACGCCATTCTCCTGCCTCAGCCTCCCCGGTAGCTGGGACTACAGGCATCCGCCACCACGCCCGGCTAGTTTTTTGTATTTTTTTTTTAGTAGAGACAGGGTTTCACCATGTTAGCCTGGATGGTCTTGATCTCCTGACCTCGTGATCCGCCCGTCTCGGCCTCCCTAAGTGCTGGGATTACAGGCTTGAGCCACCGCGCCCGGCCCACTCCTGATGTCTTATAGGACTTACAGCCATCAGCACTTGATCATGCCCTGAAATTTTAACAATGTCAAGAGAGTTAGTGAGCACTTACTTCCGCTCAAATGTTGTTCCAGTTATTCCTAGAGTAAAAGGCCTGAATCCCCAGCCAGGCTAGAAACTCCCCAGGGCTGGCCCAGGCTGCCTGCTGCTTTTTTTTTTTCTTTTTTAATAGAAAATGGAAAAACATTTATCTGAAATTGCCTGTTTCTTGGCTCCAGAGAACAGCCAAGTGCACAGCCAGACACAAAGAGAAGTTTAGTAAATACTTGCTGAAGTTAAAGAACAGGAGGCAAGGAAAAGGGAGGATGACTCTACCCCTTCCCTGTTCCTCCCCTCTCCTCCCGGTGTAGGGATGGAGATGGCAGTGGGCAGGCTATCAGGATGGGGTGGAGGTAGGAACAACACACACCCCAGCTTTCCAGCCCTGAGTCTCACAGTGCCCTCTTCCCTCCTCAGCACAACAACGGACACAACACTGAACGGCTTCTACATCCCCAGGGAATGCTGTGTCTTCATAAACCAGTGGCAGGTCAACCACGACCTGTGAGTACACACCCCTCATGGAAAAATGTGTGCAGGTTCAGCAGTCAGGAAGGCTGTTTGTCCCCGCTAGGAACTGTTTGTATAATGAAAGGAGGGAACCTCAGTTGCTGTATAGTCTGCTCTAAATGACAATATTTACAAAGGTTTCACAAACTTTAGTGCACAGGAATCAACCAGGATGGCCAGGCGTGGTGGCTCACGCCTGTAATCCCAGCACTTTGGGAGGCTGAGGTAGGCAGATCACTTGCGGTCAGGAGTTCGAGACCAGCCTGGGCAACATGGTGAAACCCTGTCTCTACTGAAAATAAAAAAGAAAAGAAAAAGATTAGCCGGACATGGTGGTGTGCCTATAATCCCAGCTACTCCAGAGACTGAGGCAGGAGAATCGCTTGAACTCTGGAGGCAGAGGTTGCAGTGAGCTGAGATCGTGCCACTGTACTCCAGCCTGGGTGACAGAGTGAGACTCTGCCTCAAAAAATAATAATAATAATAATCAACCAAGATGTTTGTTACAGCTGATGGTTCCCCTAGGATTCTACTGTGGTGTCAGGTGGGGTGCCTCAGGCGATTCTGATGTGAATGGCCCAGAGACCTCTCTTTGGAAAGCCCCACTTTGGTGTATGGGTAGGGGGACCATATAATTTACCATCCACACGGGGACACCTGAGTGTGAAAACGCTGTCAATGTTTATGCTAGTCATCATTACTCCAAAACAATAAACATAAGCCAGGACATACTGTCGAGGCCCCTTGGGAGGCATATTTTCAGTAGGATGAAGAGACGTATGTTTTTCTTTCTTTATTTATTTCTTTTTTTTTTAACTTTAATTTTTAAATAGAGACAAGGTCTCCATATGTTGTCCAGGCTGGTTTTGAACTCCCGGGCTCAAGGGATTTTCCTGCCTCAGCCTCCCAAAGTACTAGGGTTACAGATGTCAGCCACCAAAACCAGCCTGTTTTAATTCTTTAAATTCCTTTTGGATAAAGTATTATTTAAAGTAAATTAATATTAAAAGGCACTATCTTTAAGGCTGGTCATTTTAGAGAGAACTTTGTAAAAGAAAGAAGCATCAGGCCAGGTGTGGTGACTCATGCCTGTAACCCCAGCACTTTGGGAGCCCAAGGAAGGTGGATCGCTTGAGCTCGTGAGTCTGAGATCCCTGAAACCCCGTCTCTGCAAAAAAAAGAAAAAAAAACACACACACAAAAAAATTAGCCGGATGTGGTGCCTGTAGTCCCAGCTACACGGGAGGCTCAGGTGGGAGAATGGCTGGAGCTGGGGAGGCAGAGACTGCAGTGACCTAAGATGGCACCACTGTACTCCAGCCTGGGTTATAGGAGCCAGAGGTTGTCTAAAAACAAAAAAGAAAGAAAGAAAAAGGAAAAAAGAAATAAGCATCAAAGTTCAGTTTGGTTCCTTCCCACTTACCCTTCATTGCTTTCAACATGTCCTCACACTTGTGACCTCAACAGAAGTCTCCCTCCCCCAGGCCCCTCCTCCCAGGGCCTCCCCAGCCCTGAAGTCCTATCTCCTCTGTTCCTCTTGCAGGGAGCTGTGGGGGGACCCATCTGAGTTCCGGCCGGAGCGGTTCGCCACCGCGGAAGGCACCAGCATTAACAAGCCCTTGAGTGAGAAGATAATGCTGTTTGGCCTGGGCAAGCGCCGGTGCATCGGCGAGGTCCTTGGCAAGTGGGAGGTCTTCCTCTTCCTGGCCATCCTGCTACAGCAACTGGAGTTCAGCGTGCCGCCGGGCGTGAAAGTCGACCTGACTCCCATCTACGGGCTGACCATGAAGCATGCCCGCTGTGAACACTTCCAGGCGCGGCTGCGCTTCTCCATCAAGTGAAGGAGACGCCACCATGCTGAGGCCAGAGAGCGAGTGGGGGCCAACCACGGGGACTCAGCCCTTGTTTCTCCTCCTTTCTTTTTTAAAAAATAGCAGCTTTAGCCAAGTGCAGGGCCTGTAATCCCAGCATTTTGGGAGGCCAAGGTTGGAGGATCATTTGAGCCCAGGAGTTGGAAAGCAGCCTGGGCAACATAGTGGAACCCTGCCTCTATCAAAAAAAAAAAAAAAAAAATTAGCGAAGAGCCTGAGTGACATAGCAAGACCATGTCTCAAAATATATATATATATATATGTGTGTGTGTGTGTGTGTGTGTATAATTCTTATACCATTTATACCATATAATTCACCTTCCTTTTTTTTTTTTTTTTTTTTTCCTGAGACAGAATCTCACTCTGTCATCCAGGCTGGAGTGCAGTGGTGTGATCTCAGCTCACTGCAACCTCCACCTCCCAGGTTCAAGTGATCCTCCCACTTCAGCCTCCCGAGTACCTGGGATTACAAGCATGAGCCACTATGCCTGGCTGATTTTTGTAGTTTTAGTAGAGATGGGGTTTCACCATGTTGGCCAGGGTGGTCTCCATCTCTTGACCTCATGATCCACCTGCCTCAGCCTCCTAAAGCGCTGGGATTAACAGGTGTGAACCACCATGCCCAGCCTTTTTTTTTTTTTTTTTTTTTGAGACAGAGTCTTCCTTTGTCTCCTAGGTGACAAGTGATCTGCCCGCCTCGACCTCTCTCAAAGTGCTGGAATTACAGGTGTGAGCCACCGCGCCTGGCCCACAATTAATTTTAGAACATTTTTGTCACCCCTAAAAGAAACCCTGCACCCATTAGCAGTCTCTCCACATTTCCCCCTAGCCTTCCTCCCCTGCCTCACCAGCCCTGGCAACTACTAATCTACTTTCTGTGTCTATGGATTTGCCTTCTCTAAGCATTTCATATAAATGGAATTACACAATGAGTGGTCTTTTGTGACTGGCTTCTTTCACTTAGCACAATGTTTTCAAGGCTCATATGTGTTGTGCTGTGTGTCAGTAAGCCCTTGGTGCTTGAGTCCTGAGACCGGGTCTAGGTCTGTGCTCTCTTCAGTTGTTGATAGGCACCTCCTTCACTCCTCTCTCTTCTCTCCTTTCATGTTGTTTGACCCCAGTTTTTGAACAATTGAAGGGAACAAGGAGAAAGGGATCCAGTCTCAGGGGCCAAACCCAGTTGGGTGGATGGGGATCCCCCCGTCCCATTCTCAAAAGGCAGAACGCATGACTTCTTACAAGGCCTTGATTTCTTCGTTCATAGCCCAGGGGCGGATAAGCTTCCCAGAAGTGCTTGGGTTATTTGAAAAAGGCCCAGGTTTCATCAAAGGACACTATCAAGAAATTGAAAGGAGGCCAGGCACAGTGGCTCACGCCTGTAATCCCAGCATTTTGGGAGGCCAAGGCAGTCGGATCACTTGAGGTCAGGAGTTTGAGACCAGCCTGGACAACACAGTGAAACCTCATCTCTACCAAATATGCAAAAACTAGCTGAATATAGTGGCTAGCCTCAGCTGCTTAGGAGACTGTAATCCCAGGTGCTCACAAGGCTGTAATCCCAGCTACTCAGGAGGCTGAGGCATGAGAATCACTTGAACTCAGGAGGCGGGGATTGCAGTGAGCTGAGATCCTGCCATTGCACTCCAGCCTGGGCTACAGAGTGAGACTCTGTCTCAAAAAAAAAAAAAAAACAAACAAACAAAAAACTGAAAAGACAACCCACAGAATGAGAGAAAATATTTGCAAAACATATAGCTGTTAAAACATTTATATATAGAATATATAAAGAACTCCTGGCCGGGCACGATGGCTCACCCCTGTAATTCCAGCACTTTGGGAGGCAAAGGCGGGTGAATCATCTGAGGTCAGGAGTTTGAGACCAGCCTGGCCAACATGGTGAAATCCTGTCTCTACTAAAAATACAAAAATTAGCCAGGCACGGTGGCAGGCACCTGTAATCCCAGCTACTCAGGAGGCTGAGACAGGAAAAGCACTTGAACCTGGGGGCAGAAGTTGCAGTGAGCCATGATCACGCCATTGCACTCCAGCCTGGGCGACAAGAGTGAAACTCCATCTCAAATAAATAAATAAATAAAAATGTATATATATTATATATATACATAAATCTCCTACAACTCAACCACAAAAAAGCAATTCAATTAAAAAATGGGCAAAGAACTTGAACAGACATTTATGTAAAGAAGATATATTGATTGTATCCCTGTATCAAGATATCCCATATACCTCGTAAATATATATACCTACTATGTACCCACAAAAATTTAATTTGAGGCTGGGCGCGGTGGCTCAAGCCTGTAATCCCAGCACTTTGGGAGGCCGAGACCGGCGGATCACGAGGTCATGAGATTGAGACCATCCTGGCTAACACGGTGAAACCCCATCTGTACTAAAAAAATACAAAAAACTAGCCGGGCGAGGTGGCGGGCACCTGTAGTCCCAGCTACTCGGGAGGCTGAGGCAGGAGAATGGCGTGAACCCGGGAGGCGGAGCTTGCAGTGAGCTGAGATCCGGCCACTGCACTCCAGCCTGGGCGACAGAGTGAGACTCTGTCTCAAAAAAAAAAAAAGAAAAAAAAATTTAATTTGAAATGTTTACAAAAGAAAATACACAGTCCGGGCATGGCAGTGCTTACCTGTAATCCCAGTTACTAGGGAGGCTCAGGTGGGAGGATGGCTTGAGCCCAGGAGTTGGAGGCTGCAATGAGCTGTGATCATACCACGGCACTCTAGCCTGGGCAAAAATGAGACTTTGTTCCTGGAAAAAAAAAAAAGAGTATATATATATACACACACACTATCATCAACAAGCATATGAAAAGATGTTCAGCATCATTAGGGAAATGTAGACCAGGCTGGGCACGGTGGCTTACACTTTAATCCCAGCATTTTGGGAGGCTGAGGCAGATGGATCACTTAAGGTCAGGAGTTAGAAGCCAGCCTGGCCAACATAGTGAAGCCCCATCTCTACTAAAAATACAAAAATTAGCTTGGCATGGTGGCATGCACCTGTAGTCCCAGCTATTCGGGAGGCTGAGGCAGGAAAATCACTTGAACCAGGGGGGCAGAAGTTGCAGTGAGCCGAGATTGTGCCACTGCACTTCATTCTGGGCAACAGAGCGAGACTCCATCTCAAAAAAAAAAAAAGAAGTGTAAATCAAAACCACAATGAGATACCACCTCACACCAATTAAGATGGCTATTAAAAAAAAAAAAAAAGACTAGTAAGTGTTGGTGTGGATTTAGAGAAATTGTAACCCTTGTGCATTGCTGATGGGAATGTAAAACGGTGCAGCCACTGTGGAGAATGCTTTGACAGGGACTTAAAATTTAAACATAGAGTTACCACTTGGTTACCATGGCTCACACTTGCAATCTCAGCAGGAAAATCACTTGATCCCAGGAGTTTGAGACCAGCCTGAGCTGCATGGCAAGACCCCATCTCTACAAAAAATTAGGCAGATATGGTGGCACACACCTGTGGTCCCAGCTACTCCAGAGGCTGAGGCAGAAGAATCACCTTAGCCTGGGAATGTGAGGCTGCAGTGAGCTGTGATTGCACCACTGCACTCCAGCCTGGGCAATGGAGTGAGACTCTGTTTCAAAAAAAAATGGGTAAATGATAAATTTTATGTATATTTTAACCAAAAATTTTTTAAAAGATCACCATGCCTAGCCACAGAAAATACAATAAATTGTGTGCAATAAAAAGAGATGAGCTGGCTGGGTGTAGTGGCTCACGCCTATAATCCCAGCACTTTGGGAGGCCAAGGCAGGTGGATCACATGAGGTCAAGAGTTGGAGAACAGCCCAGCCAACATAGTGAAACCCTGTCTCTACTAAAAATACAAAAATTAGCCGGGTGTAGGCCCGGCGTGGTGGCTCATGCCTATAATCCCAGCACTTTGGGAGGCCGAGGCGGGCAGATCACCTGAGGTCAGGAGTTCAAGACCAGCTTGGCCAACATGGTGAAACGCCGACTCTACTAAAAATACAAAAATTAGCCGGGCGTGGTGACACATGCCTATAATCCCACCTACGCAGGAAGCTGAGGCAGGAGAATCTGGGAGGCAGAGGTTGAGGTGAGCCAAGATCACGACATTGTACTCCAGTCTGGGCAACAGAGTGAAACTCTGTCTCAAAAAACAAAATCAGCCAGATGTGATGGCACACACCTGTATTCCCAGCTACTCGGGAGGCTGAGGCAGGAGAACTGCTTGAATCTGGGAGCCAGAGGTTGCGGTGAGCTGAGATCACGCCACTGCACTCCAGCCTGGGCGACAGACGGAGTCTCCGTCTCAAAAGAAAAAAAGAAAGATAAGCTATCAAAGCCACAAAAAGACATGGAAGAACTTTAAACGCATGTTGCTAAGTGAAAGAAGCCAGTCTGAAAAGGCTACATGCTTTATGATTCCAACTTTAGGCCATTCTGAAACAGGCAACACTATAAAAACAGTAAAAAGATCAGTGGTTGCCAGGAGTTCAGGACATGGGAGTGAGGGATGAATAAAAGGAGCACAAAGGGCCGGGGGCAGTGGCTCACGCCTGTAATCCCAGCACCTTGGGAGGCCAAGGCAGGCGGATCACCTGAGGTCAGGAGTTCAAGACCAGCCTGGCCAACATGGAGAAACCCTGTCTCTACTGAAAATACAAAATTAGCCAGGCGTGGTGGCACATGCCTATAATCCCAGCTACTTCGGAGGCTGAGGCAGGAGAATCGCTTGAACCCAGGAGGCAGAGGTTGCAGTGAGCTGAGATTGTGCCATTGCATTCCAGCCTGGGCAACAAGAGCGAGACTCCATCTTAAAAAAAAAAAGAGAGAAGCACAGAGTTTAGGGCAGTGAAATTTCTTTCTATGATACTGTAATGATGGATACATGTCATTACACATTTGTCAAAAACCATAGAATGTACAACACCAGGAGTGAACCTTCGTGGATACAAAGATACAGTTAGATACAATGAATAAGCTCTAGTATTTGATAACACAACAGAATGACTACAGTCAGCAGTCAGCAATAATTTGCAGTACATTTTGGGATAACTGAGGGAGTACAATTGGAATGTTTGTAACACAAGGAAAAAATTAATGCTTGAAGTGATGGATACCCGATTTACCCTACTGTGATTATTACACATTGTATTCCTGCATTAAAATCTCTCATATGCCCCATAAACATATTCACCTACTATGTACCCATAAAAATTGAAAATATAAGCTGGGCATGGTGACTCACACCTGTAATCCCAGCACTTTGGGAGGCCGAGGCAGGCAGATCACCTGAGGTCAGGAGTTCGAGACCAGCCTGGCCAACATGGTGAAACCCTGTCTCTACCAAAAAAATACAAAAGTTAGCCAGGTGTGGTGGCAGTTACCTGTAACCCTAGCTACTCCAGAGGCTGAGGCAGGAGAATTGCTTGAATCCGGGAGGTGGAGGTTGTAGTGAGCCGAGATCGTGCCACTGCACTCCAGTCTGGGAGACACAGTAAGACTCCGTCTCAAAAAATAAAAATTAAATTTAAATTAAAAAAAATATAGGCCGGGTGCAGTGGCTCACGCCTGTAATCCCAGCACTTTGGGAGGCCGAGGCGGGCAGACCACCTGAGGTTGGGAGCTTGAGACCAGCCTGACCAACATGGAGAAACCCCATCTCTACTAAAAATACAAAACTAGCTGTGCATGGTGGCACATGCCTGTAATCCTAGCTACTCGGGAGGCTGAGGAAGGAGAATCGCTTGAACCTGGGAGGCGGAGGTTGAGGTGAGCCGAGATCACGCCATTACACTCCAGCCTGGGCAACAAGAGCAAAACTCCGTCTTAAATATATATATATATATATGTATTTTTTGAAACAGGGTCTTGCTCTGTCACCCAGGCTGGAGTGCAGTGGCACCATCTTGGCTCACTGCAGCCTCAACCTCCCAGGCTCAGTGGATCCTTCCACCTTGGGACAACATATGCAGGCCACCATGCTTGGCTGATTTTTCTGATTTTTGTAGAGATGGGGTTTTGCCACTGTGCCAAGCCAAAAAAATTTTTAAGAGTAAATCCTGGCCAGGCACAGTGTCTCATGCCTGTAATCCTGGCCCTTTGGGAGGCCAGGGTGGGTGGATCACTTGAGGTCAGGAGTTCAAGACCAGCCTGGCCAACATGGTGAAACCTCATCTCTACTAAAAATACAAAAATTAGTCAGGAGTGGTGGTGCACACCTGTAATCACAGCTACTCGGGAGCCTAAGGCAGTAGAATCAAATGAACCCAGGAGGCAGAGGTTGCAGTGAGCTGAGATTGCGCCGCTCCACTCCAGCCTGGGCAACAGAGGGAGACTCTGTCTCAAAAAAAAAAAAAAAGCCCGCGGGCAGTGGCTCATGCCTGTAATCCCAGCACTTCGGGAGACCGAGATAGGTGGATCACAAGGTCAGGAGTTCAAGACCAGCTTGGCCAATATGGTGAAACCCCATCTCTACTAAAAATACAAAAAATTAGCTGGACGTGGTGGCAGGCGCCTGTAATCCCAGCTACTCAGGAAGCTGAGGCAGAAAATTGCTTGAACCTGGGAGGCAGAGGTTGCAGTGAGCCAAGATTGCGCCACTGCACTCTAGCCTGGTGACAGAACAAGACTCTATCTCAGGAAAAAAAAAAAAAAAGGTGGATCCTAATGTAAACTATGGGTCTTAGTTAATAAAAATCTATCAATACTGGTTTGTCATTTGTAACATATATACCCTCTAATGCAAGATGTTCATAATAAGAAGAACTGGGTATATGGGAATGCTCTGTACTTTCCACTAATTTTTCTGTACCCTAAAACTTTTTTTTTTTTTTTTTTTTTTTGAGACAGTTTCTCACTCTATTGCCCAGGCTGGAGTATAGTAGTACGATCTCAGCTCACTGCAACCTCCGCCTCCCAGGTTCAAGTGATCCCCCTGCCTCAGCTCCCCTAGTAGCTGGGATTACAGGCATGCGCAACCATGCCCAGCTAATTTTTGTATTTTTAGTAGAAATGGGGTTTCGCCATGTTGGCCAGGCTAGTCTTAGACTCCCGGCCTCAGGTGATCCATCTGCCTCGGCCTCCCAAAGTGCTGGGATTACAGGTGTTAGCCACTGCGCCCAGCTGCTAAAACTCCTTTTTAAAAAACTCCTTTGAGAGGCCGAGACAGGCAGATCATGAGGTCAGAGGTTTGAGACCAGCCTGGCCAACATAGTGAAACCCTGTCTCTACTAAAAATACAAAAATTAGCCAGGTGTGGTGGCACATGCCTGTAGTCCCAGCTACTCGGGAGGCTGAGGCAGGAGAACTGCTTGAACCCAGTAGGCAGAGGTTGCAGTGAGCCGAGACCACACCATTGCACTCCAGCCTGGGCGACAGAGTGAGACTCCGTCTACCAAAAAAAAAAAAGGCTCCTATTAATTGTTTTTTTAAGTGCAGGCCTTCCCCTTACTCCACACCCAGCCAGGGCTGGGTACATTGTACACACCCATAGACAGAGCCCCTATTTCTACTCTGCTGCTCCCTAATTTCACCCCCAGTGCTTGCTCCTACAAAATGAGGCAGACTTAAATTAGTTGCTCTCATACGAGCCCTGGGTTATAAGTGCGCTATGAATCTGCTGTGTTCTTTACAAAATGAGAGGGCTGTTCATTGTGTTTTATCTCCTATGTGGGAGCCAGGCCCCTCTCCACTGAAAAATAGAGACAGGAAGACAGAGCTTGTAGACGCTGAGATTTGGGCATCTCCCCTCGCCGCCCACACACATCTGAACTGACTGTCTCTCTGCCTCCTCCTTAGTCTCCTTAGTTTCCTTTTCCTTTTCTTTTTCTTTTTTGTAGACAGGGTTTCACTCTTTTCTCCCAGGCTGGAGTGCAATGGTGCAATCTTGGCCCACTGCAACCTCTGCCTACCTACCGGGTTCAAGAAATTCTCCTGCTTCAGCTTCCCAAGTAGCTGGGATTATAGGCACCCACCACCATGCCCATTTTGTATTTTTAGTAGAGACACGGTTTCACCATGTCGGCCAGGCTGGTCTCGAACTCCTGACCTCAGATGATTCACCTGCCTCAGCCTCCCAAAGTGCTGGGATTATAGGCATGAGCCACCGTGCCCAGCCAGTCCCCTTAGTTTCTGAAGACACAGCTGTATGCTTGGAGGGAACACCTGGCTATAGAGCAATTCCAGGGTACCTCCTAGGTGTGGGAGATAAAGGGAAAAAAAAATGATGGTGGAATACTCAGAGTCCAAGAATGAGGTAGAAGGGAAATGACACAGAAAAGAATGGCTGTGCCCACCCATCTATCATGACCCCCTGTGCTATGGTTTGAATGTGTTCCCAAAAGTTCTCATGTTGGAAACTTGGTCCCCAGTGCATTAGTGTTGAGAGATGAGACCTTCAGGAGGTGATTGGGTCAGAGGGCTCTGCTCTCATGAATGAGCTAATCCATTCATGGATTAAGGGATTAACAGGTTATCAAGGGAGTGGGTTAGTTATCATGAGAGTGAGTCTCTTGTGAGCCCTTCACCATGTGATGCCTTGAGTCACCTTGGGACTCTGAAGAGAGTCACCAGCAGCAAGAAGTCCCTCACCAGATGTGGCCCCCCCAACTTTGGATTTCCCAGCCTTCAGTACCATGAGCTAAATAAACCTCTGTACTTTATAAATTATCCATTCGGTAGTATTCAGTTATAGCAACAGAAAATTGAGTTAGACACCCTGTTGTCTGGAATGGACTACCCAGCCACACGGGCAGTGGAATGAATCTCTACAAAGCAAACCCTCTTTTCCTATTGTCTTTTTTATAACTGTATTAGAGATGTGCTCTGCAGAAGAAATATCCACTAGTAATTCAAGTTGAAAATTTAGTAAGAAGGTAGTTCAAATGGTGACCAACCCCAGGGTGCCATAGTCCTAGGAGTGAGTTTATAGGGCTTTGACCCTCCTAGCACCCTTTTCCAAGGAGCCCTCTTTATGTCACCATGCACATGCCTGCTGGACCTTAATTGCTACCACTTTTTCACAAAGACTAATAGAGCTTGGCTGCAATGCCATCCTTGACCAACAGGAGCTGCTGTCTAATATATGCCAAAAAGTTCCTTTAGTTTATGTTTGCTGTCTTTATTATTAATCAAAGCTCAGCTGTATCTGTCCTACAAATTATTATTCTCTAAGGTGGAATAATAATGAACCAGATCTTCATTTCTTTCTTTCTTTTTTTTTTTTTAAGATGTTGTCTCACTCTGTCACCCAAGCTGGAGTACAGTAGCACAATCTCAGCTCACTGCAACCTCCGCCTCCCAGGTTCATCCTGTGCCCAGCCTGGATGAACTCTTTAGAAATGAAGATCTGAGACTGGGCATAGTGGCTCACACTTGTAATCCCATCACTTTGGGAGGCCAAGGTGGGAGGATCACCTGAGGCCAGGAGTTCGAAACCAGCCTGGCCAATGTGGCAAAACCCCACCTCTACTAAAAATACAAAAATTAGCCAGGTGTGGTGGCAGGCGACTGTAATCCCAGTTACTTGGGAGGCTGAGGCACGAGAATCTCTTGAACCCGGGAGGCAGAGATTGCAGTGAGCAGAGATCACGCCATTGTACTCCAGCCTGGGCGACAAGAGTAAGACTCCACCTCAAAAAACAAATAAATAAAGAGTTCATCCAATGGTATTTTTGCCTCAACATTCTGAAAATAATAATGACTGTGTGAGTTTGAAAAAAATAGTACATTTGAGAAGTAAAATCATTAGGTTCAGTGACTCACACCTATAATCCCAGCACTTTGGGAGGCCAAGGTGGGAGGATCACTTGAACCCAGGAGTTTGGGATCAGCCTGGGCAACATAGCAAGACCCAATCTCTGGGGAAAAAGGAGAAGGAGGAGGAGGAGGAGGAGAAGGAGAAGGAGAAGGAGAAGGAGAAGGAGAAGGAGAAAAATCAACTGGAGTCTATGCTAAAATCCCGGAGGGAGAAAGTGCCTCACTTGAGCTTGGTCTGTGTCCATGCCTGTCCTATAACCCAAGGCAAACTCCTCAAGAAACCTCCATCTGAGAGAAGACCCAGTTCATCTCTCAGACTCAGGAAGGCACAGCATCCTCAGGAGAGCTAGGGAGCCCTGGTCTGAAGGGGAAGACAGAGTCCTGTCCAGGGATCCCAAGGCTGAGCAGGGCATGACCCTGCCCTAGACATCACAGATTGGGAGAGTAGACAAAGCCCTGCCTGAGGGCTGCAGTCTAAGGAGAAAATTTTGCTGCTCTGAGAGCCCCATCTGAGGAGGGAGACGCAGCCCAGCCCTTGGAGTGTCAGCAAAAAACCCTGTTCTGAGACCCCTTATCTGAGAGAGGAAACATAGCCTTGTCCTGGGAGAGCCCACATGCATGGCCTTGCCCTGAGGGTCCAATCTCAGTGGGGAGGCAGAGCCCTTCTCTGAGATCCCTAAACTGAAAGGAACATGGTTCCATCACAGGCAGCCCAGCCCTGAGAACCTCAGGAAAGGACAAGTTGTCCCGGTCTGAGAGAGAAAACATGGCCTGGCCCTGGGACCTGCAGTCTGAGGGGGACATGGCCCTATCCTCCAGAGCCCTCAGACTGCTGGCAAGCTCACTAATGTCACATATAAAGACTCGAGCAGGCCGAGCACAGTGGCTCACACCTGTAATCCCAGCACTTTGGGAGCCTAAGGTGGGTGGATCACCTGAGGTCAGGAGTTCAAGACCAGCCTGGCCAACATGGTGAAACCCCATCTCTACTAAAACCACAAAAATTAGCCCGGCATGGTGGCGGGTGCCTGTATTCCCAGTTATTCTGGAGGCTGAGGCAGGAGAGGCTTGAGGCAGGAGGAGACTGAGGCTTGAACACCAGAGGCAGAGTTTGCAGTGAGCCGAGATTGCGCCATTGTACTCCAGCTTGGGCGATAAGAGCGAAACTTTGTCTCACACACACACACACAAAAATCTCCCAGTAAGCCACAAGCAGGTATTTTCATACTTTGCCAACCTAAGATTCAGCAGGGCCCAGATCCCTGAGGTAATTTCAGGACAGATCTGAGGTGGCTCCATGGTAACCATACGGCCACTGCCCCATCTGGCTCACTGTGGTCTGGAGATGGCTTGAGCTTCTCACGCACACTTGGCCAATCTTTAACTGGTTGGCCTAGAGCTCCCCTCTGGCCAGAGCCAAGGGAGGAGGAATTGGAGACTTCACCCTGCTGCTTGCCATTCCTGCCTCCCACAGCAGGCAGGAGGCAGGTAGGACCAGCCTGTTCTATCTCTTCCCGGTAGGCCCTGGACACGCATCATCTCAGGCTGTTCTCACAACAACCACAGGAGATGGGCACTGTTATACCCACTTTAGAGATGAGAAGCCTGAGGCTCAGGAAGCACGAGGAGGGCATGGGTGGTGGAGGGACTCAGGACTGCACCATTTGCTCTATACCACCTCCAGGGTCTCTTCCCTACCTGTGTCTCTCCCTGAGTCAGGATTGTGGGACTGGAACAGGGCAGCCTGGAAACACACGATCAAGGAACGGCATGGAGAGTTAGAAAGAGCTCTTGGCCACAGGGCTAGGAGACCTGCGCTCAGGTTCCAAGTGTGGTGACCTTGGGCAAGTCCCACCCCTCACAGGCCTCGATCTCATCTTCAGCCTCCTGTGAGGTCTTCTCCAACACCATTAGCCTGAAGTTCAGGCCACTGGCAATGACCTCTGCTCTGCCAGCCTCTTGCTTAATAAGGCTGTGGGCAAATCCAGTGAGGGTCTGGCAAATTTTGAAGCTCAGTGCACCTGGGGAGGGGTGATTTTTGGCAAAGATGGTGGAATGAAAGACGGTAGAATGATGGGAAAAACCTTGAGCTGGGAATCCCACCTCTGCCTTGTAGGGAAAATTAAAAGACTTCTCTAGGCCTCCCCAACTGTTCAGTTCAGATCCCCAGCTCCCTGTATGTCAAGCATCTACCACCAACGGGTCTTTTTTGTTTGTTTGTTTGTTTGTTTGTTTGTTTTTTGTTGTTTTAAAGAGATGAGGGTCTTCCTCTGTCACTCAGGCTGGAGTACAGTGGCAAATCATAGCTCACTGCAGCCTCAAACTCCTGGTGTTCAAGCAATATCCTCCTGCCTCAGTCTCCTGCCACTGTGCCGAGCTAGTTCAGCTTCTTGAGAGAGGGGTTTGATTGGCTCAGCTCATCTTTTTCAGCCAGGCCATACAGGTCAGAGGCCACAGTCAGTCAGTGGTTGGGTCCCCTTGGAGTAGTGTTTATGCTGGTAAATAGCCACAACCAACAGGGTCAGGGTCACAGGGTCTAGGCTACCTCAGCAGGGGACCCCTGCACACAAGTCCCGGGAAAGACAATGGCACAGTGGAAAGCTAGCAGAACATACAAGAGCCACCATTTGTTGCTTTTCTGCCCTGCCCACCCCTCCTCACGACCCCACTGCAGAGAAAATCACCCTTGCTCTCAGCCTTCCCTGTGACTTCCAGGCTGGGCCTCCTAACAACAAATTAGAGAAAGATCTATCACAGCTCCTATTGCAAACCAGCTCAGCCTGCTCTAAAGGAGGCTGGAACACTGGGTCAGGTGGTCTTGCCTGGCTCTTTTTTCCCTCAGGGTGACCTCCCTCCCAGGATCTCCTCAGTTCCTATGCAAATGAACTCAGTCACTGGGGTCCCCCTCACCCATATCTGCCCAGGTAAATCTCAGTCTCTTTCTTTTTTTTTTTTTTTTTTTAGATGGAGTCTCACTCTCACGCAGCTTGCAGTGCAGTGGTGCGATCTCGGCTCACTGAAACCTCTGCCTCCTGGATTCAAGCAATTCTCCTGCCTCAGCCTCTCAAGTAGCTGGGACTACAGGCATGCACCACCATGCCCGGCCAATTTTTGTGTTTTTATTAGAGTATGGGATTTTACCATGTTGTCCAGGCTGGTCTCAAACTCCTGACCTCAGGTGATCCACCCACCTCGGTCTCCCCAAGTGCTGCAATTATAGGTATGAGCCACCACGCCCAGCCAAATCTCAGTCTTAAAATAAGTTGCCTTCCAAGGAAGGATTTTCCAGTTGACAAAGGAAACTGAGGAGGGTGCAGACTGTCTGAAAGAATGGTAGTGAGCACACCATCCGGATGGGGGAACCAAGCAGAGACTGGCTAGACCAGAGTTTATGCAATTCAGTGTCAGTCCATGAGCTTGCCCTCTACCTTATCACTGGCTCCTGTCCCTGAGAGGGAACTGCCACAAGAGGTAGCCATACCTTGAGCCAAGCTCCCCATTCCTTAGTGATCTCCCTCGAAATTAGTTCTGAGACTCTGCATTCTGCCCACCCTTCCACCATGACATAACACCAGACTCACTAGAGTCCTCTGGAGTACAGCTGCGATGGGGCCTCTGGAGCACAGCAGTGCAATGGGGTGGAGGGGGGCACTTTTGGGCAAGGAACCTGCCCGATGCCCGTCACTCTGCACTAATAAGGGAAGCAGACTCTGCTCTGCATTGAGGGACCTGCGCTCTACCCGTGGGCCCTGCAGCCCAACGGGTTTTTCTGGGTTTAGGATAGATAACAAGGCGGTGTAGGTAATACTCAGTGGGTTCCCCCAGGCCTTCACCTCTGTACTTACCCCACCACCCCAGGCCTGTATTAAGATAATTATAGGGCTTGGGGAAGGGAAAGAGGATGAGGCCGGAGGCTGACTCACAGATCCAGAAGAAAATCCCAGCTCACCCACTAACCTTGGACCAGTGACATAAACTTTCTGAGTCTAGACTTTCTCATCTCACAACTGGGGATGATAATCTTACCATACAGGTTGGGTGGGAGGTTTAATGAGATAATGTGTGTAAAGTGCCAAGTTACAGGTCAGGGTGCAACACGCACACACACACGCACACCAGAAATCCTGAGGAAGGTGGTCTCAGGGCAAGATGGACCCCCGACACATGTGTGGCATGTGCAGCTGTGCACACACCAGGCCCACATGTGAGCCAGCATTTCTCCAAACCCTGCGCTCTCTCACTGGGGTCTTGCCAGGGCCTAGGCTCAGCCCACTTCCTTCCACTGCTCCCCCCACCCAGAAGCTGGGGAGGGCTGGGGGTGCTAGCGTGCCAGGGAACAATGGGCCCCCAACCCCTTCCTGCCCATTGCGTGAGAAGGAGCTGCCGGAAGGAAACTCATCTCCCAGTGGGACAGGCCACCGCCCCCCTGACGTCTGCCCCAGGGAAGCCTGGAGACCCCCATGCTGCTCAAGGGGTGGGCCTCTGTGCGCTCCAGGCCTGTCACCCTTGGGACATCCTGTTTTCACCACCTGGACTGGCTTCCCCCGCCCCTTCTTTCAGAGAAGATAGTCCCCGACCCTCTCTCTGGGGCTGAGCTGGGTTCCCCCCAAGAGTCCAGGGCCCTGTTCTCATTCATCTCTGTGTCCCCCAAGTGTAGCCTGTTCCGGAGTTGTCTCGAGGAATGCTGGCCAACTGCATGAGAGGCTGAGGGAAAGGAGCCAGACCAGCGGTGATCAGGGACCCAGCAGCTGAGCCAGAAAACATGAGAGAGAAAAGGGCCCAGCTCAGAGTGGCCAAAACGCCTGTGCTGCAGATAGTGGTGAGGTCCTAGAAATGCCTCCGGAGAGTACAGGGTATGCTGTTAAGGGGTGGGGGATGCTCTCCCCTCAAATTTTTTGGAACACTCAGCTCAGTTTCATTTGTGTAGTTACAATTCCCTCACAGCCCTGCATTCCTCTCCCTGTGTCTCACGCACAATCACACTCATTCCAGGGGTCTCAGCAGCTCCACCATCAGATGGGGGCTCTTAGAAGCAGGGGTCAGGGAGGAGGCCAGGAGAAGATGAGGAGCTGCTCTCCCACTGTGCCTATCCACACTTAGCAGGATAGCTCAGAGGGTTCCCATAAGGCTGGCTGCCGACCAGAGACTCTGGACATCAATTTCCCCAGCTAGAAAATATGGAGAGTTGGGGGTCCTGGCTGAAACTGACCCTGCCCTGGGCCCTGCTGACCTGGAGTGTGGTGGAGGCACTGGCCCAGAGCGTAGCCTGTCTGGTGTGCGATGGTTGCTGAAATCTGCCCAATTGTGCTCAGCTATTTGTTTTATCACTGCGGACCCCCAAAACTCTGGGCAGGGCCTCAGCTCCCAGCCACCACTACCACTGTCCAAGGAGGTAGTGTTATCAGTCCAGGTCTCCCAGCCGTCAGATGTAACCATGACCCGCCAGCAGGAGTAGAAGCATGCTTCCCAAACCTGCCGGATTACCCAGCCAGCCACACACCCACTCCAGCCCCAACCTTGGAGGAAGCACTAATCTGGGGACTTTGAGATTCCACTATTCTCACGGCAGGAAGGACTCTCAGACATGCAAGCCAGCGGCTCCCTTGGCCCTGAGGGCACAGGAGATAGAGGCACACCTGTAAACACATGCCTGGCTATAAACATGCACATACCTGGCCTGCGTGCTGAGCTACCTGAACTGACACCTGGAGAACTCACGCACAGGCATCCTCCTGATCACTCCAGGCCACATCTGCCCATACACACGCACCCACTGAGAGCTGGCACTCACATCTGTTGTTGCCTTATTGACACACCCGAGACTACTGTTCAAAATATGTGCCCACGCCTGCTCCCAGCCCCCACCGGCCCACTGGCACTTTCAGCTGGGCCACCCCAGGAACCTCACCTGTGGTAGACCCCATGCCATTGCCACTTGGGAGACCCAGAGGACACTAGAGGGTGGGGCAGGATTTGGGAATGGGGTGCAATGCTGTGAGGTAGATGATACAGCAGTGAGTACCCATTCCCAGCAATGCTATCAATTCATTCTTTGATTCAGAAGTTTTTATTAAAAGTAACAAATCAGTGGGGAAATGATCTGTTATTGAATACCTAATGTTAAAAAAAGGATACCTACCTAAATAAATTCAAAGGGATCTAAGATTTAAATGTTAGAAATAAAACCATGGCCAGGCACTGTGGCTCACCCCTGTAATCCCAGCACTTTGGGAGGCCGAGGCAGGCAGGTCACAAGGTCAAGAGTTCGAGACCAGCCTGGCCACTGGTCATGCCTGTAATCCCAGCTATTCAGGAGGCTGAGGCAAGAGAATTGCATGAACCAGGGAGGAGAAGGTTGCAGTGAGCCAAGAACACGCCACTGCACTCCAGCCTGGGTGACAGAGCGAGATGCCATCTCAAATAATAATAATAATAACAGAAATAAAACCATAAGAAGCCAAAAAAAAAAAGAAAGAAATCGATTTTTTAAAGCAGTATGAGTGGAGAAAGCCTTTCTAAGTTTGACACAAGTCCAGACGCGGTAAAAGAAAAGATTGATTCCACGACATAAAAATCAATCGTTTTGGGCCAGGCACGGTGGCTCATGCCTGTAATCCCAGCTACTAGGGAGGCTGAGGCAGAAGAATTGCTTGAACCCGGGAGGCGGAGGTTGCGGTAAGCCGAGATCGTGCCATTGCACTCCAGCCTGGGCAACAAGAGCGAAACTCCGTCTCAAAAAAAAAAAAAAAAATCAATCATTTCTGCCTTCCAAAGAATCATAACCAAGTCAGAAGACATACAAGGAACACAAGGAACATAAGCTGGTTGGCTTCCAGTTCTCCCCTTCAGAGTCCCTCTCCATCCTGTGCTCCGTGTGGGGAAGCTGACCTGCGGGGCATCCATCCACAGGCTCCCTGGCCCTCTGGCTCCTAGATGGGTTCATGGAACAGAGGCTCTCACAGGAGATGGGGATGTGTCCTCTGAGGTGGCCCTCTCCAGGCAGCTCTTTCCCCCTGCAGCATTCTTCGGGCACTAGGCCCCCACCGTTCCTTGCCTACCCCCTTGTAATATTCTCTGTATTAAACCTTCCTCGAATTAAACTGTTTCCTGCTGGGACCTTGAATAATGCACAGATTAAAGGTTAATTTCTTTAATACATAGAGTTCCTATTTAAAAAAAAAATAATAAATCCAGGCCCAGCGCAATGGCTCACGCCTGTAATCCCAGCACTTTGGGAGGCCGAGGCGGGGGGATCACGAGGTCAGGAATTCAAGACCAGCCTGGCCAATACGGTGAAACCCCATCTCTACTAAACATACAAATCTCTTTTTTTCTTTATGATGTCCTCTTTTTTTTTGATTGAGACGGAGTCTCTCTCTGTCACCCAGGCTGGAGTGCTGTGGCCGGATCTCAGCTCACTGCAAGCTCCGCCTCCCAGGTTCACGCCATTCTCCTGCCTCAGCCTCCCGAGTAGCTAGGACTACAGGTACTGCCACCTCGCCCGGCTAGTTTTTTGTAGTTTTTAGTAGACACAGGGTTTCACCGTGTTAGCCAGGATGGTCTCGAGCTCCTGACCTCGTGATCCGCCCGTCTCGGCCTCCCAAAGTGCTGGGATTACAGGCTTGAGCCATTGCGCCCGGCCAACATACAAAAATTAAACGGGCATGGTGACATGTGCCTGTAGTCCCAGCTACTCAGGAGGTTAAGGCAGGAGAATTGCTTGAACCTGGGAGGCGGAGGTTGCAGTGAGCTGACATTGCGCCACTGCACTCCAGCCTGGGTGACAGAGCGAGACTCCATCTCAAAAAAAAACAAAAAGAAAAAAAAATCCAGTAAAAAATAGATGAAGAACATGAACTGTTAACAGACATAGCCGGGCGCGGTGGCTCAAGCCTGTAATCCCAGCACTTTGGGAGGCCGAGACGGGTGGATCACGAGGTCAGGAGATCCAGACCATCCTGGCTAACATGGTGAAACCCCGTCTCTACTAAAAATACAAAAAACTAGCCGGGCGAGGTGGCGGGCGCCTGTAGTCCCAGCTACTTGGGAGGCTGAGGCAGGAGAATGGCGTAAACCCGGGAGGCGGAGCTTGCAGTGAGCTGAGATCCGGCCACTGCACTCCAGCCGGGGCGACAGAGCAAGACTCCGTCTCAAAAAAAAAAAAAAAAAAAACAGACACAAATACATTTTAAAATATAAAGAGATGCTTGACTGCACTCACAATCAGCAAACTACAACTTTTTTTTTTTTGAGATGAAGTCTCACTCTGTCACCCAGCCTGGAGAACAGTGGCACAATCTTGGCCCACTGTAGCCTCCACCTCCCAGGTTCAAGCAAGCTTCCCACCTTAGCCTCCCACGTAGCTGGGATTACAAGCATACATCGCCATGCCTGGCTAATATTTGTATTTTTAGCAGAGACAGGGTTTCATCATGTTGGCCAGGCTGGTCTCCAACTCTTGACCTCAAGTGATCCACCCACCTTGGCCTCCCAAAGTGCTGGGATTACAGGTGTGAGCCACCATGTCTGGCATCAGTGAACTATAACTTAAAACCACAAATAGAATTTTTTTCCCTTTTAGGTTTTATTCACATGCCTGCTGACTCCATGACAGAAATTGTATAAAATATATAAAAAATTCCTGAGGTAACTTTCTATCTTGTAAGTTTTCAGTCTCTTAGAGTTCTTCAAGTCAAGTCATTGCTAGCCAGGCACAGTGGCTCACGCTTGTAATCCCAGCACTTTGAGAAGCAGAAGTGGGTGGATCATGAGGTCAGGAGATTGAGACCATCCTGGCCAACACAGTGAAACCCCCGTCTCTACTAAAAATACAAAAAATTAGCTGGGTGTGGTGGCGGGCGCCTGTAGTCCCAGCTACTAGGGAGGCTGAGGCAGGAGAATGGCGTGAACCCGGGAGGCGGAGTTTGCAGTGAGCCGAGATCGCGCCACTGCCCTCCAGCCTGGGCGACAGAGCAAGACTCCATCTCTACAAATAAAATTTTTAACCAATTAGATTGGGAAAGATGTATGGTGTTAGCAAGGGTGCTGAAAAGTAGGCACTCATATTCATCATTGGTGAAAGTGAATTTTAGTTAAAAAGTAAAACTTTAAACATTATGCTAGGTGAAATAAGCCAGTTACAAAAACACAAATATCATATGGTTCCACTCTTGCGAAGTACCTAGGTTAGTCTAAATCATACAGATAGAAAGTAGAACGGTGGCTGCCTGAGGCTGGGGAGAAGGGGGAATGGGGAGTTACTGTTTAATGGGTAGGGTTTCAGGTTTACAAGATGGAAAGGGCCTGAAGATGGACAGTGGTGATGGTTGCACAACATTATGAGTACATTTAATACCTCTAAACTGTGCACTTAAAAAGTGCACAGTGGGCCAGGTGCAGTGGCTCAAGCCTGTAATCCCAGTACTTTGGGAGGCCGAGACGGATGGATCACGAGGTCAGGAGATTGAGACCATCTTGGCTAACACAGTGAAACCCCGTCTCTACTAAAAAATACAAAAAAAAAAAAAAACTAGCCGGACAAGGTGGCAGACTCCTGTAGTCCCAGCTACTCTGGAGGCTGAGGCAGGAGAATGGTGTGAAGCCGGGAGACGGAGCTTGCAGTGAGCCGAGGTCCAGCCACTGCACTCCAGCCTGGGCGACAGAACGACAGCCCATTTAAAAAAAAAAAAAAAAGAGGTTGGCTGGGCCCAGTGGCTCACACCTGTAACCTCAGCACTTTGGGAGGCGGAGGCAGGAGGATCATCTGATGTCAAGAGTTTGAGACCAGCCTGGCCAACATGGTGAAACTCTGTCTCTATTAAAACTACAAAAATTAGCTGGGCATCAGGAGGCAGAGGTTGCAGTGAGCCCAGATCATGCCACTGCACTCCAGTCTGGGCGACAGAGTGAGACCCGTCTCAAAAATAATAATAAATTTTTTAAAATAAAGCAGCTTAAAGGAATGAGAGCAAGCTATATAGTTTTGTTACCATTTCTGTTTTTAAACACAAGTATGTGCTAATATATATGCATAAATATATATGCATATATATAAATAAATAAATATATATATATATATATATATATGCAGGGACTATCCTGAAGGCTGTACTATAAAAAGTAAGTTTCATCTCTAGGGGAGCTAATAGATGTGTAGGGGAGGGGGGACACGGGTTTGAGAGAGATTTATCCTTTTGTAATTTTTGTGCTTTGTAACATGTATATAGATTTTTCTATTTAAAAAAAAAGCAATTTACATTATATTGATTGAACATCTATTACATACCAGACGCTGTGCTGTGCCAGCTGATGGAGATGTGACAATGAACAAGATCAACATGAATACCTTCTGCTCTCACAAAGCTTATGGTCTAGTGAAGAGACAGACGCTAAAACAGTAAGCATGCAAAGAAATACCCAATTACAAAGTATAAAGAGTGCTATAAAAAAAAAGCAGCAAGGCTACTAGGAAGGGATAAACAGGGGTGAGGACTTTATTTTGTATTTATTTTATTTTATTTTTTGAGACAGCGTCTCACTCTGTCACCCTGGCTGGAATGCAGTGGTGCAGTCTCAGCTTACTGCAACCTCCACCTTCCTGGTCCAAGCAATTCTCCTTTCTCAGCCTCCCGAGTAGCTGGGATTACAGGCACATGCCACAACACCCAGCTAATTTTTGTATTTTTAGTAGAGATGGGGTTTCATCATATTGGTCAGGCTGGTCTTGAACTCCTGACCTCAGGTGATCCGCCTACCTCAGCCTCCCAAAGTGCTGGGATTATAGGTGTGAGCCACACAGTGCCTGGCCCAGAGACGAAGACTTTAGATGGGTTAATTAGGACGGGCTTCTCAGAGTTAAAATTAAAGAAGAGCACATTGCTGGGCACATGGCTCACGCCTGTAATCCCAGCACTTTGGGAGGCTGAGGAGGCAGATCACCTGAGGTCAGGAGTTCAAGGCCAGCCTGACCAATATGGTGAAACCCCATCTCTACTAAAAATACAAAAATTAGCTGGTCGTCCTGGCATGCACCTGTAATCCCAGCTACTCGGGAGGCTGAGATAGGATAATTGCTTGAACCTAGGAGGTGGAGGTTGCAGTGAGCCGAGATCACACCATTGCACTCCAGCCCAGGTGACGGAGTGAGTCTGCCTGAAGGAAGAAAAGAGGAAAAAGGGACAGAGACCAACCTGTGCAAAGGTCCTAAGGCAGGAAAAGGGTTACTGTGTGCTTGTAGACAATTATCACCCCTCTCAGGAAAGGCGTAGCCTCACCTGTGAAATAACCCAAATTTAGGGATAGAGAGACAGAGCCTCAGAGAGGGAAGCTGGCTTCTTCAGGAAAGCAGAAGAGCCAGAACTGAAACCTAGATCTTTTTGGCTCTATGAACTCAGCAGTATTCCAGCTATGCATCTGGGGACCTTTTGCAGGATTGTAAAGACCAGGACGGCTGGCCGGGCGCGGTGGCTCAAGCCTGTAGTCCCAGCACTTTGGGAGGCCGAGATGGGCGGATCACAAGGTCGGGAGATCAAGACCATCCTGGCTAACACGGTGAAACCCCGTCTCTACTAAAAAATACAAAAAACTAGCCGGGTGAGGTGGCGGCGCCTGTAGTCCCAGCTACCCGGGAGGCTGAGGCAGGAGAATGGCGTGAACCCGGGAGGCGGAGCTTGCAGTGAGCTGAGATCCGGCCACAGCACTCCAGCCTGGGTGACAGAGCCAGACTCTGTCACCCAGGAAAAAAAAAAAAAAAAAAAAAGACCAGGACGGGAAGGAAAGAGGGGAAGAAGTTGATTCCTGGCTCTGTCTTCCCCATCTCAAGGACTGAGGGAGAGCAAAACATCAGAAGCTGCATGCATATCTGAATGTCTACACACGTGCCATGAGCACCAACCATAGCCACAGACAACTGAGCCCCTAACTTACCTTGGGTTACCTTGCACCTAGAGTCTAACCCTCCTCTTCTTCTTCTTCTTTTCTTTTCTTTTTTTTTTTTTTTTTTTTTTTTGAGACAGGGTCTCACTCTGTTGCCCAGGCTGGAGAGCAGTGGCACAATCTTGGCTCACTACAACCGCCCTTCCCGAGCTCAAACAATTCTCCAGCCTCAGCCTCCCAAGTAACTGGGATTATAGGTGCGTGCTACCAATGCCCAGCTAATTTTTTTGTATTTTTTGTAGAGACAGCATTTCACCATGTTGCCCAGCCTGGTCTTGAACTCCTGAGCTGAAGTGATCCACCCACCTCAGCCTTCCAAAGCATTGGGATTACAGGTGTGAGCCACTGCGCCCAGCCAGGCCCTCTTCTTCTTTGCCCCACCTGCACCCTAGCCATTGAAATGTGCCTCTTTTGGCTGGGCATGGTGGCTTACACCTGTAATCCCAGAACTTTGGGAGGCTGAAGAGGGTAGATCACCTGACGTCAGGAGTCCGAGACCAGCCTGGCCAACATGGCAAAACCTCGTCTCTACTAAAACAAAAAAATACAAAAATTAGCTGGGTGAGGTGGTGGGTGCCTGTAATCCCAACTACTCTGGAGGCTGAGGCAGGAGAATTGCTTGAACCTGGGAGGCAGAGGCTGCAGTGAGCCCAGATCATGCCACTGCACTTCAGCCTGGGCAACATAGCAAGACTCCGTCTCAAAAAAAAAAAAAAAAAGAAAAAGAAAAACAAAAAGAAAAAGAAATGTACCTCTCTTAAAATGCTGCTTCCTTGATGTAAAACCTGAACATGTATGTTCTTGTGCATCTACAGGCTTACGTGCCTGGTGTTCTCAGTGTGTTTGCACTGAGTGCTCCCTGAGGACAGTAACCAGGTCTCACTTTCCTTATTCCATAATAACAACAATTTAATCTTCACAGCAATCTCATGAGGCACACACTCCTTTTTACAGGTAAGGAAACTGAGGCTCAGAGACGTTACAAAAAAGTGCCAACGACTGCCCAGAAAGTAAGTAGCAGAGGAGGGATCAAAGCCAGGGATGTAAAACGGCAAGGCCCCGTGCTTATCTGAACACTAGGTAAATGTACAATGAATAAATGAGTGAGTAAGCCTCGTGGCACAGATGGGGAAACTGAGGTCTAGATAGGCACCCAGGAAGGTAGTGTATGGGCAAGGCTTAAAACCCAGCCTTCATCCTGCCAGGCCAGGCCCCTCCTAGTCCCTGCTGCCCCAGGGCTCGGAATCCTATCCTGGGTCCTGCCAGGCTCCCCTGCAGCTGGGCAAACAGGCAGTGGGTGGGACTGGGGACGATTTCCACCTTGCGTGCCTGGAGTCTGCTAGGCTCTGGCTGAGCTCTCTGGCCTTTGCCCTGCATCCCCAACTTGGAGCCCAAAGGGGGTCACTGTTCTCTCTGCCCTGTGTCCCCAGGGAGGCACCTGATAAGTTTGAGAAGGGGCTGCCTTCTCACCCAGAGAGAGGTGAGGCCGTCTCCTCACCCAGAGAGGGGCTTCCGGCCCCACTCCAAGAGAGGGTCAGAACTTCCTGGTGCCTACAGGTGCACTGTGCTAAACCAGTGTGAGCATCCTGTGCTGAGAATGCTACATGCATAAGCTGCGGATGCACAGGGACTCAGACTCAGGGGACTGTGGGGAGTCCTGGCAGCCACATATGGATCAGGCTCACCCCTGCAACACCCCATCTAGAAAAGCCCTTCCAGAGCCAGAAGGGGCTTCTGGGGATGGTTCCTGGAAGGGCTGGCTTCTGCCGTTCTCTGAGTGACCAATCCGCCCATGCTTTCCAGAAATGGTCCTTTCTTATCTCCTTGCCCTCCAGCCGCTCTCCCTCCCCTCATCCACCCAGGATGTCACTGGGCCTGCTGCGAGTGGCTGCCTGGGGAAAAGGCCAGGAGCTCTGCAGTGAGCCTGTAATCCCAGCACTTTGGGAAGCTGAAGTGGGCAAATACGCACTACACACAAGCCAACACCAGGGTCCTCCCACCCAGGGGATGACAGAGGGGCTTCTGCTCACCACCGTGCCTCAAGTGCCCTGCTTCACTGTCCTGTGTGAGCTCAGTGCTGCCCTCCGGGGACTTTTCTTTTCCTGTGCACGAGGCTCCCTTCCTCCCAGCAGCCATGCTGTCACGTGTTCCTTGCCCCGGGGGGGCAGGAATCTGTCCCGAAATGTCAAGCTGAAAGGCTTCCTGGACACTTGCTACAACTGTGGTCTTCAAATTCTACTAAATTTTTCCAGTGGCAGGATCTACTGTTGAAAGGAAAGCTTCCCACCTTGTCTGTTCCTCCTAACTCCAAAAAAGTCGGGCTTGTGATCTATGGGGAGAAGAACAACCCCCGCCCCCACACTCATCTGCTGCCCAATTGTTCCCGATCCGTCGGCCCCCAGCCCTGTCCTCAGGCCAGGATCTGCCCGCGTCACTCTCCCCAGCCAAGAACAAGAGCCGAAAATGCAGTGTAGGCTGCCCCCTCGTGGGCAGTTAGAGAAGCACATGTTTCTCATAGCCGCTAGCCTTTACCCAGTGTCTTGGGGACCCCACCCCAAATAAAAAGGCAACCTAAGGAATAAGCGACTTTGTTCTGCAAATACAACTTCAAGACAAGTCTCAAGTACGTCCTATGCAGAAATTCTAGAGAAGCCACTAAGAGTGGCCAGAGAACAGCCCCCCACTTCCCCTCCCTCATTCCCCGGCCTGGTCCTCATAGACCCACCTGGAGTAGAAATTCCTCGTGAAGCCAGGCGTGGTGGCTCACACCTGTAATCCCAGCACTTTGGGAGGCTGAGGCGAGCTGATCAACTGAGGTCAGGAGTTCAAGACCAGCATGGCCAACATGGTAAAACCCCGTCTCTACTAAAACTACAAAAAAAAATTAGCCAGGCGTGGTGGCAGGCACCTGTAATCCCAGCTACTCGGTAGGCTGAGGCAGGAGAATTGCTTGAACCCAGGAGGCAGAGGTTGCAGTGAGCCAAGATCACGCCACTACACTCCAGGCAGAGCGACAGAGCAAGACTCCATCTCAAATAAATAAATAAATAAATTTTCCTCATCCAATTCCCTGCCAGGAGTTCAACTTCTGTTCTCATACTTTCAAGAACAGAGAGCTCACTACCCTCAAGGCTGATCCATTATCTTTTCTGTGCTGGGGCACTGGGAACACTGATGGTGCAGATCCATTTGTAACTTCCTGGGACTCTCACACTGCCCACTTAGCTGGAGCAACAGGTGAGAAAACGAGGGTTGCCAGTGCGCCAAAGGCACAGGGATGAGAGCAGCCAGTTCTTCACGGACCTACACCCCCACCTGCCTCTCCTCAGGGATCTTATATTCAAAGGGATTAAATTCCAGGATCTTGGAGATGACTGCAGTCCAGCTGTCCCCTTGCTTCTGCTTTCATTTGAGAATCAGCCAGAGTTCCCCGAGCACCTGCTCTATGCCAGGTCCCTCCTGGCACTTTGCCCCACTTAGTCCTTACAGCTCACTGGAATAGCGACGCGCTAATGCCCACTGGGCAGATGGGGACAGAGGCACAGGAGGTCACTTGCCCAGGATGACACCTCTAGTCATTTGCAGAGTTGGATCTGGCCTCAAGCTTGCTGGTGGCTCTTGGAGCCCATGCAGAAGTGACTGGGGCAACACATGACCCTCCGACTTGGCATCAATACCTGTGCTTCCCCTCAAAGGGCCTGGGCCAAGCTGAAAGCTGCGGAGAAGGCTCAGGGCAGACTGTGAAGTCAGGAGTTTGACCCCAGTCTGCTACATCATGCTCCTCCTTCCTGGCCCTGCCTCCACCTGTGCCCTATCTCTGCCTCCCACCTTGAGGTCCAGGACTGTTGCAACCAGACCCTCCTACCCCAACCATGTCCAGCAGGAGATGGCCCCTGCACCAGAAGCTTCTGAAGGCCTAGATGGAGGGCTAGCAGGCAGAAGGCAAACATCTCCCCCAGCTTGCAGCCCTTCACTGCTGAGCAAACCTAGAACCTGAGGTCTGGGGTCTCTGCAGCTGCCATCTGGTAACCTCCTCATGGGGCAGGAAAAAGAGTTCAGGCTCTGGGGTGGTTCTGTAAATCACCCTCTGTGGGTGTCCCTTACCCTACAGATAAGATCTAAATGCTACTGTTTTCCTTGAAGGGAGATGATCAAATGAGAGCAAATGTGCAAACACCCAGCACACAGCAGGTGTTCAACAAAGTGCCTTCCTACCCGTCCTCACCTTGCTCTTATTGCTCAGGAAAATCTGAGGATGTCAGCAACACTGAGGCCAATCCAGGATCCCCAGGGGCCAGTGTGGTGGTGGCCTTCAAATCAGGGAGCAGCCCACGGTACGGGGCCCTGTGGAGTCCCAGCAGCCATGTGCTGATCTGGCTCACCTGCTCCCCAGCACCTCACCTAGAAAAGTTCTTCCATAGCCAGATGGGGCACCTTCCAGCTCCCTGCCCTCACCCACCCAGCACCTGCCCTGTGATGCTCCCAATCGGGAACAGTCAGCTCTGGCTCCAGACCTAGGTAAGTCTGGGACATGGTCCTCCCAGGAGCCAAACGGCTCATCTTTCCCAGAGCAGACATGCGCCTGCTCTCCAGGCGTGCCTCTGGGCCTGCCTAATGGCGGTGTGACCTTGTCTGCCTCTCTGTGGCTCTCTCATCCCTTCCCCTTGGCTCTGTGCTGTGGCCACCAGGTGGGGCTGTTCTCCCGCAGACCCGTGTAGACCAACAGGCCAACGCCACCAGAGACCAGACTGAATTCTAGATTTTCTCTTCTTTTTTTGAGATGGAGTCTCACTCTGTCGCCCAGGCTGGAGTGCAGTGGCGCGATCTCTGCTCACTGCAACCTCCACCTCCTGGGTTCAAGCGATTCTCCTGCCTCAGTCTCTGAGTAGCTGGGACTACAGGCATGAGCCATCACACCTGGCTAATTTTTTGTATTTTCAGTAGAGATGGGGTTTCACCATGTTGGCCAGGCTGGTCTTGAACTCCTGAGCTCAAGTGATCCGCCCGCCTCAGCCTCCCAAAGTGCTGGGATTACAGGCGTGACCCACCAAGCCCAGCCTGGATTCTGGATTCTGAAAGAGGCAGGAGGCAAGTGATCACCCGGAGTGCAAGGGAAGACAATGGCCTTTGTCTAATCACTGTGAATCTGGCACTTCCCACACAAGACCTGATCTCATCCTCCCACCCGCCACGATGGGGGTGGGGTCAGGGGGCACCAGTCAGGCTTCTAAGTCACAAACAACAGAGACTGACCTCCAGCTAACATTAGCAGAAAATAAATGCCCTGCTCACAAAGACAGAGAACCAAGCTGGGGATAGGGCAGTCACCCAGGAAAGGTGAGGGCTCCAGTGCGGCTGGAACAGGGCACTGCCACCAAACATCATCTCCCTGGGCCCCAGTCACACACCCTGGCCCTAGCCGGCCTGACTCCTCCCAAGCTTTGATCCTGTCACCCCAACATCAGTCCTCACTCATTCAGCAAAGCGAGGGTGGGGATTGGGTGTCAGCACCCGCGCCAGGCCCCACACAAGATGGGCCTCCTCAGTAAGCTGCCAAGCACCCTGCTGGCTGGTCGCTCGGTGGAGACGGGCATTGAGAGCTGGCTACACCACCGGCTGCAGTGGACTTTGAGTTGCTGAGGGCTGCAGGCTGCAGGAGTCAAGCCTGGCTGCAGGGTGAGGGTGGGAATCTTTGCGGGATAAGAACTGGCCACATGCCGGGCGCGGTGGCTCGCTCCTGTAATCCCAATACTTTGGGAGGCCGATGCAGGCAGATCATGAGGTCAAGAGATTGAGACCATCCTGGCCAACATGGTGAAACCCCGTCTCTACTAAAAATACAAAATGTAGCTGGGCATGGTGGTGCATTCCTGTAGTCCCAGTTACTCAGGAGGCTGAGGTAGGAGGATTGCTTGAGCCCAGGAGACGGAGGTTGCAGTGAGCTGATATTGCACCACTATACTCCAGCCTGGACGACACAGCAAGACCCTGACTCAGAAAAAAAAAAAAAAAAAAAAAAGGACCGGCCCTGGGTTCGGTGGCTCACACCATAATCCCAGCACTTTGGGAGGGCAAAGCAGGTGGATCACTTGAGGTCAGGAGTTCTCAAGACCAGCCTGGCCAACATGGTGAAACCCCGTCTCTACTGAAAATACAAAAATTAGCCAGGCATAGTGGCACACACCTGTAGTCCCAGCTACTCAGCAGGCTAAGGCAGGAGAATCACTTTAACCTGGGAGATGGAGGTTGCAGTGAGCCAAGATGGCTCTACTATAATCCAGCCTGGTCAACAGAGTGAGATTCCGTCTCAAAAAAAAAAAAGAAAAAAAAAGAAGGAACCAGTCCTGGCTGGAGGGAGAGGTGACTGGGACCTCCCGGGGCTACCTCAGTGTCAGGAGAGCACTCCTGGAGACCCAAAGCTTCCAGTTAGGGATTCGAGAAGATAGACTGGGGGACGGGCAACAGGGATGCAGGCAAGGAGCTTCTCCTTGGAACGGGAGCCCTGAGACCCCTGGGGAGAATTCGATCACTCACATATTCATTCAGCACACATGTATGGCTACAGGATCTGTGCCTTCCCACGGAGAGACAGAGGAAAGGGAGCCAGTCCCTGTCCTCACGGACCTCACCTCACCCAAACACACACTCTTTAGAACAAAATTCTGGGGGGCGTACGGGCCAAAAGGAAGGGGCATTTCCCTCCAGGTCCTCTGGAGTCCCCTGACCAAGGGACCTCCAGGCCTCGCCCTGACTCACAGGTCTTCCAAAATCTCCTCCGGCTCAGGGAGGATCTACCCCTGACCCCAGCCCCCAGCCCAGTTCCTCTCCACCCCGAATCAGGCAAGGAGGTCTTTCAAAAGCTCCCCTGATCTCTGACAGGGACAATGTTGGCACACAGGTTTCTTCACAGGTGTAACACCTGGGCGGGGGCATTTGCATAGGTTTTGCAAAAGCTGGGCCTGAGGCTCACCAGTGCCCAGTTGCTCTCTCTTCCCAGCCCTGGCAGAGCGAACCTCCTGCTCCTTCTCCTCACCTGCCCCACCCTGGGCCAGGTCTCTAACCTTTGCACTGCAGAGAACCCCAGGGCCTCTTTTCTTGCTTTTGCCCAGAGTTCCCAGGAGGAAGCCAGAACAGTACCAACTGCGGCTTCCAGTCAGCAAGGCAGAGCCAGGGGACTATTGGGTCCAGCACAAAAATGACCCCTGACAGCACGGAGGGAGATGTGTCAGCCTGCTGTGAGCCCAGGACTCCAGGTGGGAACCAGTTAGCTCTGGCCCTGCCCAATTCCAGCTGCTCCAGTGCCTGGAAATTAGTAAACACGCCCTCAATATTTAGTGAATGGATGAATGAGGGTTTTCAATTCATCAGCCATTGTGAAACTGTAGGCCTAGGAACAGACAAAAGGCCTGGCCCTACCCTTGGAAAGCCCGACTGAACCCAGCAGGGGAGAGCCAGAACTACAAAGCCTGTTTCAGGAGTGAGAGAAAAAATATTCAGCTAACTGCCGTGGCAGGAAAGTCTACCTTGTGTCAAAGAACCCTGCTAAGCAAGCAACTTTACATCATCTCAGTTTAGCATAAGTCCCCTGTGACATGGGTCCTCCCAGTCCCACTTTAGAGATGAGGAAACTGAGGCTCAGAAAGGTTCCGTGACTTTTGCTTAAGGTCACAAGGCTGGGAAGGGGTGCAGCCAGGACTCTAACCTTGGAAGTCTTTATAATAAATTGAGCAAGAATGATGTGATGGCATCCAGGGTCCTTTTTCCCCCAGCTGGGATCTGGTGACTGTTTCCTCCTTAAATCCCTCTTTAGTTTTCTTATCTGCAAATAGAAGTAATAATAATACCTACATTGTAAAGAGATTGGGAGGATCTAATGACACTGAAGACATGTAGAATAGCTAGGCAGGCCCCTGTAGTCTCAGCTCCTCCGAGAGGCTGAGGCGGAAGGATCATTTGAGCCTAGAAGTTTCAAAACCAGCCTGGGCAACATAGCAAGACCCTGTCTCAAAAAAAAAAAAAAAAAAAAAGTAAACAGCAGGGTGTGGTGCCCACACCTGTAATCCCAGCACTTTGGGAGGCCAAGGCAGGGGGATCACTTGAACTCAGGAGTTCCAGACCAGGCTGGCCAAGATGGTAAAACCCCATCTCTACTAAAAATACAAAAATTAGCTGGGTGTGATGGCACGTACGTGCCTGTGGTCCCAGCTACTTGCTGGGAGGCTGAGGTGGGAGAATCGCTTGAACCCAGGGCAGGGGGAGGGGGGTGGCAGTGGAGGTTGCAGGAGATGAGATCACACCACTGCACTCCAGACTGGGCGACAGAGCAAGACTCCGTCTCAAAAACAAACAAACAAAAAGACATGTAAAATGCTTAGAATGATGCTAGCACATGTAACACCTACATTAGCATTGCCTATTATTATTATTAATTGAATTTTTTTTTTTTTTTGGAGGCGGAGTCTTGCTCTGTCGCCTGGACTGGAGTGCAGTGGCCGGATCTCAGCTCACTGCAAGCTCCGCCTCCCGGGTTTACGCCATTCTCCTGCCTCAGCCTCCCGAGTAGCTGAGACTACAGGCGCCCGCCACCTTGCCCAGCTAGTTTTTGTATTTTTAGTAGAGACGGGGTTTCACTGTGTTAGCCAGGATGGTCTCAATCTCCTGACCTCGTGATCCGCCCGTCTCGGCCTCCCAAAGTGCTGGGATTACAGGCTTGAGCCACCGCACCCGGCCTATTAATTGAAATTTATATCACTCATTCATTCAACAAACGTTTGAGTACCAGGCTTCAGCCTCCAGGAGCAGATCAGGACACAAGTACAAAGGGGGTAGTCAGTGCTATAATACTAAGAAGCAGGCCAGTGAGGGACAACAGCAGAGGGGAGGCTTCCAGCCTTGGGATATGGGAAGAGGTCGTCAAAGCTTCTCGAAGACAGCTAGTCAATTCTCCAACCAGAAGCAGAAGTAATATTTTTAACATGTAAATCTGATCAGCTAAGGCTGTGGTGAACCCTCAAATAGCATGGGGGCAGGGCCCCAATGCCCTAAGGATGAAGTCCAAAGATTCCCCTGTTCCACAGGGGATCCTACAGGCTCTGGCCATTTGCGCCTCTGCTTCCAAGGCTCTGACCCCATCCCATCCTGGCCTGTTTTCCTTTTGCCCAAAGCTTAATCCCTTCCAGCTCCAGGGCCTCTGCTCCTGTTGCCCCCTCTGCCAGACCCCCAGGCACCACCTCTCCTCCTGCAGGGTCTGAGTGCTCAGGCGAGGAGAGGTCTCTGCTCTGCACTCACACTGCACGTGCACAACCCTCTGGGAACTTCATCGCCTTGTTGAACACCTCTGCCCCTACAAGACAGAACATTCCAAGAAGATAGGAACCAAGGAAGAGGGAATTGTGTGCATGGGGGAGGCGCTGGGACAGCCTGCAGGGATCCCAGGCACCTTGGCCAACTCTTATCATAGACTTGTCTCTGGATCTGCCCTCTCCAGGGAGATATCAAATCAGGAAGCCCAGGACCCACAACCTTTGCGATCAGGGGTCTGCCAGTTAACCCCTGAGTGCTGGCTGCCTCAGGCCCTGAGTGTGGGGTCCTCCAGCTCCCAATGGCCTCTCAGTTAGATCAACACCACACCACTCAAGCCACCAGGCCACCAGA
The DNA here is from genome assembly GCF_002776525.5 of Piliocolobus tephrosceles. Taxonomy (NCBI): domain Eukaryota; kingdom Metazoa; phylum Chordata; class Mammalia; order Primates; family Cercopithecidae; genus Piliocolobus; species Piliocolobus tephrosceles. The sequence continues at coordinate 85,168,359 of NC_045439.1, read as the reverse complement.
TCAGGACTTCTACCACCATCATGACCAGAAACAAAAACTAACTTCCCAGGAAATCCCCTTGGAGCAAACTGGTGCAGTGGAGAGAGCCGACCTTGGTCTGACATGAAAAGTGGTTGTGCGTAGTAAGTGCTCAATAAATATTAGCTGCTATTATCAATGATAATAATAAAGTACCTGGCACATAGCAGATATTCAGTAAATGGTAGTTCTCTGGTCCCAGGGGGATAGAAAATAGAGGCAGTCAACAGCCCATCACCCACCTTACTCCCAAGGCCCTCCACTTGTACACAGGGATTCAGACCTATGGATCGCCAAATCCAAACCCTTCAGTTCTTAGGTAGGGAAACAGGCCTAGAGGAGAAGGACTAGCCCAAAGTAAGAAGCAGTGTCGGCCGGATACAGTAGCTCACACCTGTAATCCCAGCACTCTGGGAGACCAAAGCGGGTGGATCACAAGGTCAGGAGTTCAAGACCAGCCTGGTCAATATGGTGAAACCCCATCTCTACTAAAAATACAAAAATTAGCCTGGCGTGGTGGTGGTGCCTGTAATCCCAGCTACTCAGGAGCCTGAGGCAGGGAAATTGCTTGAACCCGGGAGGCAGAGGTTGCAGTGAGCCGAGATCACGCCATGGACTCCAGACTAGGTGACAGAACAAGACTCCGTCTCAAAAAAAAAAAAGAAAGAAAAAAAGCAGTGTCCCTAGAACCTGGGTCTCCTGGGCCAATGCCTCATCCTCATAATAAACTTGTCCAGCCTTAGGAGGGAGGTTTTCTGTGCCTGGATTCAGGCAGACATGTTTCCTCCAAAGGACAGCTTTGGAAGGATGGGAACTCAGGCCTCCTAAGGAAGGCAAGGGGGGTTATTAGGAAGGCCAAGGTTTATCTCTGCATGAGGAAGTCTCAGCTGCTTGACTTGATGGAATCCCCAAGAGCCTGCTCTCCCGTGGGTCAGGAAGGGGCAGAAGTCACAGGGGAGGCCTGTCCTGGTCCCTGGTTCCCTGAGTCTTTGATACCTGTGGGCCTGAGCTTGGCACTCAGCCAACAGGCCCCTGGCAACAAGATGACAGGGGCTAGTGTGGCCTCTTGGCTTCTCCCTGTTTCTCCTTAGAGACTCTCAGCCCCCAGCACTGGCCGGATCTCCCTGGCCACCTTCCCTGAAGGCCCCTTTTCCCCTGCTTTCACCTCTCAACCCATCCCCATAGCTCAGTGAGACCCTGCACCCTGCACCCTGGATTCATACCAGGCCTGAGTGACCCCCACAGCCCATGCCCTTTCTGCTTGGTCCCATTGCCTCCCAGGTGCCCCCAAATGCTGCTTCCTGTCTGTGCCACTATTAAGAGTCTTTCCTAGTGATGACTCCCACCACAGCCTCTTTCCAGAGGAGGCACATTCCTTAAGGGCCTGGTGGGGGTGGTGATGACAGGGCCAAAGGACAGCTCCCAAAGCTGGAAAGCCGGTCACTGTGGAAGGCCTGGAGGTGCTGTCAGCAAGGGAAGCTGCCCTGCCCCTCTTCTAGCAGCCAGCTCAGCCTGAGCACCTGCTCTGCAGGAAGTAGAAGGGGACTTTGCTGGAAATCTGCCTTTAATCTTGGCTTCCTGTTTTCTGCCCTGGGGGACTGCCCAGACTGTCCGAGTTGCAAGCTATTTCACACCAGCTTCTCTAAACTGTCATCTCCGTGCAAAGAGGCTGGGGGAGGGAAGGAGGCTGGGTGGAGGGAGGAGCAGCCCTTCCTTTCCCAGGGGACCCCATAAGTGTATAAATGCACATACGTGTGCATAAGCTTCGGACTGCTGGAGGTCAACCCAACTTTGCATGGAGCTAGCCCATTTGGCACTTGTGTCATCAAAATGCAACCAGAAGCTTCTGTCTGGTTCCCCACATCCAGGAGTGGGCCTCCAATCTCTCCTCTCTTCTCTGTTCTCCTGGGGCAGGCCCCATAACCAGGCAGAAGTGGCCCAGCCTCAGAGAGCTAGTGCTCAGTTCCCAACACTGCCTTGACTCCACGTTTCGCAGGCATCCCAAACTCAGTTTGTCCAAAACCGAACTCCTGAGTGTTCCCCCAGCCTGGCACTCTCCCCAGGTTCTCCCATCTCACACCATCTCCCCAAGTGCTCCAGCCACACCTGAGGACTGAGAAGTCATGTCTGATTTCTCCTGTGGCCTCACTCCCCACAAACAACCCCTCACGGGGAGCTGTCCTGGGACTTGCCTTTGTCTATTCACTTCTCTATCCCGCTGCTTCCACCAGGGCCAGACCCGTCAGCCCTGGTCCAGGCCATGCAATAGCCTCCTCACTAGGGCTTTGACCTTTGATCTTCACTCTTTTTTTTTTGGAGACAGGGTCTTGCTCTGTTGCATAGGCTTAAGTTGCTCACTGCAGCCTCCACCTCCCCAACCCAAGTGATCCTCCCACCTCAGCCTCCTGGAGGCTGGCTAATTAGAAATTAGAAATTTTTTTCTTGTTGTTGTAGAGACAGGGTCTCACTCTGTTGCCCAGGCTGGTCTCAAACTCTTGGCCTCAAGTGATCCTTTTGCCTCAGCTTCCCAAAGTGCTGGGATCACAGGCGTGAGCCACAGCACCCGGCTGACTTTCATTCTTTATTACATCACTACCCTGCTTATAAACATCTTTCAATGGCTCTCCATTGCTCATATGATAAAACCCAAACTCCTGTAATAAAAATCTCTGGCCCACAACACCCTATAGGATCTGTCCCTTCCTGGAACACCACTCTCCCCTGCTTGCCGGTCTCATCACCTTGGCCTTCTGGCTGTTCCTTGAGCCACGGAGGCTTTCTGTGCCTGAGGGTCTTTCACTATCTTCCTCTTCACCTGGAATACCCTCCCCCACTCCTCCAACACTGGCCCAGACCTCTTCCTGAGATCTGGAGGCTGAGCTCTGCCGCCCTAGTCCTCTCTCATCCATGTCTCCATGTCTCTCACCCATGGATGAAGATAGCTCATTGCCTTCACACATGTGTCTGCTTGCTCTCTTTATTTCCATATCCTCTTGGACAGGAACCTTGGCAATCTTGCTCACTCCTTCATCTCCAGCATCCAGAACAATGCCTAGTGTAGCGGGTGACCGGTGGTGCGGAGGTAAAAGAATTTACCAAGGCCGGGCGTGGTGGCTACCGCCTGTAATCCCAGCACTTCGGGAGGCCAGGGCGGGTGGATTATTTGAGGTCAGGAATTTGAGACCAGCCTGGCCAACATGGTGAAAACCATCTCTACTAAGAATAAAAAATTAGCTGAGCATGGTGGCACACACCTATAGTCTCAGCTACGTGGGAGGCTGAGACAGAAGAATGGTTGGATGCTAGAGCGGGAGGTTGCAGTGAGCAGAGATCATGCCACTGTACTCCAGCCTGGGTGACAGAACAAGACTCCGTCTCAAAACAAAAACAAAACAAAACCAAACAAAACAAAAAACTTACTAAGACAGTTGTAGATAAAGGCAGATTTATTAGAAAAAGTAGGAAAATACATTGCAAGAAGGTAGAAGAGAAGCTGACTGCCAGGAAACAAAAGGTTTGGAGCTTTTTTTTTTTTTTTTTTTTGAGAAAAAGGCGCCCCGCTCTGTCCCCGCGGGTGGAGTGCGGTGGCCGGGCCTCTGCTCACTGTAAGCTCCGCCTCCCAGGTTTACGCCATTCTCCTGCCTCAGCCTCCCGAGTAGCTGGGACTATAGGCGCCCGCCACCTCGTCACCGTGTTAGCCAGGATGGTCTCGATCTCCTGACCTCGTGATCCGCCCGCCTCGGCCTCCCAAAGTGCTGGGATTACAGGCTTGAGCCACCGCGCCCGGCCTTGTTGGAGCTTTTATAGAATAGCGTTATGCTATCTGTTGAGGTTTTTGTGCAGTATCGACGCCGAGGGTGTAGTGAGCTAACCTGCAGGAGCCTAGTGATAGTTGGGCACAGGAAGATTGTGAATTGCTTGCACAGGAGAGCTCTTTGCAATGGACATGAAGAGAGCTATGTCCTGGACATGAAGAAAGGCAGACTCATAGCTTATCGAATTTCTCTTTTTGCTTTCCCTTGCTCCCACCGACCTGACTCCCTTTCCCTAATTAGCACTTCACACCTAGCACTTAGTAGGTGCTCAATAAGCATTTGTTGAGAGAATGAATGAGTGAATGAATGAATGATGATGTTAGAAGTTAATTGGCTCTTCCACCAGAGGACAGGTCTGTGGGAGTGGGGCCCTTTATCTATTTGTTTATGGTTTTATCCCCAGTGCCTGGAGTACAGGAAGATTAAAAAATTTATTTCACTCTGCTGAGAAGAGGTGGAGCCAGGATTCAAATGCAGGTCTATTTGACTCCAAAGTTCACAGCTGGGCCACAGCACACGCAGGGGAAAAAGTCAAGTGTATTTGGGGATAAAGAAAGGTTGGTGACAAAACTGGAACAGGGATTAGAGTATTTTCCCCAAATCCCTAGTCCTTTCTTTCCCATTCTGCTAGCTGATTCAGCCAGGGGAGGGGAGATGTCAATTTCTTCCTCCCAGAAGCCTTTGCAGAGCTGCTGAAGTGCTTTCTTTTAGGCTGAGAGGCGGCCCCCCATCCCACCCCATATTATCATTCCATCTTGACCTCAGAGGAAAGAAAGGGAAACCAGCTCTGCTGAGCACCCTTTCCACTCCCTCACCCCCGGCCGTTATCTTGCTGAATCTGCACTATCTATCATGAGAGAAGAGTATTTTGAGCCTGATCTTACAAAAGAGGAAACAGCTCAGAGACCTTAGGTAACTAGCCCTAAGTCACACAGCTAGTAAGTGGACGGGTTGAAATTTAACTTGGAGACTTGAACCCCAAATTCATCTTTTTTCTATCACACCACACCTATCGCTGAAACTCATGGCTGTCTCCTCAAAGGACATCCCTCCCCAAAGGGCTGGCTTCAGCTGGGAAACCGGCCTAAGGGTGCCCTGGGTCAGAGGGCCAACCTGTGGTTTTGGGGGCAGCTCCTGCTCCTGGCATCCGAGGCTCTTTAAAACAACTGCAGCCATACTGTCTCCCAGCTCTGTCTCCCACGGGGCTCTTTGCCCTCTTCTCACTCCCTTGGGCCTCTTCATGCTTATTTTGTGTTCCAAGACTTTGTCAGCATGCCCCACTTCCTCCCCACCAAGCCCAAGAGTGCCTCTTCCCTCTGTCCACATAAGCCTGACCCTTGCTTCAGAGTCTAGTCCCTAGAAAGTCCCCCACCTTCACCTCCTCCCTACGCTGGAGTCTCTGGTCTCGGCCTCATCACTGTACCCCCATTCTGTTCCCCCGCCACCCTGCACTCTCCCACCCGCCTCATGCCTGAGCACCCTGTCCTCTCCTGTGGCTCAGAGCAGGTCATCTCCCTGCTTCTTGTTAACAATGATATAACAGCTCTTGCTTAAGGGAGGGCTCCTCACGTGCCAACTACTGCACACTAAGCACTTTAAATGTATTAACTAATTTCCTCCCCTCCCCACAAAAACTTAAGAAGTAAGTGCCATTATATATCACCTATTTTACCAAACGGGGAAACTAAAGCACAGAGAGGTTAAGTAACTTGCCCAAGGTCACGGAGCTGCTGACAACTTCTTTATTGCCTCCAGGCTGAACATAAACTCCAAGAAAGTCCCATGAGGCTCTTTAGATCTTTTTTGCCCCTGTTGTTTGCAGGAACCCATCTCCCACCACTCTCCCCCACCCACACTGCAAGTGGCAGCCGCCTGAGCTATTTTTAGATCCCAGAAGCCACCAAGCTCCCTCCGCACTCCCCGCCCCTGTGCATGCAGTTCCCTCTGCCTGGTCCCGGCTCTGTGAGATCTGTCTCCCCGTTAGCCCTCGCTTTCTTTCGGCCTCCTGCGAACCGTGTCCGCCACCTCTCCACTTTGATCAATTAATTCCTTGCGATTGTCTGTTGGCCTGTCAGCCTACCCCCACCCGACCGAGAACGCCTTGACGGTAGTGAAATGATCTTGCCAATAGACTCCAGAGCAGGCTCCGCCACGATGTCAGCGCCAGGAAATGTTGATGAATGAATGAATGAAGGCTTTCTGCTGGGAGTCAGGCCCACTCTCCACAAACAGACCTGAGGAGAGGGGCCCAGGCCCGGCCCTCAGCGCTTCGGCAGCGGGAGAGCTGCGTCCAGAGAAGGCTGGGAGGTTGCTCCCAGGCCGGCTGGTGTGCGCTGTGGGGGAGACCCTGGAGCCTTCAACGTAGCCAGGCAGGCAAGTGGGGGCAGGGCGTGGGCGCGGACACACCCCCCGCAGTGCCCCCGGCGCCCGGCAGGGGGCGCCGCCCCGCCGGCCCACGCCCCGCCGCGCGCCGGGCAGGCCCCCTCGCGCAGGCGCGCTGCCGCGGGCGGAGGATCCGGGCCGCGCTTCCTCTCGCCAGGCCTGCGAGCTTCCTCCCAGCGGAGCCCCGGGCGAGCCGAGGTTGGCCGCCGCCGCCGAGCCCGCTGCTGCCCTCCCGCTCCTGCCCCACCCGCGCCTTGCCCGGGGGGGTCCTGCCGGGGCGGGGTCCTGCGCCGCCGTCGGGGCCATACCCCGGCCCGCCGTCCCTCCCGCTTCAGCCAGTCTCTGGCCGCCGGAGCCCGCTGGGCGTGGAGCGCGAGGAGCCGCGCGGCCCCGATCGAGCGTCCGGGGCGGCCCCCCGCAGCCAGCGCGACGTTCCAAAATCGAACCTCAGTGGCGGCTCTCGGAAGCGGAACTCTGCCGGGTCCGCGCCGGCTACATTGTTTCCTCCCCCCGACTCCCTCCCGCCCCCTTCCCCCGCCTTTCTTCCCTCCGCTACCCGAGCCCTGCGGCCGTCCCCCTGCCTCTGCCTGGCGGTCCGTCCTCCCCTCGCCTCTCACTCGTACCTCTTTGTACCGCACCCCCTGGGGACCCCTGTGCCCCTCCCCTCCCCCCGACCGCATGGACCGTCCCGCAGGCCGCTGATGCCGCCCGCGGCGGGGTGGCCTGGACCGCAGTGCCCCAAGAGAGGTGAGTGCCTGGCCGTCCCGGAGTGTCCCCAGGATGGAAGAGGGTGGAGGTCGCGCGTCTGGTCTCTGTTGCTGCCACTGTCGCGTCCACTCCCATTCCCCCTTCTCCTCTCTCTCCTTTACTCCCTTGCAAGGGTTCGAATTCTCCCAGGAGCCACTGTCAGAACCCAAATGGGAAGGGAGTGCACGAGGGACGTACTGCCCTGCAGCTCCGCGGACTCATCTTCTCATCCCGAGTCGCCCGTCTGTGGAGCTTAGAGTAGGAGGTGGCTGGAGTCTGGAGGAAGAGGATCCGTATGGGCCAGGTCCCTAGAGAGAGTGCTGGACTCCCCTGCCGTTCCCTGTCCAGGGCCTCCCTGCAGGTGCCCTGACTCGCCTCATTATCCCACCATGACCCTGTGGGCTACAAGCAAGCCCAGGGCCCAGTAACCTCGGGTGAGCAGTTAGAAGCCCAGGTCCTGGGACTGAGCCTGTCACCCTTGGCCTCTCAGAAGACCAGACCTAAGCCAAGGGACCTCTGACCTTTGGGTGGGAAACTGGGCAGGCCTTCCGCCCGGGTGGAGGTGACTGAGCGTTAGCACCATGCCCCCACCTTCTGGCACCCTGGGGCACCCATTCTCCTAGGCTCTTTGTGGTCCAGACCAGGTGTCAGGAAGGGGTGTGTCCAGCCAGCAGATTTTTGGAGCTTAACTACCAGTTAACTTCCCCGCCCATTTTGTACACCCGAGAACGGAGGCTCAAAGGGAGAAGTTGCTACCCCAGGCCCCTAGTGGAGTTAGGCTGGGTATCCTTTCATCCCCAGCTCTGCAGGGCTGGATGGCTGTGGGTGGAAGGAAACCAGGCAGGCACCGTCACCCAGTGGGTACACAGGCCCCCCAGCCTGGCCCCAGAGGGACTGTTGGTTGAGCACGTGCTTCCCTGCAGAGGGCTGGAGGGAGTGAAAGGGCTTCCGGCCCCAGCTGTGGCTGGGTCAGCTAGCAGGAGATGTGGGGAATGTGTGGTGTGGGGCCATCTGTGTGGTGTGGCAGGAAGGCCGGGTCCTGGTCCCGGCTCTGAGTTGAAACAACCTGGTGGTCAGTCCTGACCCAGCGCTCCCCACACCTATGGCCCAGCTGGCACAGGAGCAGCCAAGTTCAGAATATATATGGGGTCAGATGGGAACCGTGGAAGCCCTGTCTCCACTGGCAGCAGACTACAGAGTGGGGACACCCAGGGGGCCTATTTCAAGCTCCTAGTACCCTGGCCGTTCCAGTGCCTTTCTTGGTTGTGGCCACAGCAGGAACAGGGCAAGGGCAGCAGGGGTGAAGTTGGGGCCTGGCAGGATCCTCTGGCCCAGGAGAGTAGGCAATGCCCTAGAGGGTGTTGAGTGGTGTCTGGGCTCCCTTGGAGCTGCTGGCAGTTTTGCCCTGCTCGGTCCCTGCTCACAATTTAGGTTTTTTTTGTTTTTTCAGTTTTTTTCTGGCTGTCCTGACATGCACAGTGGAGGAGACCCAGATGTCCTGGGCCTGTGAGACTCCCCTCACATGGCCCCACACCCAGCCCTAACTTCCTTTCCAGCCTGAGGGGACTGGGGCTGGAGCCTGACATGGTTGGCTCCCTCCCACCCCAAGCCAGCCTTTTTTATTTTGATTTTATTTTTATTTTTACCAACTGTGAGCTATGAGGGTGCGACCCAGGGTCCCAGGGCCTTTGAAGAAAGGAGTCTGGCTTCTGGCTAGCACGTGTGCAGGGATGTGCTTTTCATTCATTCTGAGAGGGAGTGAGCTTGGTGCCCTCCTCCCTCTCAGAAGCGGCTGCTCTTCTCTCTGCATTGGGTCAGGGGCAAGGAAAGACCAGAAAATATTCCCATTTACCACTGCAGGGGGGCCAGACCCCAAAAGGCTCAGCCACACAGAGTGGCCCATGGCAAGGGTTGGAAAGTTTGGGGACAGAATGCAGCTTCCTCCAAACAAATATAGGTAGGGGTTGAGGCCCATGATCCATAGTGTGATGTGGCTGCCCCCCAAAGATCTGTCTGGGTGCGGTTCTGGGCTCCATCTTTTGAAGGATTTTAAAACCTTGACAAGTCGTCTTCAAAGAACCAGGGATGTTGATTGAGTCTGGGAAAGAGAAAGTAGGGACAGATTCTCCTGTGTCTGAGGGACTGTCCCAAATGAGAAAGGCATCCCGTGGCAGAAGTTGTCCCAGACACCTGGGCCAGAGCTAGGGAGCAGGTGGGTCCCAGGGAAGTGAATCTGAGCTCATTCTAGGGAAACTATGAATGTACTCATTTTCTTGATTTAGAAAATAACAAAACAGCGCTACAGGAAATTTAGAAAACGAAACAAAAATCACCCACTCTTTCTTCAGCAGGCAGTGACTGTGTTAGCATTTTGGAGTTCCTTGCTGGTCTTTTCCCCATCTTTTTCCTTCATCGCCGTTGTCACTGGAGTGTGTGTGCCGTGACACCATTTTCCATTTAATACTGCGTCTGTGGGCATTTTCTCATGGTGCTACATGGTCTAAGTAATGTTGCTTCTAAAAAGCTACAGAATATTCCAGGCTGGCCTGCTGCAGCGCCATCACCCATACACTGGAGTGTGTGCATTTTTCCCCTCTGTTGCTGTTGTGGTTGTCATTACTGTGAGTCCCAAAAGCAGCCAGGGTGTTGGAGGGCACAGGCAACTTGGCACCCAACTGAATATGGGTTCCAGGCTCAGACATGCCACTTAGACCCAGGGTGGAGGGACCTTAGACAGGTCACTGACCTGCTGAGCTGCCTTTATATAAATAACAGGATGGTGACACCTACTTTAGAGGAAGGTGGAAGAACAGTGTCAACTAACTAACCAAGGGACTCTAAAGTGCCTGGTACAGTCCTTCCTGCACTCCCTCTAGGAGTAGGACTGGCATTGTTGAAGGAGTGTCCACTGCTGGCTGCCTCAACCTGTGGGGAAGGTGCCTGAGCCACGAGCCGATGTTGGCTGACCACTTACCTGGCAAAGAGGTGGTCTCTGCCTGGGGAGCCCCTCTGAACCCCCCTGGCCCTGAAGTTCTAGAATACTATGAATACTATGGCCAGAATACTATGGAATACTATGGCCAGTGCCCTTCCCTGCCCTCCCCATTCCCCATTACCATGTGATTGCCTGGCCTATGGCATGGGGCTGGCCCTGGGAAGATGGGCTGCTGGTTAGGGTCCAGGACCTGACTCCACCTTTTCCCTTTCCAGTCTCCCAGCATCAGAGCTGAATAGACAAGGTTTCTTCTTCTTTTTTTTTTTTTTTTTTTTTTTTTGGTGAGATGGAGTTTTGCTCTTGTTGCCCAGTCTGGAGTGCAATGGCGTGATCTTGGCTCACCACAACCTCTGGCTCCCAGGTTTAAGTGATTCTCCTGCCTCAGGCTCCCAAGTTGGGATTACAGGCATGTGCCCTCACGCCTGGCTAATTTTGTGTTTTTAGTAGAGATGGGGTTTCTCCATGTTGGTCAGGCTGGTCTCGAACTCCCGACCTCAGGCGATCTGCCCACCTCGGCCTCCCAAAGTACTGGGATTACAGGTGTGAGCCACCGCGCCCAGCCGACGAGGCCTCTTAAGAGCCTGGCTGCCTCCCGCCTCCCAGCTCTGGCTAGGTCAGCCCAGTTCGGCATTTTCCCAGAGGAAATAGAGGCCTGCTTAGCCTGAGACTTAGACAAGGAACCCAGGCATCCTGAACCCCAGCCCAAGAACAGCCATGCCAGTCTCATCTTCCCACCCTGTCCCAGTAGCCAAGGAAGGGAAGGAAGCTGGGAGATTGAGGGTAGGGGGATTCTGGAGCCTCCCAGAGCTTCCCAGGAGGGAGTTGGACACACCGGGAAACTCATGTGGTAGCCTCCCCCTTCTCAGCAGGTGTTCCCCAGGTCTAACCTGAGTGTGTTTCACTGTGACATACCTGCTTCCTCTTGTTCTGCTTTTATGGAGACCAGAGTAACTGGGAGTGCCCTCCTACAGCCACCCTGTGGGCAGTAGCAGGACACCAGTCTCTACTTGGCAACCCTGGGCCTAAGAGACTGTAGCCCCGGATGACCCTAGGGTGGCCCAGGACTAACCTAGGGAAGGGGTCCTCCTCCAGGTGGCCCATTCAGTGCAGAGGTCCCTTGGGCACACGACCTCAGCCTCCAGCTGCCATACTCTGGCCGTGGAGTGTCTCCCTCCTCCCTGCTCTTAGTGTAAAGGAAGTGGGCATGACAGCTGCCCTCCTGTCCCGCAGCTTGGGATGGGATGAGGTCACAGGGTGGGGTCCATCCCAAGATGCTGGCCTGGCCTGGCTCAGATGAGAGCCCTTTGGGTGTTTCTCAGTTTCCCCCGCCCTTGGTTGGGGACAGGATGGGTGGAGGAGCAGGCCACCCCCAGCGCCCGGCAGGGAGCACTGCCTCCCTTCCTCCTCCCCTCTGGGTCCCTTCATCCAAGGGCTGGAAATAGAATCCGCTAAGTAATGATTAAAGTCAAATTCAGACCTAAAAATAAAAAGCTGGTGAAGGAAGAGCTAGTGCTCCCTGCATGGCTGAGGGGAGAAGTGAGCAGGGAGAGGCTGGCTTTGGGTGGCTGAGCCCCTGCTCCTTGGGATCAGGAGTACTCCACCAGTTGAGGGGGTGCTCTTTTATCTACCATGACGTGGCCCATTAAGTGTAGACAGCACCAATCAGGGCAGACTGACAGGACCCATTAGAAAAAAAAAAAAAAAAATCCCATTTTTCCCATGGGGAAACTGAGGCCCAGAAAGGAGAAGTGGTTTGTCCAGTGACTATTTGAGAGCTCCCCTCAGCAGGCCCCCAGGGACTGGAGGGCCCTGTGCAGCCCAGCCTGCCCTTTCTGCCTGCTCAGTTTCTCTTCCTGGTTTTAAGGTGCTAAGATGAAGGCAGCTTCTCATCACACACTAGCTGTGCACACACCCTCCAACCGCAGCTTCCCTCCACCCCTCCTTCTGTGGTCTGGGCCCAGAGTCGAAGGAACAAGTAGAAGAGGCTGCTTGGTGCCTCCCTGGCTGTCCTGATCATGGCATGGTTGTAAGCGTTGTGGGCAGGTGAAAACCTGGGCATAATCTGCCCCCCTTGGACCCTGGCTGCTGCTTCTCAGCCCAGCCTGACACCTGGTCCTCATGCAGACTCGCGCGTCTATCTGCAGCTTGTGCTGTCCATGCTGCAGGGAGACAGGAGGGAAGGATGAAGAACAAACCCTGAGAGCGCCTCTGCTGGCGGGTGGAGGAAACCAGGAGTCAGTGAGGGGAGGCCTGTGGTTCTCACTTCCTGGCAGGGCTGGTAGGAGCTCTGAAGCTGGGGCTGTGCGTGGGCTGGGGCAGCCTGGAGGGCCTCCCGGAGGGGAAGGGCCTGTGAAAGTCAAGCGTTTGAAGAAGAAGCATGGTAGGGAGAGAGGTCCTTCTTTGGAGCTTCTGCCCTCTCTGGGGCTGCTGGCTATTTTCTGTGTGTCCCTCGACAGGCTCTTGGCCTCTCTGAGAGGCCGGGGTGTGCAGACAAGCAAGAAGTGGGCACAGAAGAACTGCTTCCCAGAGCAGAACAGCCAAGCTCTGGGCAGACCTTCCCTCGGTGCCCCCCACCTGTCCATTTTCAGGATGTCATCTGTCCTGCACAGGGAAAGGTGGGAAGAAAGGTCCCCTAACCAAGGTTCAGACAACTCTGAGCTCAAGTCTCCACACAGCTTGTTCCTCCTCTGCCAGAGATCACCAGTCCTTGCCCCATGGGTGTTTGAAGGATTAAGTAACTAATGCAGTGCCCCAAACCCGGCTGGATCAGTAGGCTGTAACTCCCGTGCTCTCATTCTGCAGCCCTTCCTGCTAGAGCAGGGTGTTGGTAACGCCCCCATCTCCCTTAAGTAGTAGCAAGTCTGTCCTTTGTGTTGGTCCCCACAGCTTTACCTTCTGAGCTGTGTGTTCTGCGGGTCCTGGTTCTGAAGTGGGGAGACCAGAAATCTGGGGGCCAAAGTTCTAGACAGCTCATGGGCCTCCAGCCGTCAGCCTCCCCACCTAGAATGTGGCCAGGAGACTTTGGGGTGAGGGACAAGAACATGACTTTGAAGGGTTCGTTGAAGGTTAGTGCTGAGAGACTATATGTAAATGCAGGCAAATGAAGATGCAAAGACCACATCCTGTGCTAAGGGGGTGGAGGAGCAGAGGCCTGGGTTAGGGCCCTGGGGAGGCCCAGAGTCCCCATTGCCCAGCGCACGTAGGTAATTAGGATCCTGAGCGGTAATTAGAAACCTTTCTGGGCCAGGAATGGCAGCCTCAAGCCGCAGCGGTGCCTGGGGAGGAGGCTCCCCATTAGCCTGCTCTAACCCCAGCCCCCACCTCTCCCAAACCGCTAGACGGGATTTCCGGTCCTACTGAACCATTGGGGGCAGGAAAAAAAAAAAGCCAGTGAGTTGCTGTAATTTGGCATTTATCCATTAAATCTGCCCCTCTTCTTCGGTCAGGGTGCTGACAGGAGCCCCGGGATGGGGGTAGGGCAGTGTGCACTGGAGCCAGAGCAGACATTCTTCTGTTCCTTCATGACCCCCCGGGAGGTGTAGGCATCTCCAAGGTCCTGGCGCCCAATTCTGCTGCTGCCCACCCTGAGACACCTATGCAGTGGGGGTGCTGAGGGACCACCAGCACAGGCTGCAGGGGTCAGTAGAAGCCCTCCAGCACCCTTCCTTGCCTGATGTGCGGTGGGGAATGTCACAGTGCCTCAGCCTGGTGTCCTCTGCAGAACCAGAGGTGGGGCTGATTTTATTGCTGCCAAACTTGCCCAACTGCTGGTGGGTGCCCCGCCCTCCTCAGGTGCACTGCCCTTTGGAGGGGCGGGCCCAGATCTGAAACTTAATTCCACGTGTATCTGTACTATGACCTGTAGGCCCTGCTCAGAGGCTCCCTGGGCCCCCATCCTGAACCTTCTTCAGTCTTCATTAACTCGCTCTGTACCACAGTTTGCAGTCTTAATCCTGGTCTACTCCAAGGCACCCCTCTCTCAGTCACTTTCCCCTAAAAGCCTTCTAGCTCCTGCTCCCCTCACCCTTCTTCCTGGAAGCCTTCCTGGGTAGCCCCTGTCTCACAGTCTATGGAGGCACTGAGCACAGCAGGCCATGGTTGACCATCCAGTAACCAGGAGGACAGGAGCCAGGTCTGTATTTTATAGGGGTTCCCAGCATCCAGCCCTGGCCTGTGCACAGAGAAGAGGCAGGTGAATGGTGACCTTGGGTCCCCAAAGGCAGGATCTCTTGAGTCCTTTCCTTCTCCACCCAGATATCCTGGCCCACCAAGCATGGCTCTGGGCACACAGGAAAGCTTCCAAAACACTGGCTCAAAGAATGAGAAGGCAAGGTGGACCTTGCTGTTGCCTGTTGCCTGTTGCCTGCAGTGGCTGTCCCCATCCCCCAGAGCATCCAGCTGGGTCCTGTGGCAGCACCAGAGTCTCCGGGGGCCATGGCCCTGAGTTCCCCCAGGTCTTTTGTGCACTTCCCTTTTCAGTGGGTATTTTTAGCTGGGTGTAAACAGTTACTGAAGGCTCCCACGCCCCATTAGGCAGCAGAGTTTTGGCAACGGGGGAAGGGCAAAGGAGCCCCTTGACCTCCCCTGGCCCTCAGCACATGCCTGGCCTTGGGGGTCTACAGCTGCTTCCAGGGTAGGAAAAGGGCAGCCTGGGAGTTTCTGGGCTCCCAGTTCTTTCTCCCCACTCCTCGTCAGCCTGGGCTCCCAAGAAAGGCCTGCCTGAGGCTGCAGCCACTGACCTCAGCGCTTGGGCACAATGCCAGCCTGTTCCCAGGACCCCAGCACAAGGGCTGCTGGGAGTCGGGTTTGGGGCAGGAAGTCAGAGTGAAGCACTGGTCCTGCCACATTCCAAGCCCCTTGTCCCCTAGCACTGTGGGAATGGGGTGACAGCTGCTGTCCCTTTGGGGTTAACTATAGTCCCATTGGTTATGAGACCTCTGTGTGGTACAGCTATGTACCACAAGCCTGACATCCCCTTTTGTTCGTTGGTTCATTCATTCATTCAGCACTCATTTCCTGAGCAGCCACTTTGGGCCCAGCCCATGCAGACGTGAATCAGATCCTCACTTTCCCCCTGCAGAGCTCCCAGTCCACCCTAAACCACAGGCCACAACCAGTGAGGTTCTCACTGGAGCACAGGGATGTGTGAGAGGCCTCGGAGGCCTTGGCACCCAACACAGCTGGGGACCCAAGGAAGGCTCCAGGGAGAGGTGGTTTACAAAAAGTTTCTTATTTCCAGTTTCATTTTAAGGGGGAAGGTAATAGATGCATGTGGCTTTAAAAAAATAATAATACTTTTTTTAAAAGCCCAGAAGGACAAAATAGCAAATGAACAGTAAAAAGTAAGTTTCCCTTGAACTTGATCTCACTTGCCCTTCCCATCCTAGAAGCAACCTCTGTTACCAGTTTCCTCTGTCTTTCCAAAGATAATCAAGGCATATTTGAGTTTAGGGAGGCATTGTATTAATACCTCTTTAAAAACACAACTTGTAGTATTCCATAGAGAACCTGCACCTGGCTTTTTTTCACAGCCTGTTATGTTGAGTATTTCAAACCTACCAAAAAGTTGAAGTAATAGTATAATGAATATTCATATATCCTTCATGCAGATTTGCGAGTTCTTAACATTTTGCCACATTTACTCTAGCTCTTCTTTTATCTACATAGGCGTTTGTGTGTATTTTTTGCTGATTTGAGTGTTAGTTATAGGCATTGTATCTTTCACCGTAAGAACTTTAGCATGTATCTCTTACATAATCATGTCATGATCACACTTAAGAAAATTGACATTAATTCCATATTATTCGTTATGTCCACCCCGTCCCCAAGTGATTTTATAGCTGTTCCCCGACCACCCCTTGATATAGAATTCAATTCCAGATCATTCATTGAATCTTGTTGCCATGTTTCTTTAGTGTCCTATTTAATCTAGAACATTCTCCAGCCCTTTTTTTGTTTTGCTCTTTTATGACATTGACATGAAGAGTCCGGGCCAGTTGTTGTGGATTTGTCTGATTGCTTCTCCCTGGTTGGAGTCAAGTGGAACAGCTCTGGCCGGCACACCCCGCTGGGCAATGCAGAGTCCTCCTCCAGGAGGCACTTAGTGTCCATGCGTCGCCTTGCTGGTGCTGCTTCACTGGATCACTTGGTTCCAAGGGTGTCTGCACGTCTCCGTGTAGAGCAGATGCTCCTTCGTCTTTCCAGTTAGCCTGTGGGATGGGACTTGGAAGCTGTGTCTGTTCTGCTCCCCTGGCAACTTTTTCTTCAATGACTTGAGCTGGTGTTTTGCCGTTTTCCGTACTCTATCATGGGGAGTGTTCAGTATCGGCACCTAGAGATCTCCCTTGGCCCCATCACAGCTAGAGCTATGCTGTCCCCTTTTAGGGACATCTTGTAATTTATCCACCCAGCCCCCCACTGAGGGACATAAGGGCTGTCTCTCCATCATCTCCTGCTACTACAGACAGCACTGGAGGGACTGTCCTGCTGTTTTTTTTTTAAGGCATGAGTGCTCCAGAAGCAGTTCCTCAGCTGCACCCCCAAGGTTGAGTGGAAGTCCCTTGGTAAAGAAGGAGGAGAGAGTGGGAAGGGAATGGCAAGGCGGGGAGGGAGACAGGGCACAGGTGTCCTGGAAATGGCAGATGGGAAACAGGTCTGGCTAAGGTACCAGAAGCCAGCAAGTCCCAGAAAGGTCAAGTGACTTTCCCAAGGTCACACAGCAAGTTGATGGCAAAGCCAGGTGCAGGACTCAGAGCCTCTGACACCCAGGACGATGTTCCTGCACTGCTCCATAGAGTAGCCTGACTCTTACGTTTAAATAACCCCAGGAAAGACCCCCTCTCTGTGCCTGACCCCTGCTGAGTTGTGGAATCCTAAGTTTGCAGTAGCTCCTCCCAGCCACTCTGGCTCTCAGCCTCTGGCCTGGAGTGGGAGGGTGGTCTCACCTTCTGGAGATGTTTTAAGAAGGGGACCCCAGCCGAGGCACTGGCTGGGAGGCCACTGAGCCATCTTGGTTGCGGTCTCTGACATCAGCACTTGGACACAATGCCAGCCTGTTCCAGGACCCCAGCACAAGGGCTACTGGGAGCCGGGTTTGGGGTAGGAAGTCAGAGTGAAGCCCTGGTCCTGCCACATCCCAAGCCCCTTGTCCCCTAGCTCTGTGGGGGTGGGTGATAGCTGCTATCCCTTTGGGGTTAACTTTGGAGTTAACTATAGTCTCATTGGTTATGGGACCTCAGTGTGATGTAGCCAGACTGGATTCCCCCTTTTGTTTGTTCATTTATTCATTCCTTCGGGGTGCTCATGATCCCACCAGAGAGGAGCTGTCCAAGAGGGTTAGCAGCTCCCACTTGCAGGATGTCTGTGGCAAGGCATGCACCGTTCTGGTGCATGCACCACTGCTGTAAGGACTGGAGTCAAGGGTTATCACCAGTCCATTGCACAGATGGGGAAGCTGGGTCCTAGAGTCACAGCCAGCAGAGTAAAGGTGATGAGTTTAGCCCTCTTCCCTGTTTCGAGACCCGCTGAGGCCTTCAGAACCCAGCTCCTTGAGGCGGCCCACCCTGACCACTCCTAGGCTCACCCTTCCCTTAGTGCTGCCCCTGTGCCCCTCTTGGCTGCTTCTCCCTCCTCCCTCCTCCTTCCTCTCTCTCTTTCCCCTAGGCTAGTGTGGTCCCCATGGCAACTCCTGGGGCCTGTCAGGCAGGGAGGCACGGGGCTGTGGGTAGGCCTGGCTCAGCAGCTCAGGAGTTTGACACCTGAATGGGACAGGATGCTCACTCAAGGTGTGGCCCTAGGGACACCCGCCTTGCCCCTGTGGGGCAAGAACCCCAGATGAGAATTTGGGGTTCTCATCTGCAAAATGGGGATAATAATAGCTTGTCTGTCTCAGAGTTGTTAGAGGATATGATGAGCCATAACGTGCCAAGGACAGGGCCTGGCACAGAATAAGTGCTCAGAAAACAGGGCCTGTTATTATTTTTATTATTATCATCAAGGCAGTGGGGAGGCGGCGGTGGCAGCAGCTGTAGGCCAGGAAGGGAGTGTTTGCAAACTGACAGCTGGAAGGGTGACTAACAGCGTAGCAGCCTCCGCACCCCGCTGTGGTGGCAGGGAGTTTGGGGAGGAAGAGGGAGGCATGGGGATGTGGAATGCTAGCAGGGCCCCTATTCAGAAGGACCTAAAGGTTGGGGGCCCAGCCAGCCCTAGTGGCACCCTAATTCAAGCTCTGTCACCCCTAACTAGCTATGTGACTTCAGGCAAATTGTTCAACCAGTTGAGCCTCAGTTTCTGCTTCTGTAAAATGGAGATAAGAGGGTTAGAAGAGCTCATAATCCTCCTTCCCTCCCCGCCACCCCCACCCCCACAGCTTACAGTCCACGGGAGGCCGGGGCAAGGGGTCCCCACCAT
>NC_045439.1:85147297-85149983 GCF_002776525.5 Piliocolobus tephrosceles | reverse complement strand
GGGGTCCCCACCATCCCTACCTCCACAGCTTACAGTTCACGGGAGGCAGGGGCAAGGGGTGGTTCCTGTACTCAGTGGTGACTGAGTCATGTGGATGGAGGCGGGTTTCAGGCTCATCCTCCTTGGGCCTCAGTGTCCCTGCCTAAATAGCAGGAGTTGATGGCCTGGCCTCTGGGAATAGGAAGGGCCTGTGTTCTGGGAGGAACAGAAGCTCTTTCGTCCAGGGGATGGGGCAGGGGCGCACCAGATACTTCCAAGTTCAGGGTTTCTTTCCAGCCCCTCCTCAGCCAGCTTGCAGGGGATCCCTGTCCTCTCCTTCAGTGTAAGTACGGGATGTGAGACTTAGAAGGGTTGAGTCACTCACCCTAAGTCGCACAGTCAACAGAGCCAAGTATTAAGCCCAGGCCTGACTATAGAGCCAGGTATGTGGCCTGGAAGTGTTGGTTCTCCCTGGCTGTCTCCTCCCCAGCTCCTTCTGCTCTCCACAATCACATGCTCCCCTGCTGAGGCCCCATCACCCTCAGAATCAAACCCTGGTTCCTCACATTGGCAGTGGAAGCCCCCCTGCTCCCTGGCAGAGTTTATGCCAGGCCCACTTGAAACCATCCCCTACAGTGTCCCCTGAGCAGCGGTGCTCAGGGTGGACTCTGGAAGCATGTGGGGTCCTAGAGCCCCAGATGGGCAGGGTCTGCCTCCCCTCTTCCCTCACCACCGGCTTCCACCCAGGCCAGTTTCTCACACTGTGCCGGTCCCCTGCCTGACACTGTTGCTCAGACTGCTACACCAACTCGGGTGCCTTCCCTGGCCCGTCCTCTGTGTGTCTAAGCCCTGCAGTCTTCAGGGCTCAGCCCCAGAGCTCCCTCCTCTAGGGAGCCTGCCTAAGCTCTGCAGTCCCTGCCTACTTTGCACCCCCAGCACTTTGCACTAAAATGTCTTCTCCCATGCCACTGCACTCCATTCTGGGCAACAGAGCAAGACTCCATCTCAGTAATAATAATAAAATAAAATGTCTTCTTCCATTGGGGTAGGTAGCAATATTTGTGACTGTCAGGCTAGCCCCCAGACCTTATCCATTGTATCAAAGAGCCCAGCAAAGAGGCTCGTGGAGGAGTTTCTCTTCTAACACATTGTGACCACAAAGATGCCACTGGCTCTTTCTCAGCCTCAGTTTCTTCACCTGTAGAAAGGAAATAGTAGTTCCAGCCCCTGTGCTTCCTGAGACAGGTCCAAGGGGGCCCTGGGCTGGGACTACAAAGTATGTGTGTGCAGACGGGTGGGTTGCTGCTCTTAGGGAATGGGGTTGACTAAGGTAGCTTTTTTGGGGAGTCAACTTTATTGAAGTAAATATACGGTTGACCCTTGAACAACACAGGAGTTGAGGGCATCAGCCTCCTCCCTGCAGTCAAAAAAGTGTATATTAGCTTTTGACTCCTCAAAAACTTTACTACTAATAGCCTTTTGTTGTCAGAAAGCCTTGTAGATAAAGTTGACACTCATTTTGTTTGTTACATATATTATATACTGTATTCTTACAATAAAGTAAGCTAGTGAAAATAAAATGAGAAAATCATATGGCCAGGTGCAGTGGCTCATACCTGTAATCTCAGCACATTGGGAGGCCAGGGCAGGCGGATCACTTGAGGCCAGGAGTTCGAGACCAGCGTGGCCAATATGGTGAAACCCTGTATCTACTAAAAATACAAAAATTAGTCTGCTGTGGTGGGCACGCCTATGATCCCAGCTACTCAGGTGGTCGAGGCATGAGAATCACTTGAACCTGGGAGGCAGAGGTAGTTGCAGTGAGCCGTGAGTCACCCCACCACTGCACTCCAGCCTGGGCGACAGAGTCTCACTCTGTCTCAAAAAAAAAAGAAAGAAAATCATAAGGAAGAGGAAATATATCTACTGTTCTTTAAGTGGAAGGGGATCATTATGAAGGTCTTCATCCTTCACATTGAGTAGGCTGAGGAGGTAGAGGAAGAGTTGGTCTTGCCATCACAGAGTTGGCGGAGGTGGAGGCGAAGGAGGTGGAAAGGGAGGCAGAAAACGCAGGCACACCCAGTGTAACTTATTGAAAAACATCCAGCCACGTGTGGTGGCACATGCTGATAGTAACAGCTACTCAGAAGGCTGAGGCAGGAGGATTGGCTGAGCCCAGGGGTTTGAGGCTGCAGTGAGCTATGGTCACGTCACTGCACTCCTGCCTGGGCAACAGAGTGAGACCGTTTCTCAAAGAAAAAAGGAAAAAAATCCATGTGTAACTGGACCTGCGCAGTTCAGACCCGAGTTGTTCAACGGTCAACTGTACACCAAAAAGTGTGCCGATCACAAGGGTGGACCCACTTCATGATTCGGCTCAGTCAGACAACCAACCCCATAGGTCCCCTTGCATTCCTTCCAGTCTCCCTGTCCCAAGAGCAGCTATCCTGACAGCATGGATTAGTTTGGCCAGATTTTGAACTTTATTCATATGGAATTACATAATATGTACTTTTCTGTGTCTGGCTTCTTGGTTAACATTTTATTTATATATATCTATCTATCTATCTATATATATATATATATTTTTTTTTTTGAGACGGAGTCTCGCTCTGTCGCCCAGGCTGGAGTGCAGTGGCCGGATCTCAGCTCACTGCAAGCTCCACCTCCCGGGTTTACGCCATTCTCCTGCCTCAGCCTCCCGAGT
>NC_045439.1:85108431-85130931 GCF_002776525.5 Piliocolobus tephrosceles | reverse complement strand
TGAGGATCCAGTGAGGAGGCGGGGACAGAATGGACCACCTATCCACCAGCGTGGCTGTAAAGGCAGGAGGAGCAGATGGAGGCAGGTGAAGGCTTGGTGTTGCAAAATAGTATCTTTTTTCTTTCTTTCTTTTTTTTTTTTTGAGACAGAGTTTCACTCTTGTCACCCAGGCTAGAGTGCAATGGCGCGATCTTGGCTCACCTCAACCTCTGCCTCCTGGGTTCAAGGGGTTCAAGCGATTCTCCTGCCTCAGCCTCCTGGCTAATTTTGTATTTTTAGTAGAGATGGGGTTTCACCATGTTGGTCAGGCTGGTCTTGAACTCCCGACCTCAGGTGATCTGCCTGCCTCGGCCTCCCAAAGTGCTGGGATTACAGGTGTAAGCCACTGCACCTGGCCTGTGAAATGATTTCTTATAGCATGTCCTAACATTTCACATTTAACGTTTCACAACTTTGATTTTAATCCATTTGTAAAGCTTCAGTCACCAACTCCTATTGGGAACCTCCAAAGCACAGTAAAATTTCAGCTATCCAGAATTCTTGGCAAATAAGTCATTCTGGAAAACCAACTTTTATCACGCCACTGCACTCCACCCTGGGCGACAGAGTGAGAATTTGTCTCAAAAAAAATAGCTAGTTAGGCATAGTAGTGTATGCCTATAGTCTTAGCTCCTCTACGATCCTGCCATTGCACTCCAGTCTGGGTGACAGTGAGACCCTGTTTAAAAAAATAATAAAAGTAGAGAGAAGATATAAGGAACCCCTGCATCCTGCCATCCAGCTTCAGCACTTACCAACTCAAAGTCAATTCTGTCTCATCTCTACCCCACCTGCTCCCCACAAGCCCTGGAATATTCTGAAGCAAATCCATGGCATTACAGCAATTCATCTGTAAAGCTTTTGTATGTTTCTCCAAAAGACAACACTTTAAAAACATAACCACAGGCCGGGCGCGGTGGCTCACGCCTGTAATCCCAGCACTTTGGGAGGCCGAGACGGGCGGATCACGAGGTCAGGAGATCAAGACTATCCTGGCTAACACAGTGAAACCCCGTCTCTACTAAAAAAAAATACAAAAAATCAGCCGGGTGTGATGGCGGGTGCCTGTAGTCCCAGCTACTCAAGAGGCTGAGGCAGGAGAATGGCATGAACCTGGGAGGCGGAGCTTGCAGTGAGCTAAGATGGTGCCACTGCACTCCAGCCTGGGTGACAGAGCGAGACTCCATCTCAAAAAAATAAATAAATAAATAAAATAAAATAACCACAAGCCAGGTGTGGTGCCTCATGCCTTTATTTCCAGCTATTCAGGAGGTGGGAGGATCCTTTGAGCCCAGGAGTTTGAGTCCATCCTGGGTAACATAGAAAAACACCACCTATCAAAAAAAAAAAAAGGCCGGGCGCGGTGGCTCATGCCTGTGATCTCAGCACTTTGGGAGGCTGAGGCAGGCTGATCACGAGGTCAGGAGATCGAGACCATCCTGGCTAACACAGTGAAATCCTGTCTCTACTAAAAAATACAAAAAATTAGCCAGACGTGGTGGCGGGCGCCTGTAGTCCCAGCTACTTGGGAGGCTGAAGCAGGAGAATGGTGTGAACCCGGGAGGCGGAGCTTGCGGTGAGCTCAGATCGCGCCACTGCACTCCAGCCTGGGCGACAGTGCGAGACTCAGTCTCAAATAAATAAATAAATACAATAAAAAATAAAAAACGTAACCACAATACCATATTAGGCCTTAATTTTTTTTTTTTTTTGAGATAGATTTTCACTCTTGTCACCCAGGCTGGAGTGCAATGGAGCAATCTCTGCTCACCGCAACCTCTGCCTCCCGGGTTCAAGTGATTCTCCTGCCTCAGCCTCCCAAGTAGCTGGGATTACAGGCATGCGCCACCACACCTGGCTAATTTTGTGTGTGTTTATTTTAGTAGAGACGGAGTTTCACCATGTTGGCCAGGCTGGTCTCAAACTCCTGACCTCAGGTGATCCACCCACCTTGGGTTCCCAAAGTGCTAGGATTACAGACATGAGCCACGGTGCCCGGCCCTAAAATTTTTTAACAATTCTTCAGTATAGTCAAATATCCATTGTTCAAAAATAGCCATTGTTCAAATGTCCCCAATATCTTCTTTTTGTTTTCCCAGTTGGGTTAAAATTTGGCTCCAAACAAGGTCTGCACGTTGCATTTTTGTGCTGTCTTTAAAGACTGCCTTTCTTTTTTTCATGTAATGCATTTGTTGAGGAAACCAGGCTGCTTGGAAGGATGAGCTGGGGGAATGCGGGAGAGGAAGCGAGGGGGCAGGGAGGAGAGAAGGATGGGTGTCCAGATCGATGTGCCACCCATGCTGGGGCACACAGGCAGGATGTGGAGGCCTGTCTCCCTAACTGGGAGGGGAGGCCAGGGCTGCTGAAGGGTGGAGCCCAACCCTGGGTGCCCCCCTCCCTCCACCACATCCAGCTGCTGGACGTGAGGGGAGATAGAAAGACGGCCTGAGTCAGGAGCAGGGGCAGAGCTTGGGTTGTCGAGGCGTCCCGCTGCCCACGTCAGACTGGAGGTGAGGGAGGGGCGGGGCCTGACAGCAGGCCTGGAAGGAACAGGATGTCTGTGCTGGAGAGGGAGAGAGAGGACAGTGCCAAAACCCAGCTCCTGGCCAGTCCCCAGCTCCTCCCTGCCTGGCCCTATCCCAGGATCCCCTCCCCGGCCTCTCAGCTCTGATCTACCCCAGGGCCCAGACATCAGGTGCCTTCACAATGCCGGTGGTCAGTGGTCCAGGTCCCTTGTTCTGCCTTCTCCTCCTGCTCCTGGAACCCCACAGTCCTGAGACGGGGCGTCCTCCTCTGCGCAGGTTTGAGTACAAGCTCAGCTTCAAAGGCCCAAGGCTGGCATTGCCTGGGGCTGGAATACCCTTCTGGAGCCATCATGGAGGTGAGGGGCAGGGATGGGGACCAGCCATGCCCAGGGTCCCTCAAAGTGCTGGAGGGGCTGTGACTTGATGGGGAATGGGTCTGTCACAGCCATCCTCTGTCCAGGGTGGGGTAGGGCCTGGGACAGTGCCAGGCACCCCAGGACCCCTCCCAGGCTTGTCTCCTGCTCCACCCCCTCAACACTCCCGAACCCTGCCCAGGCTGTTTCTCCTCTACCTCTCTGCTTCCCTGCGCCAGGACTTCTCTCTTCTCCTCTGCCTCTCCTTGGACCCCTGCCCTTCCTCTGCCTCTCTGACCTGTGAACACACAGACACATGCTCACACACTAAGTCCCAGACACACAGAAGGCAATGTGGACCAGCACAAACCTCCACTCTCCTGGCTCCATCCCGGCAGGCCTGTGGCTGGCCATGAGAACTGGGGGCTACCTGGAGGGAGGCATCCTCATTCCAGGTGAGTGGGCACCAGCCCTTCCCTGTATGGGTGTTGTGGGTGGAAGCAGGCAGGAGAGCATCTTAGCCCATAGGTTTGTGTTCAGGGACTTCCAAACCTGGACCTACAGAGTGTGTCTTCTACCAGATCTTGTTCCAAAAAGGATTTGTGATGATGGAACTACACGATAGAGGGAAGCTTACTTACATTAGGAGTGAGCAAGGACAATGAGGATTAGAGTGGAGCATGAAATAGTCTAGGAGCATGGCTTCCAAAACATACGCTGTGAGGTCTGTCCACCTCAGAGTTAGGCCATAAATTTAATTCTGAGCCTCTTAGCAGGCAAAGCAAAGATAGAAAGCAGATCAGCTGTGGATTTCTGTCTATAAGATGTGAGTTTTTGGCCAGGCACAGTGGCTCATGCCTGTAATCCCAGCACTTTGGGAGGCCGAGGCAGGTGGATCAAGAGGCCAAAAGATCGAAACCATCCTGGCCAAAATGGTGAAACCCCGTCTCTACTAAAAATACAAAAATTAGCTGGGTGTAGTGGCACGCACCTGTAGTCCCAGCTCCTCAGGAGGCTGCGGCAGGAGAATCGCTTGAACCCAAGATCCTGCCATTGCACTCCAGCCTGGGCACCACAGAACCAGACTCTGTCTCAAAAAAAAAAAAAAGTTAGTTCTGAGAAATGGGGCATGATTCCTGACTAAAGCCAGGACAAAATATCCCTTTTTATTTATTTATTTATTTTTTTGAGATGGAATTTCACTCTTGTTGCCCAGGCTGGAGTGCAATAGTGTGATCTCTGCTCACTGCAACCTCCACCTCCCGGATTCAAGTGATTCTCCTGCCTCAGTCTCCTGAGTAGCTGGGATTACAGGTGCGTGCCACCACACGCAGCTAATTTTTATATTTTCAGTAGAGACGGGGTTTCTCCATGTTGGTCAGGCTGGTCTCGAACTCCTGACCTCAGATGATCCGCCCACCTCGGCCTCCCAAAGTGCTGGGATTATAGGCGTGAGCTACCGCGCCCAGCCCAAAATATATCCCTTTAAGATGATAGGCCTTATCAGTAGGGTTTCTTCCAGTCCTCTTTCATAGAGACACAGGAGGTAACAAAAAAGTGGGCTGTTTCTCACAACACCATACTGGCCCCTGCCTCAGGACTAGGATGGCAAGCTTATACAACACTCATTGCTCTGGGCCTTGCCAAGTCTGGGTGTCACAGATCATGTAAGGGAACAGAGGCACCTTCTCCAAGATCACCCAGTGATGTGTGCATTGTCTATTCATTCATTGGTTCACCCTGATGCTCCTCTGTGCCCAGCCCAGAGACACAGGGTAGAGCCAGGCTGAAGGAGCCCATGGTCTAGGGCAAGGTCTCACCCACAGTCCTCGTAAGGCTGAAAGCATAGTAGACAGTGGGCAATCCTTGCCTCCTGCAAGGATTTCAGAGGCAGTGACAGCTTCCAGAGGCCCTGGGACTTGTGCCTTGCAGCTCTGAGCCTCCCTACCCCCATCCCTGGCCTTTATAGAGCAAACAGGCTGGATTAGCAGCCTCCAGAACGTCCTGGCAGAGTCTGGGCCCTGGGCCAGGTTCCAGGCTGGCAGGTTGGAGGGTGGGGAGTGAGCTGGAGTAGGGCCTCTGAGTTCCCTGCCCCCAGTTCTTGCCAAGACTGCCTCAGTTTCTCTCCCATTCCTCCTTCCTACCATGCAGGGCTCCTTCCTCCCCACCTCACCACCGCCAGTGACAATTCTCACACACACACTCCGTCCTGCACTCTTTCATCACCATTCTGCAGGCCAGTTCTCACCTCCGCAACTTTGCTTTCCTGCTTTCCTCACCTTGAAATTCCCCCTACGTCCTGTCCACTAGGAAGCTCCGGCCTCATTTGGCCACAGCCTAGAGTCCTGGGCCTCCTTGCAGTTACTTCTCCTAAAGTGCTCTCCTGTGTTCTGTGGTCTCAGGCACTTCCTTTTTGGTCACAAGGCCTCAGTTTCCTCATCTGAGAAATGGGAAGAGTGAGACACAAATCTCTCTCGTGGTGGAAAAAGCTTGCACTTAGGAGTCATAGGGAGCTGAATTCCGTCCAATCCACTTAGTTCCTTAACTTTTCTGAGCCTCAGTTTCCTCATCTGTTAGATGGGGTCTTATAAAAACAGACAACACACACTGCAGTGAGGCTTCACTGACGACGCAGACAGTGCTGGCATTCATTGCCCTCCCCGGCAAACGCCCCTCCAGCTGTGCTGGGCTCTGACTCCTGCTTCCCTGGCTGGCTGGTTATTTAATGGCAGGCCTTGGCGTTGTCTCTTCCTCTTCCGGGAGCCCAGCCCAGGCCGGTGAGAGAGACTGAAGGGGGAACTGGGGTATAGTGGGGCCTGGGGCTTGAACTGCCCTGGTCCACAGACGCCATCCTGGGCCTGGAGGAAGTGCGGCTGACGCCATCCATGAGGAACCGGAGTGGCGCCGTGTGGAGCAGGGCCTCTGTCTTCTTCTCTGCCTGGGAAGTAGAGGTGCAGATGAGGGTGACGGGATTGGGGCGCCGGGGAGCCCAGGGCATGGTGAGTGTCCTCTCCTAGAGCTGACAGAGCAGGGTGGGTCAGGGAGGCGGGTGATGAGCCCTGGGGTCCCAGTATCTCACACGGTTCCCTGAGCTGAGGGGCTGCGGACCTACAGGTCGTGTGGTACACCCAAGGCAGGGGCCATGTAGGCTCTGTCCTCGGGGGGCTGGCCTCATGGGACGGCATCGGGATCTTCTTTGACTCCTCGGCAGAGGATACTCAGGTGCGTAGTTGTCTCCTGCCTGCCAGCCCTCTGCCCGCCCACACCCTCCCCCTCCCGCCGTGCCCGCGGCTCAGGCTGCTTCTCACCTCCCTGCAGAACAGTCCTGCCATCCGAGTGCTGGCCAGCGATGGGCACAACGCCGCTGAGCAGCCTGGGTAAGGGCCTGTCTAGACTGACCCCTCACCTCCATTTTTGCATTGGGAGGGGCCCATCCCCCCATCCCCCCATCCGAGCCCCTGCCCCAGCCTACTCCAGCAGGGGGCCCACCCTCCCAGAGCTGCCATCCTTGCTGGACTGTCACTCAGCCGAAGCCCACCCTCCTGGGGCTTGATTCCTGCAACCCAACAGCCCCAGGTGAAATGACACAGGCTGTGGCCTATGATGAGTATCTTCGCTCCCATGATCTCATCCCATCTCCAACACCCTCCATAAGTGGGGGTTGTTCGTGCCATTTACAGGTCAGGACATTGAGCCCCAGAGAGGGGAATGGACGTGCTGTGGGCAGAGCTGAACTTTGAGCCCAGACTTATCCCTGAAGGGTCCCCGCTCTTCCCTGTTTAGCTGTCCTTTCGCTTTTCCGCATGATTTGGCTTCTGTCCCTCCCCAGCCGCCCCGATGCCTCCTCAGTAGCTGGGCCAGTTTGTCAGTGTCTCTCAGCAACCTTCCCTCCGCTCATAACAATTAGAGTAATTGCCTGCATTTATGGAGTGAGCTGACTGTATGCCAGGCCCAGCACCAAGTCCTTCTCATTTACTGTCTTAGTTAACCCTCATAACATTGTTATGAGGTCGTTCCAATTACCGTCCTCATTTTAGAGATGGCAACACTGGGGTTTGGAGAGATGAGATGGCTTGCCCAAGGTCACACAGCTCGGGGCACAAACCCAGGTGGCTGCTCTGGTGCTGGCTTCTCCCCTGCCCTGTGCTGCCTCCCTCTTGGCGGAAGGCGGCACTGTCAGACGCTCTGCTGTGAGTAGCCTGAGGTGTCCAGAGACACTCAGCGTTTAACACTCTTCTCCTGACTTCCCAGAGCCTGCCATGCCGACCCGTCAGGGAGGCAGCCTGGTCACATTGTCCTTGGCTGCCAGGACATGTCCAGGTCATCCATCCTGAGTCAGCTGGGAGAGGAAGGGGAAGCCAGAGGCACAGGGGACTTGGAGTTTAAGAGAAGAAGGAGGGAGGGGCCAGGCGTGGTGTTTCATGCCTGTAATCCCAGCACTTTGGGAGGCTGAAGCGGGTGAATCATCTGAGGTCAGGAGTTTGAGACCAGCCTGGCCAACATGGTGAAACCCCGTCTCTACTAAAAACAAAAAAAAAATTAGCCGGGTATGGTGCGCAAGCGAGCACCTGTAATCCCAGCTACTCAGGAGGCTGAGGTAGGAGAACCACTTGAACCCAGGAGGCAAAGGTTGCAGTGAGCCGAGATCATGCCACTGCACTCCAGCCTGAGCAACAGAGCAAGACTCCATCTCAGAAAAGAAAAAAAAAGAGAGAGAGAGAGAAGGAGGAGGGAGGGACGGGTGATAGGACGAGGGTGATAGATGGGTCGGGGGGATGGAGGGCAGAAACTGCATTGCTAGTCCAGGCCTTTGTCCCCTTGAGGACGGGCCACAGGGAGGCCCCTAGTCCTTCTGTAAATCCAAGTCCCAACACTCTGCCAGGCAGGGCTTGCTTCCCCTGCCCCTCTCTCTTCTGCCAAGGGAGCAGGCTATAAGAAGGGAGACTCAAGCTAGACAAGGTACCTATCCCATGCCAGCTCACCCAGAGGAAAGGGAGGTGGCACAGCAGATCTGGGCAGAGTGGCTTCTGGGACTGCCCTCACTGGCCAGGCCTTGAGTCCTGTATATCCTGGCAGATTCCAACTGCCCACAAAGGCCAGGCGTGGTGGCTCACTCCTATAATCCCAGCACTTTGGGAGCCAAGACGGGCGGATCACTTGAGGTCAGGAGTTCGAGACCAGCCTGACCAACAATGTGAAACCCCATCTCTACTAAAAATACAAAAATGAGCCAGGCGTGGTGGTGCATGCCTGTAGTCTCAGCTACTTGGGAGACTGAGGTGGGAGGATCACTTAAGCCCAGCAGGCAGAGGTTGCAATGAGCCACAACTGTACCATTGCACCCCAGCCTGGGCAACAGAGTGTGACTCTTTCTCAAAAACAAACAAATGAACAAACTGCCCACAGGTATGGAGCCAGCCAAGTGCTGGGCTCCTGTCTTCGGGACTTCCGGAACCGGCCACACCCCTTCAGAGCACGGATCACCTACTGGGGGCAGAGGCTGCGGGTGAGTCACTTCCTGCTTCTGACAGGGCTCTGAGTTACAGAGCTGCTGTGTGTGCGTGCCCATGGCCCCAACATACCAGTGCCTGTGACACCACGTGAGGCCCCTAGCACACACGGACCAACATCTACAGGGGATCTTCCATCCCTACACAGAATCCTAACACTCAGCCAGAGCACATACATGTAAGGGCTCACATGAGACCAGGAGTGCTGGTCACCTCCATGCCATTCTGACACCAAGCCCTAGGGCCACCTGCCCTCCTATGGCCAGGGGAGCCAGGGAGTCAGAGGTAAGGACAACCCCCCACCGCTCACTCCCTCCGTGTCCCTCAGGTGTCCTTGACCAGCGGCCTCACTCCCAGTGATCCAGATGAGTTCTGTGTGGATGTGGGGCCCCTGCTTTTGGTCCCTGGAGGTTTCTTTGGGGTCTCAGCAGCCACCGGCACCCTGGCAGGTGAGGATCCCACTGGTCAGGTAAGAGCAGAAGGGCAGTGATGAATGAATCACCCTGAGCACCCCTTTTAAAGTGCACTGGGGTGGCATCAGCCACTTCACCACATGACCTGGGCCTCCATGACCCTTGGGAGAAGTCACATCTGCCTTGAGACTTGCAAGTCTCAAATGGGATAAAACAAGAGAAACTTTGATTTCAGTGCTGGCCCCATAAGTGCCCCTAGCTGGGAGCTGTGGGACAAGTGGAAGACAGACAGCAAGGAGGGACATTTAGGAAAATGGAGCAAAGAGATGTGATGCCATGGAGAGTCCACAGAGGATCCCACAGTGGGAAAGCCGAGGGAAACCAGAGCGTGGGAGTCCTTGAATGCCAGGACCTTAGTCTGGTTTCTGAGGAGGAGAGTGATACGGTCAGAGCTATGCCGGAGAGGGGGCCACTGCACAGTTGCTACTACCAGTAGCAACTGTGCTCTGGGGGCCTGAGCGTGTCACTTGGTTTGCTGCCATGGCTCTAGCCCAGGATGTTTTGGGATCGTCCATTTCTGCCACTCACAGGGGCCTGCCTCTGACTGAGTGTGAGGTTCAACCCTCACCACCCACCCATCTACCTGTCAACCCTCACATCTTTCCTATGAAGTGAGCAAGACAAGCATCAGATGATGGCCCAAAGTCACCCCTCTTGCCTCAGTGGGATATCATGGCGGTGAAGGTGGAGGTTGAGCAAGGGGGCTGCTAGGTGGAGGGGTCTTACTTCTCCTTCATCTGTCCCCTTCCAGATGATCATGATGTCCTGTCCTTCCTGACTTTCAGCCTGAGTGAGCCCAGCCCAGAGGTGATGCCAGCCCTGGCCTACCTGGGAATGGCAGCCCAGGGACCCTGCCCTTGCCCATGTCATGGTGCCCTCAGACCTGCCATTCCAGCCCTTACCTCCACCTGGCCTCTGAGCTCTGCTCAGGCCAGACCTTGTGCTGGGCAGTGCTGTGGGCCAGGCCCGGTCTGCAAGGCCTCACAGGCTGGCTGGCTCAGGCTGTGACATTACATACAGTTCAGAGTGATCAGTGCCAGGTCTCAAAAGGCACAGGGGGCTGTGGGAGCACAGAGGAGAGGTCCCAACCAGCCAGGCGGTCAAGGAAGACTGCCTGGAGGAGATGAGCTTAAAGAGCCGCGGATCAGCACGTACAGGCCTGAGGCCACAGCAGGGAGGGAATAGGGTGGGGATCTGTGTGAAGGCAGAACTCAGAGGGCTAGAAACTGCAGGGCCAGATGGCCAGGGAGGGAGACTGGGCTCGTGGGGAAGCCTGTGGGCTCCCATGGGTTTGGGGCCCGACTTTCTGTCTTCCTCCCCCAGGTTCCCCCTCAGCCCTTCCTGGAGATGGAGCAGCTCCGTCTGGCGAGGCAGCTGGAAGGGCTGCGGGCAAGGCTGGGCCTGGGCACCAGGGAGGATGTAACTCCAAAGTCAGGCTCTGAAGCTCAAGGAGAAGGTAGGGACTGAGAGAACAGGCAGGTGGCGCCCATCTGAGTGTCACAGCATCCTCCACCCTTAGGACCAGGAGTCCTTTAATCAGAAGGGAAACTGAGGCCTGAGGAGGCCATATCTAAACAGGCCCTGGGCCCAAGTGTTCTGTCCTATCCCCACCTTACCACTCAGATTCATTTTCCAGGAGAGGGTCTTGGAGGCAGCAGCCACACTTTCTGGCACCCCCTCCAACAAGCCCCCCCAAAGATAAGATAGGCTGTGTTATGCCACCATGGCTGGCTGCCCATCCCAGCTCTGCCCTAATCCCCAGGGGAAAGGCTCTTTGACCTGGAGGAGACGCTGGGCAGACACAGCCGGATCCTTCAGGCTCTGCGGGGTCTCTCCGAGCAGCTGGCCCAGGCTGAGAAGCAATGGAAGAAGCAGCTGGGGCCCCCAGGCCAAGCCAGGCCTGATGGAGGCTGGGTGAGTAGCCCCACAGGCATCCAAGTCTCCACCTGTGGGCCTGAAAGGCAAGCAAGCACTGTAGTAAGCAACTAGTCTCCCTAAGGCCTGGAGGGAAAGGAGGGCAGGGATGAGGTCACAGGATGGGGTACGGCAGCATGCGGAATAGCATCTCTGCACAACCAAATGTGCATGGGGCTGGGGCTGAGGCTGGGGCTGGGGAGAGGAGATGCCAGATATTTGGACTCGGCTCTGTAGATGAATGACAGAAATAGACTAGGTGCTAATTTGCATGTAGCTTCACATGCAATTTGCATATGGCTTGCTTAATGCTCAGTTGCACCAGAAGCCTCATTTCATCTCCATTGCCATCTGGCTCCTCCCCCAGGGAGTCATGCCTCGGGTCATGCCCAGCCTGGGGGCCTGAGAGCTAAACTCAGCCAAGGTGTTAGATACTGGGCAGAGGAGGCCAGCAGCTCTTGCGGGCTTTGCTGGACTCTGACAGCTCAAGGTTTTAATCTTGTGTCAGAGCAGCTTAGGCTGGGCTGCTAGTGTGGGGAAACGGGGAGGGGACTCACACTCCAGGGCCAGGCCTCTCTGATCCTACCCCCAGGCCCTGGACACCACTCAGTAAGGCAGGGACCCAAACACTGGGTGTTGACCAGCACTGGCCCCAGCTTGGATAGTGCCCTGGGCGAACCGGGAAAGAGAGGACTAGGCTGGGCCTCTGCCTCCTTCAGGGGACAGAACCACTTTTAGAAGGGAGAGGTATTTTGGCCGGGCGTGGTGACTCACGCTTGTAATCCTAGCACTCTGGGAGGCCAAGGCGGGCGGATCATGAGGTCAAGAGATCGAGACCATCCTGGCCAATATGGTGAAACCCTGTCTCTACTAAAAATACAAAAATTAGCTGGGCGTGGTGGCGTGCGTCTGTAGTCCCAGTTACTTGGGAGGCTGAGGCAGAAGAATCGCTTGAACCTGGGAGGCGGAGGTAGCCGTGAGCTGAGATTGTGCCACTGCACTCCAGCCTGGCGACAGAGCAAGACTCCATCTCAAATAAATAAGAAGGGAGAGGTATTTTGAGAAAACCCTGAAGTGGCCACTGTTGGGAGGAAACCACCACCCCTGGGGAGAGGGGTGTGAGCGGAGGGGGAATGTGGGAAGCCCCTGTGGATGAGGTCAGAGAAACACAGTGTGTCCAAATAAGGAAGGCCTGGTAATCTGGGAAGGCCTCTGGAAGGAAGAGGCTGCAGTGAACCTGGGAAGGTGGGCTCTGACAAGAGAGGGGCTGTGTCCTGGGCCCTAGACAAGAGGCTGGCCCTCCTGCAGGACTCTGCTAAGGTCGATGCCCTGCTCCATGGACAGAGGACTCTGCTCCAGGCCCTGCAAGAGATGAGGTAAGGGACTGGGTAGGGACCCCTCCACCACCTTGTTTCTCTGCCTGAAGTTCCTCCATTAGCCCTTCATTCCTTCCATCATTTCCTCAGCGCCCAGCACACAGCCTGTCAACTGGAAGGGCTGGGGGTGGAGTTAGGTTTGTTGAGTTGACTTGAATTTAACTGAATCAAGTTTAATGTTTTGCAAGTCCTTGTTGAAAAGCAGTTCTCTCCAGGAGAAGCCCATCATGAAAGCCGCCTCAGACACTCCCACCCTCAGGAGGGTTAAGAAATCTGAGCGCTCCTTCAGTGGCAGCTCCTGGGATGAGGGGCATTTTGATGGGGGCTCTTGGAGAGGGAGCACAGCCAAGACCAGACCAGCTGGAGGAGGCAGTCTCTGACTTGGTTTTGCGCCCCCATTAGCTTCCCGTTATCCCACTCTAGGCTGGATCTCTGGAGCCCTGGGGGTTGGGGGAGTTCTGGGGATGCCGTGGAGGAGGCATGTATCCCAACCTGAAGCCTAAAGCCCCCCTGTACACACAGAGCTAGAGGGCTAGGGTTGGGGGTGGAGAGGCACCTAGATGAGAAGAAGGAAAGGAGTTAAATCCAGGATGGAAGGCAGAGCTGGGGAGCCTGGGGTTGACACAGATAGCTTTAGGGAGATCTTTATCTGAGCTAAAGTCTCAGGATCTAGGAAGAAGGTTGGAGGAGAAAGACCAGCCCCCAAGAAGGGGCCCCATGGATGGTACCTGTTCCCCACCCATGTGCTGCCCCTGGGGAGATGGGAAATGATTAGGCCATTTGTGTGGAAGCAGAAGAGGTAATGAGTCATCTTACTTGGTTTCCACCCCCGATTAGGGATGCAGCTGTCCGCATGGCTGCAGAAGCCCAGGTCTCCTACCTGCCTGTGGGCACCGAGCATCATTTCTTAGAGCTGGACCACATCCTGGGCCTCCTGCAGAAGGAGCTTCAGGGCCCGGCGGTGAGGGGGAAGTAGCGGGCAGCATGGGGTCCCCAACCCTGATGTCTGGGCTCAGCCACCCTTCTTCTAGCACTTTGGCAGCCCCAAGCCATCCTGCCTTTGCCCTCCCCTCCCAGGACTGCTGGCAAGCACATCTGTGCCTGTGTCAGTGTCTGTATGCGCGTGCATACATGCCAGCACACATCTCATCTTCTCTCTGCCCTCTCTGCTCTCTGGAGAGTCCCACAGACTCAGCACCAGCAGGGCCCTGGACACCGCTCAATCCAAATGGGGTGGGCCATGTCCAAGATCATTCAGAGTCCAGTGGTGGTGTCGGATCTTCCCCATGCCCTGTCCCATCCTCCTTCCCTCGCCCTCACCCTGCTCACCCTGTCTTTGGCTCTCTACTTCTCTCTTTCTCTTCTCTTGAGCCCTGGGCCCCTTGATGATCCCAGGCCTTCCCAGCTGTTCCCACAAATGCAGCCATGGGAGCTGGGGTGGGGGAGGCAGCTTTGTACACTGCCCCCTCTCCAAGTTCCCTGGATGAGAGCCAGGACACCCCGAGCCTGGGGAAAGGAAACGGAGCATGCACATGGCCTAGATTCCAGGTCCCCCCTCCTTTTGAGTAAGAAACTAAGCTAGGACCTTAGACTTTCCCCTTTCAGAAGGCAGCGGCCAAGGCCCCCCGCCCACCTGGCCAGCCCTCAAAGGCCTCCTCGTGCCTGCATCCTGGCATCTTCCTGTTCTTCCTCCTCATTCAGACTGTAGGCTTCTTCAGCTACGTGCACTTCAGGTGGGCCACCCCGTGAGTAGGACTTCCTACAGCACTGGCATCTCCTGGTTCTCAGCTATAGCCATTGGATTTAGGAGAGGGGACACTTCAGCCCAGAGGGGACCTGCCCAGTCCCCAAATCACAAAGAGCACAGTGCAGGATAGGGCCCATTCTCTCACCAAGCACCACTGACCACCTGCTCAGCCCCCAGCCCCATCTGGGTCCTGCTCTCACGGAGCTCACTCACACAGGTTTAACTGACCCTGTGTAGTCAATGCCATGATGTCAGGAAGCTGAGGGGCTACAAGAATGCAGGAGAATATACTTGACCCCCTTGGTTAGGGAATCAACCTGAAAGGGACATTTGATATGGTCATTAAGGTGACTAGGAGTTTTCCACCCTGACAAGACAGGTAAAGGCATAGAGGCAGAGGGAACAGCATGAGAAAAGGCAGGGAGGTGTGAGAAAAACATAATATTTTAGAGAAAAAGTGGCAAGTTCAGTAGTGTTGGAGCAAAGGGCAGGACCTTTGTGAAATTGGGCAAAGAGATCTGAAAAAGTGAGAGGAGGTCACTAGTTTTGCTTGGTGTGTGTTTGCTGAATGAACGTGCACCATTTAGAGATGTGGGGTGTGCTAAGGGCCTCAGCAATGAGACTGACAATCTTTGTTGGTGGAATTTCAAGACAAGAAGAGTCCGTGTGGGCTGGGATGGTCCTGGAGGAGGAGTAAAATGAGCTAAGCTTTAAAAAGCACAAGGTGGAAATGCTCACAGGCTTCAGCACATGCACAGGAGTGCAGTGGTGGCAATCAGCCTGGAGCCACTAGGACAGACCTTACGTGCCCGGGGGGAAAGCGTGGACCATATGCAGCAGGCCAAAGAGCCGCAGAAAGTCCAAGAACAGGGGAAGTTGTGGTGCAGTGAGTGTAGCAAGACAAGCACGAGAGTCTTGATTTTTCGAAAGCCCATAAAGGAGAGATACAAGTAGCCTGTAACCTTTTCTCTCGCAGCAGGCAGGAGCTGAACCAGAGCCTACAGGAGTGTCTGTTCACAGGCAGCCTTCCTCTGGGTCCTGTACCACACACCCCCAGGGCCCCGGGAATTCTCAGGAGGCAGCCTCTCCCTGCCAGCATGCCTGCCTGACCCACCTCAGAGCCTGCTTTGCATCACTGGGAAGTAGGCAGTGTCTGGGGTGGGTGCTTGGTCATTATCCTCTCCATCTGGGTGCCCAGCTCCCACCCACACCTGAGCTTTCAGCACACTCCCACCTTATTAAAGGTGATTTCCCTCTCCCCATGCTGTGATATGATGGTCTGCTTTCCAGCCTCACCCTAATCTCTGTGAAGGCTTCCTCCCCTTCTGAGTAGCTGGCTAGGAGTGCGCTCCAAGCAGGCAAGGAGGCCAAGGCCTGGCTTAACCTCCAAAAGACCAGATACCCACGGGCTTTGAACCCTCGACTATGGAGGAAAAGAGAGCCATGACTGTATATAATGCTGTCCTCAAATTCACCCAGAACAGACAGCAGTGTCCCTCCTGAGTCCCTCCAGCTCAGCCAGCATCACTGAGCAGCTCTCTCCCTCCCCACTCCTAACTGCTCCAGGGGCAGCAGGGGAGGCGCGTGACAGAGCAACCCTGAGAGGCCAACTCGCGGAACCATAACTGGGATTCCCGCTCGCGCCCTCAGGTCTCCCTCCCTTTTCCAGCGTCAAGCTCTTTGGGCAGCTGCTGGGTTCAGTGAGTTGGGTGGGTGGGGAGAATGGGGGGCGCCCAAGGCTGGGTTTTTACCCCTTGCTGCTACCTGGATCTCCCAGCTGAAATCCCAGTTATCAGTGGCCCAGGAAAGGAGAAAGTTGGAAGACGCTAGGGAACAGGGTTCCAGGAGTGTATCAGCTCAACCCCTCTCCCGGGAGAGCGACCCCACCACCGCAGGCCCTAATCCGCTGTCAGCAGTGCCCAGCGGAGCTCGGCCTTGAAGGAGGCACGTGGGGGAGGCGGGAGTGGGGAGCGGGCACGTGGTCCAGCCCTCTCAGCCCCGTGCTGCCCCCCGCCCCCCGTGAGGAGGGGTTTGGGGAGGTGGGGGCGGGCCCGGGCGGGGGCGGGCGGCGGGCGGCGCCAAGCGTGGGGCGCGGGCCCGCGGCGGGAGCTGTCCGCGATACCTAGTGCTGAAGTAGGCGCGGACGTGCCCGGTGCCTAGCGCGTGGTAGCAGGCGCCCAGTGCCCCAGCCGGCGAAGACCATGGCGTTTATGGTGAAGACCATGGTGGGCGGCCAGCTGAAGAACCTCACTGGGAGCCTGGGAGGCGGCGAGGACAAGGGGGATGGGGACAAGTCGGCCGCGGAAGCTCAGGGCATGAGCCGGGAGGAGTACGAGGAGTATCAGAAGCAACTGGTGGAAGAGAAGTGAGTGGGATTCCTTCTTGGCTCCAACGACCTCCCCCTCCCCAACCCCACAACTGCTCAGTCCATCCCCGGGCCAGCCTCAGGTCCCAATCCCCTCTCCCCTACCTCCCTAGACACGGTAAGAGACCGGGAGGTGTCCTCTACACTGCCCCCAGACCCATCCCATCTCAAACCCAAAACCCCGCTCCAGCTTCATACTCTGGCCAAGGGGGAGTGGGGGAAGGGGCGACCGGAGTCTGGGACGAGGAGGGGGATGCACGTGCATTTCTGACGAAACAATAATCCCTTAATCCGATCTGGTCCCAGCCGCCTATGTCTTCCAACTGGGGCTCCTCTGAGCTTGAGGCTCTGAAAAAAGTGGTGCAGCCGAGGAGGCTCAGAGTCGCGGAGGCAGACCCTGAGATGGGGGCACTCACAGACATTGAGCCTACTTGTGCGCCTGCAGTGCTGGGACAGTTTGGGGCTGGATTCTGCTGCTAGACTACTTGGGTTCAGAGCCTGGCTTTGCCTATTAGCTGGGTAACTTTAGGCAAGTTACTTAATCTTTCTGTGCCTCTGTTTCCTTTTCTGGAAAGTGGGGATGGTAATCATAATACATGTCTTGTATATTTATGAAGATTAAATACCAATGCCTGTAAACTGTTTAGCAGCACCTGGCACATGATAAAGTCTCATAAATGATAGCTATTATTTCACTTAATCCTGATACCAGTTTTGTGAGTTGCAAAACTTTATCCCCATTTTACAGAAGAGGAAGGTAAGTGACTTACCTAAGGATATACCTAAAATGGTAGTAGGAGCTGGGGCGTGAACCCAAGTTTGGCCTGAATACTTTTCCCTACACGACATAGCTTCTCAGTGAGGGAACAACAGACCAAGTTGGAGGCCATGAGGGACAAATAATTAGGGTCTGCAGAGAGAACCAGACAGAATGCCACCTTGGCCCCCTAGTTCCATGCAGCAGCAGAGACAACAAAGGGCACTGTGATGGGGAGAGGCAGCAGAGACCTGGCTGTCCTGGTTGGAGTGCCTTTGCTACACACAGGGACCAATGCAGCAGTGCTGCCAGGACTCAGAGACCCCTTCTGTCCCTCCCTCGAAGACTCCAACTCCCCTCTCTCTGCCCTCATGGTGACTCTGCCCCTGGTGACCCTGCAGGATGGAGCGGGATGCACAGTTCACACAGAGGAAGGCAGAGCGGGCCACACTGCGGAGCCACTTCCGAGACAAATACCGGCTACCCAAGGTAAGCTGGCCCCGGCTGCAAGGCACATCTGGGACCCTGAGCTCTGGGTTCTCAACTCCTTCGCCCCATTCTGGGCACCACAGCCCTCAGTTATAAGACTCACAGGGTGCTTGGTTAGATCCTTCCTTCTCATTCATTTGTTCATTTATTCATTCACTCACTCACTCATAGTTAATCTGTGCCCACCAAGGGCCAGGGCTTTGTGCTGAGGGGACCCCAGTTCTCATGAAACTGACAGGTCTATATTTCTGGAGCCAATCTAGGCCTCTTTTCTCCTCCACCCGCCCCCATACCCCCACCAAGCCTAGGCCAGGCCTGGGCAGAGGAAGACACAGGGGAGGCAGAAAGCAGTAGATTTGACTGCAGAAGTGAGTGCTCTGGGGGTTTCTGAACCTACTGGAGGGCAGAACTTACTTAAGGTGGGGGAGAGAAGCCCTGTGTGTGCCAAGTACTTGACCTTCATTTTCTCATCTAACCCCCAATAATGCTGCCAGGCAGCTATCACCCACAGCCACAAATGATGAAACTGAGGCTCAGAGAGATGGAGGGACTTGGCTAAGATCATACAGCCAGTGAGCCATGGAGCTGGAACCAGCCCTCAAGCTGGTGAATATGAGCCTGCCTTTGCTCTAGGGCCCCAGGCTGCTTTCCAGGATATGGAGTCTGCCTGTAGAAAGCCAAGTACCCCCTTGGCTGGCCAAGCGCCAGAGAGTATGTCTCAGGAGTTCCCTGCCCCCATGCTCCCCTGAGCAGTGCAGCACCAGAAGGGCATGTAAGTGTGCTGCTCCTGTTGTCTAAGGAGGGGACTGAAGCACAAATCTCTCCCAGAATATCACCCTAGTGCACCCAGAACTGTGCTGGACTCGGGAAAATAGCACAGGGCTATGGTGCTCCTGATTTTGATCTTCCACTTGAATTGAATGACCAAATATATGAACATCACATTCGCTTATTCAACAAATATTTACTAAATCCCCAGCTGCTTTTGACTGCCCACAGGGCACCAATCTTTTGGAAATCTCTCACGGGGAAAAACCAGTCCAGAAAGCCTTCCTCACTGCAAACTCTCCTGGAAATAAAGTCATTCCTCAGATACTTGTGCTAGGCATATAAGAGACACCTGCCATCAGGGAAGTCAGAGTTGAGCAGAAGAACCAAGACTTGGATGCAACTGAGTAGGACACGAGGCGCCCCCCAGAAGAACAGTGAAGGGCCATGGCCATCGTAGGTGCCATGCATGTTGGAATCAGTGACATAGGTTTGAATCTAGCTCCCCAACATCCTACCTGTGTGACCTTGGACAATTTAAGTTACTTAAGTTAGTTAAGTAACTTAAATTTAAAGTAAGTTACCTAAATCCTGTAAGCCTCAATTTCCTTATTTGTGAAGTGGGAGTAACAATACCTACCTACCTCACAGGGTCATTGTGAGAATTAAAGGCACCCAGCTCAACATCTGCCATGTAATAGATGTAATAGATGTTTGATAAATGGTACCCATCACTATTTTTGGTTACACCCTTAAGCATAACAAGAGTCAAAACATGACTTAGCTGACTGTAACAGTGTGACTCATAAGTATTTTCATTTTGTCTTTACTCGCTGTGCTGGTCCTTCAGTATCTCAGAGTGAAATAAGGTAATATTTCAGGAGTCTCCAATAAGGACATGGAGACTCATAAGTATTTGTCTGAAAGGTCTCCATGTCCAAGCATCCAAAGATTGATCCTGGGATGTGGGGGTGGGAGCTGAGCTCACTGGAACATGGGGCTCAAGAATCTAGGGGGCCGGGCATGGTGGCTCACTCCTGTATTCCCAGCACTTTGAGACCAGTGTGGGCAACATAGGGAGACCTCATCTCTACAAAAAAATAAGAGAGAATCTAGGGGCCTGGAACCCAGACCAAGCCTCCTCCCTGTCCTCTCAACTCTGGGTTCTCACAGACTTCCACTCCACCCCACCCTCTCTTCCCTTCAGAATGAGACAGATGAGAGCCAGATCCAGATGGCAGGTGGAGATGTGGAGCTGCCCCGGGAGCTGGCCAAGATGATCGAGGAGGACACAGAGGAGGAGGAGGAGAAGGCCTCAGTCCTTGGGCAGCTGGCCAGCCTTCCTGGCTTGGACCTGGGCTCACTCAAGGACAAGG
This sequence comes from Piliocolobus tephrosceles, assembly GCF_002776525.5. Classification (NCBI taxonomy): domain Eukaryota; kingdom Metazoa; phylum Chordata; class Mammalia; order Primates; family Cercopithecidae; genus Piliocolobus; species Piliocolobus tephrosceles. The sequence goes on along the minus strand of NC_045439.1, from coordinate 85,111,239 downwards.
CCCAGGCCACACTGGGGGACCTCAAGCAATCAGCTGAGAAGTGTCACGTAATGTGACCACTTCCCCGGGGTTACTCACTGGGCTGGGTCCCCATGAGGGCTGAGAGTGAGGTCAACTTCCAGAGACCCATACTCCATTTGGGGCTTTGTTTTCCTTGCCCCATCCTAGTTCTAAGACCTTTCCCATCCATGCCTCAACCCTATCTTCTGTTTTTTTCCTCTCTGCTGGGAGCAAAGCCCCCATCTTCACCTTACTCTTCAGGACCCTCTCCGCCAGCTCAGCCTGTGGAGGCCTCCCAAGATTGCAGGAATACGCCCATCCCTCTCTGGCCATGGCCCCAAGTTCCTGCACACAGGAGCACCCACAGAAAGACACACACAGGACACAAAACCCCTGGCACGTTCAGAGACAGAAGCCACAGATGCATCCTGGCACACATAGACATGCACGCACAGGCCAGCTCCCTTGCGTGTCCAGCCCCTCTAGACACCAACACTGAGATACTCTCAGAGAGAGCTTGGGCAAATACCCTGGGCAGACAGGAGGCCTGAGTTCCAGTCTCCACCTTTATTGTTCTTGAAAGCCCCTGCTCTCTCTGAGCCTTATTTCATCACCTGTAAAATGGGAATGGCCTGAATGATTTCTAAGGCTCTTTCTGGTTTGGACTTCCAGAGCCAAGCCCACACCCCTCCTTGGGCAGGGCAGCAGCTACCACCACAGCCTCCAGCGGCTGCCACTGTGGGCTCTGGGAGCCGGAGTGATGCTGTGTGAGAGGCAGAGTGCCAAGGATGAAGCTGGCACTGAACAGTAAGCGGCTCCAGGCCTTCTCTGGGCCCAGGGCCCAGCCAATTTCTGTTCTGTTCCTGTAGAACTTTCTCTGGATTCCATCGCTGGAATCTCCTCTCCTAGCTCAGTGAAAAATAAAAATCCCAAATGGTGTGCCTACCTTCTCACTTCTTACTGGCTTTCAGGAGTCTTGGAGTTTACAGCCCCCCCGAGCCTGCCTTAAAAGGGTGTCCTCCACCCCACAACCTACAGCTTCACAGGAGGGAGGAGGCATCCAGTGCTAGGAGTGGAAGTGTCTCCAGCTCTGTTCTCTGGGGGCCCTGGGTGAAGGTGGGATCTGGGCCCTATGAAATAGGTCTGGCTTTGAGGAGAATGGAGCAGCCTCATTATGTGGGGAAGATAGGACCTCTGGGGCGTCACTGAGACCACAGGTGGGGCTGGGCCTGGACCGCAGCTGTCTTGGGTGCCTGTGCTACACCCCTCCTCACCCTGGAGATGGAAGATGTGCAAAAAGAAAGAAGGCAAGGCAACTGCATTCCAGTCCCACACTGTGATGACTTTGAGCCTGTCCTTTCCCTCCTTGAGCCTGTCTTGCTTGTCCCCTGTAAAATGAAGAGTCCCCCTCCCCAAAATAGTAATAATACATGTTTCAAACGGTGACCATTTATAAAGCATGTGACAAACTATCAATAAATGTAACTCATTCTTTTAAAAAAAATGAAGAGCCCAGATCTCATCCTGCTCACCTGTGGCAGGCCCTGAGGCGCAGGGGGCAGGGGAGGTTTCAGAAACCAGCCAGGAAGCTCCCCAAGCAGATCACCCCTGGGGCCTGGGCAGGAAGAAGGTGCTACGGGGCCAACCCCAGGTGTCCCACCCCGAGGTCCAGGACCCAGCCTGTGAGGAAGCCAGCCAAGGTTCACAGGCAGGAGCGGCCATCTGAGGGTTGGGTTTCAAGGGCAAAGTTTCCATGAGATCTGCTTTGTAAAATAAGAACAAAGCACATCGAACCTGTACAGGAGGTCATGGGGGGCTGGAAGAGGGGAGAGAGGGCAGGAAGAGACACAGGCCCAGCCCTGGAGTGTCCCCAGGGAACAGGCCTGGGCCTCTGAGCTACTCCTGAGCTCCTCCCGGGCCAGGGCCTCCTCCTGACCTTCTCAGAGCTGGAGGAGACCCAAGCCAGAGCCCCAAGCTGGGTAGGGGGGTCATGGGCTGCCTCCGCAGCATCAGCAGCAAGGCCCACATCAGCACTCCACCCTTCGGGGCCTTCTGCCTAATGGGATTGGACAGACCCCTTCCCCCTCAGTGTCTTGCAGGGCTGAGAGGGAGAGGGCAGAGAGGGTGGTGGGCAGTGGGCGCTGGGGGACGTGCACTCCCTGAACCCTGTCAAAGCAAGGCTGGTTGGAACCTGGATTAAAGATCAGGAGCTGGATTAAAGAAAGGGAAACATTTGTTTCCCCTTCACCCTGGGAACAGAACCCCAAGAAACCTTGACTGGTTTGCACTACCCCTGGAATGGGGTGGAGGAGGCTGTGGGGCTCAGATAGAGATGGACAATGAGGGCAGGCTGAGGGGTCCCTGGCTCTGTTGGGCATGCCTGGCCTCCCTTCTTCCTTCCCCCTCCCCATCAGCCCTGTAATCTGGGTCTCTGTCAGTCTGCACCCCTCTCACCTGTGTGCCCTCACCCACTGCCGCTCTGCTGACTCAGTGCCTGTCCTGTACCCGCCCGCAGCTGGGGGCTGACTTGGCCCAACTGGAGCTCCTCCTCTGCACCTGCCCCCAACTCCCAAGCCCTTGGGCCCTGAATACATCAATTACTCCTGTCTTCCCAAGCTGTTCCTGCCCTCTCTTATTTAGGCAATCCAATGTCTAAATAGGATATTTACATATTTGTCCTGTGACTGGTCCACCCACCTGGTGTGATGTGAGGGCCACAGAGTCATTTGCCACCAAAACTTCCCATTTCACCCTCTGCCTAGAACCCCGTTAGTACCCTGCAGTTATGACTCTGATGTTTATGGCCTG
>NC_045439.1:85100367-85103431 GCF_002776525.5 Piliocolobus tephrosceles | reverse complement strand
CCTCGGCCTCCCAAAGTGCTGGGATTACAGGCATGAGCCACCGTGCCTGGCCCCCTCCCTCCTTTTCTTTTCCCCTTTCCTTCCTCCTTCATACCCTTGAGGGCAGTCTGAGCATACAAAAAATGTTAAAAGGTAGTTAAGAGAGCCCCTCCAACTTCCCCAAACCCCTTCAGCGGGAGGGAAGAGGCAAAGATGGTTGCCTGTTCCGCCACCTCTCACCCTCAGAGGCTCTGGTTCCACAATGCAAAAGATTTCAGGGAAACCCTGCCCAAGAAGCCTGCGGTCCCCCACTCCTACCTTCTACCCACCCGGACAGCTCAGGCCCAGTTGCCAGCAGGAAGACGGTGCCAAGAAACAAGTGACTTTCCCAAGGCCAGTTGGTCCCCCGGGAGGAACTGGGGAGGGTGACCAGGGTTTGGAGCATGGAGGATCTCCTGTTCCCTCGACAGCCAGATGGTTCCTCCTCAGACACCAGAGGCCCCAAGCAGGCACTGAGGACACCTGGGACATGCTTGTCAGCTGAGCCGAGCTGCTGACATTGCCTGTTGACCCAGCTGACACTCAGCCATGAGGCTGGGGCTTCTGTCCTCTATCCCACAGACCTGAGGTGGGGCTGAGGGTATGGTCACAGGGCCCATGGCCGTGCCTCCAACCCAGTGCCTGTCAGGCAGAGCTGTCCCCAGAGGCCATTTGAGGTTTGAGATCAGGGGAACAGCAGCAGCACTGAGGAGGCCTCAGCCTCATTCAGCAGGAGCTGCGCCTGCATGTGTGCTCATGAGCGTGTGTGTGGGGCCTGCGGGGGTGTATGAGCCTGCACACGGCTGTCTTTTGTCTGTGGGATCTGCTGTGTGTAGGTGCAGGGATGAGTTCCTCTAGGGAAGCTGTCATTGGTGTGCTCCTTCCCTCAGGCCCCAGCCTCGGTGTTGGGCCATTGCCCTTTCAGGGAGGGCTGGGACAGCAACCCGGCCTCTGGGGACAAGAGCCCTTCTAGATGACCTTCCACAGGAACAAAGGTTCTACGTCCTCTCCCACATCCCAGGTAAAGAGGATAAAGAAGGGCCAGCTGGACACCTGGGTACCTCTATCTGCTCCTGAGGCCCATCTGTGTCTTCCAGGGCTGGCCTTGTGGGAGAAGGCTCGGGTGCTTCCCCTGGCTTGGCCCAGGGCTGGCTCTGTGCTTGGGTGACTGGAATAGAGGTAGGAGGACAGGGCAGTCCCCTGAACGTTGCTGGGAGGTAGCCATCCTGCTTTGGGCACCTTCAGAGTGTTGAAAGTGAGAGGCGAAAACAACTCCGTCTCCTAAGAAGGAAAACATGACCTTTGGAAAGTGGATCTGCACGTTTCCTACAGGCTTCTGCCATTAGAAGCAAGCCCTGCCCCTACTCGCCCCAGCCTCCGACTGGGCTGCCTCCCTGCTTGGCAGGAGGCTTGGACACAGGAAAAACCTAGAGGCCATCTAGATGTTTTATTCAAGGAGGGCCCCTTCCCAGAGGCTCCTCCAGCAGCCTCAGTCCCCAGGCCTTTCCGGTACTGAGTCCTCCCTGTGGAGGCCCACTGCTCTCCACACCTACTTGAATAAGAACTTCAGGCCTCTGTTCTCAGCCAGCCAATACAGTGATCACAAATAAGCAACTGGAGTCGATGGGCCAACCCTCTATCACCCTTCAAGTCTCTCCTCTAGTCTTCCATCCTGTCTTCCATTTCCACTCTTCCTCCCATTTTTTTTTTTTTTTTTTTTTTAAAAAGTTCTCCCTCTTTCCCCCGGTGGAGTGCGGTGGCGCAATCTCGGCTCACTGCAACCTCTGCCTCCTGGGTTCAAGTGATTGTCCTGCCTCAGCCTCCCGACTAGCTGGGACTCCAGGCGCCTGCTACCACGCCCGGCTAATTTTCGTATTTTCAGTAGAGACAGGGTTTCACCATGTTGCCCAGGGGGGTCTCCATCTCCTGACCTCGTGATCCGCCTGCCTTGGCCTTGCAAAGTGCTGGGATTACAGGCATGAGCCACCATGCCCAACCCCTCCCATCTTCTCAATTCATCCACCCAACCAGGTCCATTCATTCCCCTCCTGTTCCCTCACTTTATATATTGAGGCTTTTTTGTCTGGCCCATTTCCAGAGATAATCTGAAGTACATTTCTCTCCTTAGATCTGAAAGTCACATTTTATTGTATTCTTACTGTATGCCATGCCCATGTGCAATATCTCACTACAAATTCCCATGGGGCCCTTATCCTCAACCTCATTTTATGAAGAAATAGGCTAATGGATGGATCCCAAACTTCAAGGCCAAGTAGCAGAGCCAGAATTCTAGCAGCTCCTCCTGCCCTCTGGGACACTGCTCCCCACTGCCCCCCGATGGCCAGGCCAGGGGCTTCAGGGAGAATAGTTCCCAGGGTCTATTCCCATCCAGGTATGGAAAACCCTGGGATGACTGAGCAACCCGCGGGCAATGGGTAGGTCTAAGGAACTGCTCCCCTGCTGACTGCCGGGGGATGTGCTCCCCTCCTACTCCCAACAAGTGCTGATCAGATTGACACCTGGGGTGTGTGTGGGGTTGGGGGAAGGCCAGGGTACAGAGTCTGCTGGAAACGGAGCTCCTGGGGGCTGGGTGTGAGCATGATACCTTAAAAGATGCCCTTTCCCCCAGTCCAGCCCACTGCTCCCTCACTAGCCCAGGGTAAGAAGGGGTAGAAGGCCAAGAGATCCTGTCTGGGGTGAGACAGTGTGCAGTGTGGAGGGCAGAGCATTTTGGAAGATTGCACTCCTGGAGCTGAGCTGAGGAGCAAAGAGGGAAAAAGGCTTCCCAGCTCCCAGGCCTGTGCTCCTCTCCCCACTGGTCGCCTGGGTGTGGGCAGGAATGACCCTGGTCAGCCTTTCTCCTGGATCCCTGGGGGCTGAGGGCATCATTCTCAGCATTCCCCTCCACCCCGTGACCTCCCCAACCCTACCTCAGCTTCCCCAGCTTTTGCTGCAGCTTTTGCTTGCCCCAGCCTGTGGGCAGCGCCGCCCCCACCCCCCCCCCCCCCCCCCCGCCGTTGTTCTTAAGGCAAGAAGAGATGCCCTC
>NC_045439.1:85055643-85100267 GCF_002776525.5 Piliocolobus tephrosceles | reverse complement strand
CCTGGGCTAGTGAGGGAGCAGTGGGCTGGACTGGGGGAAAGGGCATCCTCCCCCCCCTCCCCCTCCCGCCGTTGTTCTTAAGGCAAGAAGAGATGCCCAAGTAAAGAAAATAATTTAATAGAGAAACAGTGAATTATACTCTCCACACTCAGCCTCCTGCAGGGAGGACAGACAACTCTTGCCCAAGGAGATATTTAAGGGCAGAAGGGCTAGAAATCACCAACACCCGCTGATTATTTAAAAGAAACTCTCAAATACATTATTTTCCAGGTTAAATTCACTTTGTCCTCATAAGTACCCATGCTGTGGGCTGTGGAGGTATCAGCCCCATTGAAGAGATGGGGAGGCCCAGGCCCACAAAGGGGAAGGGGTTTGCCCAGGGCTCCACAGTGGCAGAGCAGGCCTAGAAGTGGGAAGCCTGGAGTGCATTGGGTCAGACCGTCTCCCTCTCCCAGGCTCAAACTCCAGCACAAGGCCCGCGCTGTGGCTAGTGTGGGGCCCAAAGAGGAACGGAGGTGGGAGAGATGAGGACCAAGGAACCTTCCTGAGTGCTCCCTAGGCCAGGGCAGGAACAAGAAATGGGTTTCTTAAATTTGCCCCACCCCGAAAGATACAACTTCCATGCTTGAAGGATTAATTTGAAGTACCGAGATGGTGGGCAGGTGTGAGTTCCCAGAAAGACTGGTGGGTTCTGGGGGGCTGAGTGCATACTGTGGGGTGGGTGGTCCCTGAGGGGTGCTGGAGTGCCCCATTCCAGTGCAAGGAGGAGCTGAGTTGGAATAAGGGGTCCCGGGAAGGGCAGGCCAGGGGCACAGCTGCCTGCTGGCAGGGCGTGGGCAAGCACAGAAGTGCCCTGCAGGGGCCCCTTGCCCTCTTCTCAGAGCAAAAAAATGATAGACGGCTGCATGCTCCAAAACTGACAGGCACAGGACCCAGTAACCACCGAATAACACACAAAGGTCTCATGAAAGAAGTGCTGTTCTCCCAGAGCCCTGCCCTCCCCTCCAGCACACAGCACAGCCATCAAACTGTCTGTGGGGTGCAGAGGAACCTGAGGGAGTCTGGGCACTCTGGAATGTGGGGGTCTCAGCACTGTCTACCCAAGAAGCCTGCTCGCCAGGGCTGCAGTGGGCCCCTTCATTCTTGGCGTCAGCCTGGGTTAGTATCCCTCTGCTCCAGATGGCTCGCGTCTGTCCAGTCATTCTTCTGGGGTCACTGTAGGGTACAAGCTATGGGGCGGGAGGGAGGCAATGGGGGAGGGTCAGTCTCAGGTCTTTGGTAAGGGAGGCAGAACCCAGGGCCCCCAGCCCTCACCCCTCTTTGGATGGAGGATCGACCCCAGGGCAAGACTCACAGCTACGAACAGATTCCGACAGTCCCTCTTTGTCCAGGGTATCAGCTTCCCAGCGAGATTCCCTCATCTGTGGGATGTGAAGGCAGCACAAGGGATGAGAGGCAGCCAGGAGGCAGACACATGAGCCACAGCGCACAGTGCTGAGCGAGAGAGAGTGAAGGACAGGGACACGAGCCACAGTGCACAGCGCTGAGCGAGAGAGAGTGAAGGGCAGATACAGGGACAGGGAGGCCTGCAGAGGAGGCGGGAGAGTAGACATACACCAGCAGGGTAGGGATGACAGCCACAAGCAGAGAGCAATAGAACCCACAGACCCTAGCCCCAGCGTGGCCCCCATGTGCCCACCTTGACCTGCTCCTTCAGGTATTCAGCTCGGGCCATGAGGTTCTGAACCTGCCAAGGAAAGATACGCCCTTGGGTGTAGGGGAGAGTGGCGGGGGGTGGGGTTTCAAAGGGAACGCCTCCTCAACCCTGATGCTTTCCAGAACCCTCTGCCCCGTCAGAACAACTTGCCTCCTGAGTCCCTTATCTGCTCCTTCCTCCAGGAAGCCTTCCCAGACTGTTTGCTGCTGGGTTCCCAGATCCTCCATTGCCCTGAGTACCCCAGCCCTACGGTTTTGACTTTCAGACCTGGAACACCCTGAGAGTGGGACATTCCAGAGGGAACCCAGAGATCCCCACAGGTAAGAGCAAAGAAAGGGGAAGAGGAAGCCTCCCAACCCTCTCAAGCTCAGTGGGCACCTCAGTGTGAAGCAGCTCCCGCCTCCGGCCCGGGGGCTCCGCTGTAAAGAGAGGGCGTGTGGTGAGGGCAGGGCAGCCAGGGGCCCTCTGGGGGGCAGAAATGGGGGCCCTCACCTGCCAGCAGCAGCAGCAGCTCCCCCAGACTATGCTGGTACAGGTCCAGGGCATCCTGCTCCCCACCAGCGGCCTCCTCCTGCAGCCACAAGGACGTCAGGCTGCTTAGGGTCATGGCCTGGATATCTCCCTGCCCCGCCCCATCCTGTCCCACCTAGACCCTTCTCACTGGCACAAACCTTGGCCATGGCAGCTGAAGCCACTTCCAGGGCAGCTAGGAGGCGTGGCTTGTCCCGGGCCATCTCTGGGATGAGTGGAAAGGCTCAGGGTGGGGGAAGCAACCTGCCTGTTCCCTGCAGGATGCCTCTCCCCACCCGCCTCCCCCTCAGGCTGTGGGGAGGTTTGCTGGGGCCCCTGGGGTCAGCCAGGAACAGGAAGTCTACCTCTGAGCAGATCTCGGGCAGAGGTCCCCTGCCTCAGCAGGGCCTGATTGGAGGAGGAGACGATGGCCTTGAGCTCCTCGGCCCTGGCCACGTACTGCCCCACCTGTAGCAGGGAAAGGGCCTGAGGAGGTGCTGTCTCACCCGCTGCCCTTGCCAGAACCCACATCCAAGTTCTCCCTCTGCATTGTTAGTGACTGCCTCAAGCTATAAACATGTCAGGGGGCAAATGAGGCTGGCCTGACCCATTCCGAGCTCTGTGTTGCAGGAGAGGAAGTTCTAATTCTAAGACAGCCATTCCCCAGGGGCCCTGAGATCTCAGGGCCTTACCCCCTGCCCCCCCACTTCCTCATGGGGACTCTCACCCACCTTCGCCTTAATTGCCTCCTTCCGCTGGGCATCCGTCTCATCTGCAGAAAGTGAGGTCATATGAGGAGTCTGGGAGAACCCCTGCCCCACACCGAACCCTCTGGAATCTCTCCAAACACAATATTCCAGGTTTATGCTCTGCTTTATTGTCTACAACATTCTGGATAGAGAACTGGAATCCACCTATTGCAGCCACAGACGACTCCCATCCCTGCTGCACCCAGGGGCTTCAGGCATGGCCTGGGACTCACAGTGCAGGGCAGGTACGAAGAAGTCCAGAGCCTTGCAGTAGAGCGATAAGGCAGCTGCTGCATCCCCCTCCTGGTCTTTCTTCACAGCCTGCACCACCAGAGTGGTCTGGGGGATGGGCAGATCGGGGTCAGGTCCACCTCCCTACCCTCCCACGCTCCCCAAGATGGGAGATCAGCTCCCCTGAGCCCACCCTCTGTCTCTGTTGGGCGAGTCACCTATTCACCACCAAAGGGGCCAACAAGACCTTCAGCCCACCCTCAGCCCACCCCAGCCCCACCCGCCTGCTCACTGCTCGATCCAGACTCTCCCTACTGGGCATGTGCTCCAGGTCCACCCAGGGGTGCGCAAAGAAGTCCTGGAAGGAGATGCGACGGCTGGGGTCCCGCTCCAGGAGCCGCTGCAGTAGGTCCCGGCAGTCTCGTGAGAGCAGGGGCCGTAGGGGGAGCTGTAGGGAAGGGAATGGCAGGGACAGATCACACTGGGCTCCAGCCCCTCAACCCCTAGCCCAGGGGTCGGCGAGGAACCCAAGGTATGTGTTGGACAGGTGGGGAACCTAAGACCGAGGAGGAGCAGGTGGGTCAAGATGATGGAGCCAGTGAGGAGCCAGGCCTCCATCCCTGGGCTCCTGGCGCACCCTCGCTGGAGCCCTGAGCTGAGCTAGAATTGTGTTTCTGGGTCCTTATTTCCCTCCCTGGACTATGTTCCTGGGAAGGCTGGGTCTGGCTCTGCTTTGGCTTTCTCCCCACAAGGGCCTGCAAAATAGGCACTGTGCTGCCTGCTGTGGGCTGACCTAAGTCCCTGGGACAGCCTGGCACCTCAACTTCCAATCTAGAGCATGCCCCTCCACTACAAAGGCAGCCTGGAGCCCACACTCCAGTCTCTGCAGGTGAGAGCGAGGTGTAAACCCTCAGGGCCCTGACTCCCTCTGTCCCCCCGTGGTCGCTAAGGCCCTGCTAGACCCACCTCGATGACCCGGTTGCTACGGATCTTCTCTTCCAGCTCCAAGAACGACCTGGAGGCAAAGGGGGGCTGCCCGAAGAGGGCTTCTGTGGAAGGGAGGCAGAGCGGAGGCTGGGAGGGAATAGGTCAAGCCTGGCCTGAAGCCCCTCAGCAGGGGTCCTGGGCCAGCAGTCAGTTTTCATGAGAACCCTTCAGGAGCGGCCCAGAGAGGCCTTGCCTGAGGAAACAGTGTAGGCCTCAGGGTGAGAAGCAGGGAAAAGAGGTCTCACCATACAGGATGACCCCGACGGACCAGAGGTCTACGCGGGCGTCATACTGCCGCTGGCACACCATCTCGGGGGCCATGTAGAGTGGGGAGCCACGGAGCACGTGCTTCTCATCCCACGGGGACATGTGCTGTGCGAAACCAAAGTCTGCAGGCAAGAGGTGAGGCAGCAGGGTTTGAATTCCAGCTGCTTCCACTCCTGGCTTGTAAAGCCTCACCCCAGGCTCCTCTCCACCCTCCAGACCCGATCAACCCTATTTCCAAGCCTCTGCTCATCATTAGCCTGGAACACCCTCTCGTATCTGCCTCTGGGGTGTAAAACCTACCCATCCCGCACAGCTCCCTTGGGCACCTTTTCCTAGGAAGCCCACCTGATCACACTAGCTACATGGATAAGCCCCCACCCTCTCATTGTCCCCCAGGCTTAGGTTTTCCACAGTCTCTGGCCTCCAGTGTCAATTCTTGTCCAAATCTTATCAAGGGTCACCACCTCCTACTCCCCCACCACACACTCTCCTATGTGGCCACAGATGGAGTCACAGACTTGAGCCCCAATTCTGATGACAGACCAAGTCCTGTCCCTGACCACGGAGTGATCCCTGACGCTGGTCACACACTGACCCCCAAACCTGGACACACAGTGAGTCCCAACTCTGGCCACAGACTAAGCCCTAACTCCACCCATTATGCTGCTGGACTTGAGCATGGGTAGCCTGAGAAAGGTTCTGCCTTTTGATGACAGGGTCCAACCCCAGACTTTGCAGCCTGCTACTCTTTGAGGACTCTATAGAGAGCTAGGGCTGCTGAGTGAGCCCAGGGAGAGGGAGGCCTCTGCACTCTCCAAACCTCATCCCTGCTGTTTCAGACACAGACCTGCCAGTTTTAGGTGGGGCTTCTCCAAGGAGCTCAGCAGAATGTTCTGTGGCTTCAGATCCAGATGAGAGATACTGCGTTCATGCAGGAACTGCAGGGCGCTAGCTGAGGAGTGGGACCCACAAAGAGACAGTTCAGAGCCCATTCCCACCTGCCTCTTGCCTGCCCGGCTCACATCTGCCTCCTCAAGCCTACACAACCCCAGTTCCTGCCTGGTTAGTCTGATGCTTTCCATATAAGCACCAAGATCCCACCACTTCTAGGAGTTTGCCACCCCACCCGAGTGCCCACCCTCCTCCCCTCTGCCCCTTCACAAGTCTCCCCGCCTCTCAGAAGCCTCTCTGGATGCCCCAGTCCTTGAGAATCTTGCTCTTTTCCTTGGCAAAGCACTTGAGTCCTACCTACAGGACTCTGGAATGTTCTACAAGGTCCTTATGTTATGTTCTATGTATGGAAGCCTCAACACCCCACAGAGGGGGATTACTCCCTCATCTGTCCCACAGCATCCCTGAGCAAGGGTTGAGTGCATGAGATAAACAGGACCCTAAAATTTCAGACTGTGCAGGAGGCAGCTGCAATGTGTGCCAAGGCTCTAAGCCTGGGGTAGGGGTGGGGTGGTGGGGGGCAGAGAACAAGGGACGGAGTGTCAGGCTGGGGTCACAGTCCTTTACCTAACTGCTGCATGAAGACACGCGCCACCTTCTCAGGCAGAATCCTGCGGGTACGGATGAAGCGAGACAGGTCACCCCCTGCGCAGAACTCCATGATGAGGTAGATATTGTCACTGTCCCACTGTGTTTAGAGGTAGAGAGGCAGCCTGAAGAGAGTGCCCCTTCTCCAGCTCCCTTTTGGCAGCGGCCCCGCCCAAGTTCGCACCTGAAAGTCTTTCAGCTGCACAATGTGGGGGTGTCGAATGCCCTTGAGGATCTCAATCTCCGTCAGGAGGTTCTCCACCGATGCCTTGTTCAGACTTTTCTTGGCTACACACTTTATGGCTACCACCTCACGAGTGTCCTTCTGCGGGACAGGAGATTTGCGGGCTCTGCCTTGAGGAGGCCAGGACCCTTGCCTGACTGGAAAGGCTCTGTCTGGTTCCCTCTGTCCCCCGACTCCGCCCCCTCCCCGGGTCTACCTACTGCACACCAGCAACGGGCTTCCCAGCTTTCCCTTGTGAGGTCAGTGAGGAATGTTGATTCTGGAGTCCTGGCTTCCCGACCCTGCCTCAGCCTGGTCTTCTCCAACCCTCAGCTAGATGATCCATTTCTTTGCATTCTGGAGTGCTCCCAGCAGAGGCATGTCACTCAGGGTTCCAGAACCGCCCACTCTGCCTCCTAACTGGCTCCAGTCCCAGACTCCTCCCAGCCCACTAGGTAACCTGTTTTGAGCCTGTTCAGCCACTGACCCTGCAGGTGGGTGCAGGTGCGCCCTTTAAGACCTAAGCGTGGCGGTCGGCTCCAACCTCCGCCGAGGGTCTGGCTGGGGCGAAGCCGGCCTCCCGCCCCTAACTGTTCCCACACTGTCGCTAACCTCTCGGAGTCTCCCTGGCCGGCACCAGCCGGGGTAGCTCGGGCGGGCACAGGGCCACCGGCCGGCACCCACCTTGGCGTAGGCCTTGTACACCGTGGCGTACTTGCCGCTGCCCAGGCGCTCGGTGAGGATGAAGCCGTCCAGGCGCGGGGGGCCCCAACCGGGCCCCGCCATCCCGGCCGCCCGCGCCCGCGCAGGCGCTTCCTCGCTGCGGGCGGCGGTTCCGGCGGGTTGGTGGACGGGCGGAGCACGGGGCTGCTCCACGCTGCCCCCTACGCCGCCCGCCGGAAATGCAGCGCGCTTCGGAGACGCGGCTCCGCCCTGCTCCCGGCGCCCCTCCCCCGTCCCCACACCTCGCCGGGTCATGCGCCCCGCCACTTCCTGCAGGGCCCACGTGGGGACACAGAGGCCCCCGCGAGCCTAGAAGTGAGCGGAGGACTGCCCGCGCGGTCTTCAGGGACTCCCAGCGGGCGCAGAGGCGTCTAGAGATCGCCCACGTGAGGACGCGGGCTCCAGAGGAGCGGACGTGTGTGGGGGTGACGGCGTCCGGGAGGCCTCCAGGGCCCCTCCCCAGGACCCGCAGCTCTGAAAGCAGAGGTACTGGAATGAGAAGGCGTCTTTGGAAGAGGCCGCGTTGGCTTCCCGGACCTCCCAGCTGTTTTTCACTTTTCTGAGGAAGGGCCTTGAGGACCTATTTATTGCATCTTAACTGTGCCGGCTCTCCAATCTTAGCAGCCTCGCCCAGCCCCTAATCCTGTAGGCTGCCCCGCCCTCCCAAGTCCACCAGACATGTGGACCAGTGTTGTCTGAAAATGTCTTTTTATTTTTATTTAAGCACAAAATTGAGACGTAACATATACATTTGTACATAGAGGGGAAAAAATACCAGAAAAGAGTTTATAAAACCCCAACCGCTGCCAGTATCATTCAGTGGCTCGGGGCCTGCGGCTGCCTGGGGCCGAGCGGGAGGCTAGTTTTGTGGGAAGGCCCCCCAGTCCACACACCCGCTCGGCAGCCTCGGGGAACAGGGTGCTGGTTTTAAAGGTGGACTCCTTTGTCCATCACAGTGACAACCCCCGGGGTGTGAGCCAGACTCTCCCAAGAGATGGCTCATCAGTTCCTGCTGAAGGATGCGGTTCTGGACTGGCTGGCCCTGCCCTTCGTGAAAGTCTGGATGCTGCTGATGGGGAGCGTGGGTGGGCCAGGTGGCATCTGAGGCAGAGGCAAAGGCAGCTGTCCCTCAGGGGAGGGGAAGTCACAGCAAACAGGGCCAAACCAACCACACCAGCACAGGCAGACCCCGCCCTCCTGGAAGACGCTGGGCAGGACAGCTTGGGGTCAGTGTCCTTGGTCCCTTCCCGTCCCCAAACCCCAGCCAACCGCATTGCACATTCAGAGTCTGAAGAGAGTAAGGCTCAGCAAGGGAGGGCTCCAGAGGGCTCAAAGTACAGTCCCCTGCAGGAGGGTGCAGGGGGCTAAAGGGCTATGAATCCGTTTATGAGGGAGGTGAGGCAGGGAAGAGCCGAAGGCAGCCAGCCTTCTCTGGATCCATTTATGAGGCAGGCAAGAGCTTGAGGCAACCAGCCTTCTCTGGAAGCCTGGAGACCACTGGAGTGACCTGGGGAACAGATCTGTCCACCAGAGCCTGTGAGAGGCTTATCCCCAGCCGGGGCAGGAAGGGCTGGGCTGTGTCTGAGAAGCCAAGTTCAGGCCAGGCCTGCAGGGTGGGGGAGTCAAGGCCCAGGACCCTGGCAGAAAACTCCAGCTGGGGTGGGCCCAGGTCAGCCTGTGATCCCAACTGTGTGGGGGTGTCTGTGTGTGCACAGGACGAAGAGAACTTCAGTCCCACTGCTTCCAGAGACAAAAGAATCCTACCAAACCATCACTAGAGAAGGAAAGAAAGCTTTGTTTTTTTTTTTTGCACATAGAGGGGGAAAAAAAAGTCCCTGTCCCTCCCCTTCCAGGGAGAGCTGGTCGCTGAGGGAGGAGGAAGAGCCACAGCAAGACCCCTGCCAGGTCTGTGCTGGGCACAACCACCACCACATAAGGCACCCATGGAAAGTGCAGCTCAGAAGGCAGGCGAGAGAAAGGCTGAGGGGGAGAGAAGAGAGAGGAGGACTAATTCCCCTGGAAGGCTCCTTGGGCAGCAGATGAAGCAGCTCTGTGGAAGGTTCTGCTGCTGAAGATGCCCTGGGAAAACTCCTCCTGGGCCTGCTGGAAGCTGGCCCCTGTCCGGCGGTAGAGGGAGTGTACCTGGCAAAGAGGGGTGGGGTGAGAGGAGCCTGCTCTTTGGGTCCACCAGGAACCCAGCCATCCAGGACATACTCCCAAAGGGGTCACCAGAAGCCCGGCACTGCCTGACCCCCCACCCAGATCCCTGGAGAAAGGTGCTGGACCTTTGGGAGCCTAGGAGACCCAACTGCAGTGGTGAAGAACATCTCATGGCAAGGGCAGGAAACAGTTGCCTGCTTCCTCCCATTTGCTGTCAGCCCTGCCCACACCACTCACCCGCTGCAGGAGGAAGACTGAGAGCACGGCGCAGAGGGTGAAGAAGCCAGCCACCACCATCATGATGACTGATACGGCCAGGGACCCTTTCTTCAGTGTAGACAGGGCTGCAATCCAACCGCTGTAAGGGAAGAAGAGGTGAAAGGAAGCAAAGTGGTAGTGGGGCCCAAGAGTCAGCATAAGGGGCTCTTCTCCAACTGGCCACTGTGTCCTGACCATCACCTTGGCATCTCCCCACAGCACAGGGAGCCCTATGAGCCAGAAGCCCTTGGCCTGTGAGGCCAGACCTCCATGAAGGCTGACGGGCCCACACTGCCCCACTCACAAGGGGAATCTTCTGGTTATGTGAGGTCTGAAAGGGAGGATGTGGTTGCTGCCTTCACAGAGTCAGAAGTAGCACTAGGCTGGGTGCTGCGGCTCTTGCCTGTAATCCCAGCACTTTGGGAGGCTGAGGCAGGAGGATCACTTGAGCCCAGTAGTTCAAGACCAACCTGGGCAACAGAGGGAGGCCCTGTCTCCACAAAAAATTTAAAAAGGCCAGGTTCGTGCCTGTAATCCCAGCACTTTGGGAGGCCGAGGCAGGCGGATCACTTGAGGTCAGGAGACCAGCCTGGCCAACACGGTGAAACCCTGTCTCTACTAAAAATACAAAAATTAGCTGCGAGTGGTTGCACACGCCTGCAATCCCAGCTACTCGGGAGGCCGAGGCAGGAGGATCACTTGAACCTGGAAGGTGCAGGTTGCAGTGAGCCAAGATCATGCCATTGCACTCCAGCCTGGGTGACAGGGCGAGACTCCGACTCAAAAAAAAAAAAAAAAAAAATTAACTGGCTGTGGTCATACATACCTGTGGTCCCAGCTACTCGGGATGCTGAGGTGGGAGGATCACTTGAGCCTGTGAGGTTCAAGGCTGCAGTGCGCTGTGATCACGCCACTGCGCTCTAGCCTGGGCAACAGAGTGAGACCCTGTCTCAAAAAAAAAAAAAAAAGGGCCAGGCGCAGTGGCACACGCCTATAATCCCAGCACTTCGGGAGGCCAAGGCAGGCGGATCACGAGGTCAGGAGATTGAGACCATCCTGGCTGACACAGTGAAACCTCTACTAAAATACAAAAAATACAAAGTATTTTTAGTCTCTACTAAAAATACAAGAAATAAGCCAGGCGTGGTGGTGGCAGGCGTCTACATAGTCCCAGCTATTCAGGAAGCTGAGGCAGGAGAATGTTGTGAACACCTGGGAGGCGGTGCTTGCAGTGAGCAGAGATTGCGCCACTGCACTCCAGCGTGTGCAACAGAGACTCCATCTCAAAACATAATAATAATAAAATAAATAAATAAGGTAGCACTGGGCTGGGCCTTTTTCTGATGCTTTGCTGGTGGGGAGTATGGAAAGCGTGGCTGCTCACTCCTGAGGACCCACCTTCTTGGAAGGAGGATCACTGGCCAACTTGCTGTCACCTGTCTGAGCCCCATGTCCTCATCTGTAAAAGGGATATCCTCATATTTCTTGACATCAAAACTTACTACAAAGCTACAGTCACTAAAATAGTGTAGGACTGGCATAAAGATAGACATATAGATCAAGAGATCAATGGAATAGAACTGCGATTCCAGAAATAAACCCATACGCCTATGGTCAGTTAATTTTTCTTTTTTCTTTTCTTTTTCTTTTTTTTTTTTTTTTTTGAGATTGAGTCTTGCTCTGTAGCCCAGGCTGGAGAACAGTGGCATGATCTTGGCTCACTGCAACCTCTGTCTCCTGGGTTCAAGCAATTCTCCTGCCTCAGCCTCCCGAGTAGCTGGGATTATGGGCACCTGCCAATGCGCCCGGCTAATTTTTGTATTCTTTGTGGAGATGAGGTTTTGCCATGTTGGCCAGGCTGGTCTCAAACTCCTTCCTGACCTCAGGTAATCCACCTGTCTTGGCCTCCCAAAGTGCTGGGATTACAGGCATGAGCCACCGCGCCCGGCCGGTCAATTAATTTTTGACAAGGATGCCAAAACCATTCAAAGAGAAAGAATAGTCTCTTCAACAAATGGTACTGGAACAACGATATCTACATACAGAAAAATGAAGTTAAATACTTATTTCAACCATATACAAAAATTAATGTAGGCCAGGCATGGTGGTTCATGCCTGTAATCTCAGCATTTTGAGGGGCCAAGGCAGGAGGATAACTTCAGGCCAGAATTTGAGACCAGCTTGAGCAACATAGCAAGACCCTGTCTCTACAAAAAAATTTAAAAATTAGCCAGGCATGGTTGTGCATGCCTGTAGTCCTAGCTACTCAGGAGGCTGGGGCAGGAGGATCACTTGAACCCAGGAGGTCAAGGTGATAGTGAGCTATAATTTTGCCACTGCACTCCAGTCTGGGTGACACAGCAACACTTTTTTTTTTTTTTTTTTTTTTGAGATGATGTTTCACTCTTTTCGCCCAGGCTGCAGTACAGTGGCGCAATCTTGGCTCACTGCAACCTCCACCTCCCAGGTTCAAGCAATTCTCCTACCTCAGCCTCCAGAGCAGCTGGGATTTCAGGCTCCCACCAAAACACCCGGCTAATTTTTTTGTATTTTTTTTCTTTTTTTTTTTAGAGATGAGGGTTTGCCATATTGGCCAGGCTGGTCTCGAAATCCTGACCTCAAGTGATCCACCTGCCTCGGCCTCCCAAAGTGCTGGGATTACAGGCGCGAGCCACCACACCCGGCCAACTCAAGCCTTCTGATTCCCAGTCCAGGTGCAAACAGCTGTCATGAATCACAGTTTTTCTACCAGGGTCTTACTTAGGTAACGAGTAATGAAATTGGGTCACTGGTCAAAAGGCACCAGATTAACAACAGCAGGGCAAGAAGCATGACGGGTGGTGGGAGGGCAGCGTGCACTTGCTTGGAGGGTAAGGGGAGGCAGCCCTTCTCTCCCCACTGCTCTGGACTTGCCAGCTCTGCCGGAGGGAGGGGACCAAAATAGCACCGCCCTTCCAGGCTCAGGCTGTCAGCCAAGTGCCAGTCTGACCTTTCTGCAATGCTCCCTGTGCACTGGAGCAGAAAGGAAAACATAAGCCATCAGCTTTTCTTTTGAGATTAATTTTGAGCTGAGGACTGAGATATCCTGGAAACTCAAACCAGCTGTACGCTCAAAGAGGGCAGCCAGAAGCAGCCTGTCCAGGGGAGGTGAGGGACCTGTCTCCTTTAGTTACAAGGCATCTGAAAAAAGTTGCAGCTCAGTCTGCAAAGGCCTGGGCATCCATCAGCTTCCAGGAGGGTGTGGCAGGAAAAAAGGAAGAGGCTGCAATCCAGTGCAGGACACTGTCATGGTAGCCTAAAGAGTCAAGTCAAGTTCACCCACAACACCCTAGAAAGTGGAGAGCAGGGAAAGATAGTGTTTTTTTTTTTTTGGATACAGAATCTCATTCTGTCACCCAGGCTGGCGTCCAGTGGTGCAATCATGGCTTACTGCAGCCTCAACCTCCTGGGCTCAAGCGATCCTCCTGCTTCGGCCTCCCAAGTAGCTGGGACTATATAGGTGCATGCCACTGCACCAGGCTAATTTTTTTTTATTTTTGGTAGAGACAAGGTCTCCCTGTGTTTCCTAGGCTGGTCTCGAATTCCTGGGCTCGAGCAATCTGCCTGTCTTGGCCTCCCAAAGTACTAGGATTCCAGGCATGAGCCACTGCGCCCGACCGATAATGAGTGTCTTTTGATGCCTTTCTGGAAAGAAGGCCCAAAGCAGATCTGAGTTGGCCCACTCACCCACTCCCTGCCACAGGAAAAGCAGGGCACTGGCGGGGCTCTCTGGGAGCTAGAAAACAGGGCAAGAGAGGCTGAGTCCCCTATCCAAAACCTAATTCCCTCTGTGATGCCCAGGTCTCACCTGTCCCCCAGGCCAGGGATGCCAACCAACTGGATGATGTAGATCCCTATTTGACAAAAAAATACAAAGAAGAACACAAAGAAACTGAAAGAGTTGTCGGACCTGTGGAGAGAGAGGGAAATGAGAAGTCACAAGAGGGCTTGGGCCATGTTCCTCAGCATCCTTACTTGGTGTGACATCTCTTTTCACTAGGAGCCAGGAGGCAGCATGGGCAAGAGACAGAGCTCCAGGGGCCCAGCCACACCATCCACAGGGACACACACACACACATACCCCACCATAATCAAGAAGAGCTTGCCTTTCACTGCCTTCCAATTTAAGGGGTCAGTGCTTGACCCCTTCCTTAAAGAGCTGATAAAGTTGCTCCCCCAAAGGACAATATAAAGAGCCTAATGCTCCTGCAGTGAGCCAAGATCGTGCTACTGCACTCCAGCCTGGGCAACCGAGTAAGACACTGTCTCAGAAAAATAAGTAAATTAAAAAATAAAGAGCCTAACACTCCATCTTCTGGAGTACTTGTGTTTCATAACAGGCAAGAAAAACTAAGCCAAAGGCATAAATCTCTAATAATAAAACTGTATGAGGCCAAGAATTTGAGACCAGCCTAGCCAACATGGCAAAACCCTGTCTCTACTAAAAACACAAAAATTAGCTGGGCATGGTGGTGTGTGCCTGTAATCCCAGCTACTTGGAAGGCTGAGACAGGAGACTCACTTGAACCTGGGAGGTGAAGGTTGCAGTGAGCCGAGACTGCGCCATTGCACTCCAGCCTGGATGACAGGCACGGTGGTTCACACCTATAATCCCAGCACTTTGGGAGGCCAAGACAGGTGGATCACTTGAGGTCGTGAGTTGAAGACCAGCCTGGTCAACATGGTGAAACCCCATCGCTACTAAAAATGCAAAAATTAGCCAGGTGTGGTTGTGTGCACCTGTAAGCCCAGCTACTCCAGAGGCTGAGGCAGGAGAATCACTTGAACCCAGGAGGAGGAGGTTGCAGTGAGCCGAGATCTCATCGTTGCACTCCAGCCTGGAAGACAGAGTGAGACTCCCTCTCAAAACAAAAAAACAAAAACAATAGAACTTAAGGATGCGTGGTAACAAAGAACAATCAAAACAAAACAAAACAAAACCTGTACATCTGAGTGGAATAAAAAAATATTTGGGGAATAGGGGACACCAGACAAAACTCTCTCAAGAGCTGAGGACTTCCATCTCTGTGTCCTTGAGGGCTAGAGCACAGTGAGGGTTCAGGGCCTCCAATGGTACAGGGCTGGTTCAGCCACTGCCCTATCCCCTCTTCCCAGGGCCTGCTGGGCTCCCAGCCCTGAAAGCATCAACCCTGAGGTACAATTCCAGAACCCCTGGGGGTCTGTAAGGTGTATCCAGCTATGTTCCCAGTATCCAGCTTAGGTGTTGGCACTCTGAGTTATTGGGAAGCATCAATAGTCATGGAGAAGAGCCCTGGAGAGCACTCATCTGACACTACCGGAGAAGCACACCCTAGAGCCTCAGAAGGGAGTTCCCAAAGAGCATCCCCTCCCTCTTCCCAGTAACGGCATCAGTTAGACTGGGAGCAGTGGGATGGCAGGTCCCTTCTCTAAGTCTCCTGTGCCTGGTCCAAGGACAGGGCCCAGAGTAGACCTCAGGTACAGAAACTGAAGAACAGGGCCCCCAGTCTCTGCTCTGGGTGGGAACAGAGGAACAGAATGTAGGGAAAGTGGATTTCCCTACATTCTGTTCTGCTCTAAGACTTGGATTGGGTCCCAGGGCCTATAGCCCTTAGCCTGCTACCTGGGGTGCCAGCCATAAAATCTCACCCCTTGACCCGGCCTCACTCACCTAAAGGCCTTATAGATGGGTCGGTACCAACAAAGGAAGGCACAGGGAGTGAAGATCAGAAACCACAGGATGGAGAGGCCGAAGTCCACTCCCTTGGAGCTGTCACCCGAGAACGAGGCCAGGCAGGCAAGCAGGTTCAGAAACAGAGTCACTGAATGCACTGGGGAAGGGGACAGGACAGAGTATGACTTGTGCCACGGTGGCTGAGGGGCTCCAATGTGGCGGCCACTCCCTAGGAGAGGTGAAGTTCATGCTGCGAAGGCAGCTGCAGAGACAGAGGAGCCCGCTCTGTACCTAGGCAGGGATAGCTCCCAAATCCTGGTTTTATGGGACCTCAAAACCAGGGATCAAACTACGTTCCTGAGAGGTGATGGGACAGCCCAGGTATCTGAGGGGTGTGGAGAGAGGATGCAGACCCAGGGCTGGTCCTTGGGGAAGGAAGTCTTTCCTTTAGCAATGCTTTTCCCTGGCCCTGGATGGCCCCCGATGGAGCTGCAGGAGAAGTCTTCTTCCTCACCCTTCAGAATCCACAGGCCTGTGGACAGGGAAGGCCTTCACCTAAGAAGGGCCTTTTAGTGCAGTGAGCTCTGAAGGAAGTTGGAAGCCTCTAGTTAGTCCCACCCTCAGTGATTTGTGGTCTGGACTGCCCCTTTCAAGGAGGTTTCCAGACGGGGCAGCCTGTGGGCAGAGTCATCTCCCCAACCCAGCCCAGGCACTGAGGAAGGCTGGAGTCTGCTAAAAGCCTGTATACCAGGGAGGAGCAGCCAGGGCCAAGATGGGGCTCTGAAGTCACACCCAGTTCGCCCTTAAGCTTGGAGGGCAGGAGCGGGACTCACACATCCACAGATAGTAGAGCATCTTGCATATCCGCTGGTAGTCGGCAGGGATCTCTGTGGAGAAATCCTGATAGAAGCAGGGCTTCACAGGGCACCACGAGGGCAGGGGGGGCCAGTTGTTGTCTCTCACTGTGTGGGGGAAAAGGAGTGACGAGGTGAGGGCCCAGCCTCAGAAGGGGCATCGAGGTGCGTGCACGCCAGCACAGTGTATGGGCCAAACAAGGGTTCCCAGAGGGGCTCCAGCAAGCAGGGCTTGGAGTCTGCATGGAGCATGGAGTGGGACGGAACAGGAATGGAACCCAAAGAGATACCAACAAGCTCACACTGAGAAAACAGATCCCAAATGCACTGGGAAATACAGAGAGCTAAACGGCCTAAGTGATTATTTTTATTAACAAGCAGCCCACGAGTGTGATAACTCAGTTCATCACCATTAGCAAGGAATTGTGGGACCAATGCCCCTAGGCTATCAAAGAATCAAGGCATTTTAGAGCTAGGAAGGAGTGCAGAAGTAATCTACAGCCATTACAACCACACCACAGGTCTCCTGACTTGCAACGTACTGCTCTTCCGAGGACCAGCGTCCTGTGATGAGAAGAGCCCCACAAAACTCTGAGGCAGCTCAGGGTGAACGCTGGGAGGCCCTCCACACAGGGTTCAGGACACTCATCTATGCCAGGCAGGGCAGCCCCAGGCCCCAGCAGCCTCCCTTACCATGCAAGTTGGCTACAGTGTTCTGCAGCTCCCGCTCCTTGCGTTCCAGTTCAGCAGCTTTCCTGTCCAGTTCTTCCTGCTGCCGAAGCAGGCCTGCCTGGGCTGCAGACACCACAGCCTGGAGAGAACAGGGGAGGTACAGGGACAGCCAGACACAATGAACAGAAACAGTGTCAGCCTGGGTGGGCAGGCAGAGAGGCCTTGCCCCAGGCAGGGACAGCCAGCAAGGAGTCCCAGAAGCAGTCCCCGCCTCCCAGAGTGTCTTAGGTACCAGAGACCACCTTAGAGAGGCCAACCTGTCTTCCACTGCCCCCGCACCTTCCTGGTCCCTTGGCCATGACTAGGTTCTCCTCTGCCCTCATCCCTAAGCTTGAGTTGGGAAAACTAACCCCAGTGGCTCCTCCACCTGTTCCTCATACTGGGTCAAGGCAGAGCTCAGTGATTGTGACCTTTGGGAAAAAGACCTCACAAGAAACTAAACTATAACAAGAAACCCACAGACCCAAGCCTCATTTGAAGAGCCTGGGTGTATGTTTGAGAAGGAAAACAGTGCAAGCCTGCTAGTAGTGAGTAGAAAAGGGAGACATGTGAGGGCAGATGGCCTGAGGATCTGTACAAGCACCCTGCCCCCTGGCCTGCCCCCAGGAGCTGCCTCCTGAGGTCCCCCTAAACTGCGACTGGCTACACCCCAGGACAGCCCCTTAGGTGTGGCCCTGCCCTGCCCTGCCTGGCTTTAGTGGTGTGCAGAGTCCATACTTATCTCCTCTCCAGGCAGGGCAGAGCCTCTAAGTGACAGTAAGGGACTGACTGTACCTGAGGCTGAACAGACCTGGCCCCATGGCCCTGCACCTGCTGGCAGCTGCTGCCATTTGGGCCAGGTTCCTCCTGATAGATGAGACTCCAGTCCTTTTTAGGGAGAGATCTCAAACTGGTCATCTCACAGGATGACAAACCAGGCACATGTGTACACACACATGTATACACACACCAACCTCTCCAAAAACTCTTCAAAGACCTAAGGCTGCCTTGGGGAGGCAAGTTTCAGGCACTGGTGGCAGAAGCAGGAGCAGAACTGACCCCGCTGTGCCACGCTGGGGGTCTTGACCTCCTCCAAGTCTGTGACATCAGTTGAGAAGGACCCAGCTCCCTACAGCCCACCACCCAGCTGCACAGAAAGGCACCTCCACATGTAAGGGCTGCCTCACCTCCACAGGGCTCTGGGGCCTGGGAGGAGCGCTGGGCAGGCTCTGGGTGCCCTGCCCTTCTTCCTGCTCATCTACACTAGGCCTACCTTCGGAAGCTTTTGCATGTAGCTGTCTCTGAGAATACTTTCTCCTCCTAGGAGCATCTGCCTCTCTGAGAGCTCGCTCGCTGCCAGGAATTGGGCAGGCGGGAACTTGCCGGCCTGTCTAAGCAGGAGCTGCAACACACAACTCCACCGTGGGTCACGCTCATAGGGGCAACGAGGAGCACGGTGGGAGGGCAGTGAGGCAGTGCAATGGAGCACCAGGCACAAAGCAGAAAAGATTCACAGTATTTGGTGAAGGGACAAAGGAAGACAGGAAGGAAGGTGAGAATCAATGAAGTTAAAGAAAAAAGGAGAGACATTCCGGGCCCCAAGGAAGAGAGAACAAGTCAAAGGCCTGAGGAGGACCTGGAGGGGTACAACAGGGACAAATGCCCTCTCTGGAGGCACCAAGGAGCCCAGCCTGGTGAGTAGAGCTTATTTCTCAGTGGTGGTGGTGGATGGGATGGAGGGAGTAAGGATATTAATTGGCAGAGCAGCCTCTCTACTTTTAGGTGACCAGCTCCAAACAAATTAGCAAGAGGGCCCTTAGGGGGCCAAGGCTGAAGGCTCTCTGCTTGCCCCGAGCCTCAGGGCTCAGCTACTGGTCTGGCTGATTCCCTCACTGGAGAGAAAAGACCAGAGTTCTTTGTCAGCAGTACCTGGGGGGTCGGCTGGGTTGGTTCCACTGATGGCTGGAGAACCGCTGGCTGCGAGGACCCAGGGAGTTGTGTGACAGGAACTGTTGTCGCTGCATTTGTCTACATGGAACAAATCAAAGGACAGAAGTGAGTGGGACTCCACTAGTTGGTGACGAGGGGGCAAACCCACAGCAGGATGGGTGATGTGCCCCTGCCTGTAAGGGGACTCCCTTGGGGCCTGCACTGGGCCTTCCCCTGTGGCTTCCCAGCCAACAAGCCTCAGGTTCAGGCCATCTGATCCCTAACCCAGCACCCCTGGGCTCGCTGGGTCCAGCACTCTTGGGCACTGCCCTGACCTCCTTGGGGAAGGGCCCTGGTCACAGATCTCAAGGGGAGAATTTCACAGAGCGTTTGGTGGCTTTCCCATCCTTACCCTGCTTCCCCGGTTCATGTTAGGACTGTCCCTTTGAGGACTGCCGCTTCTCAGAGCTGCTTCTGTCCTTGCCAAGGCTCCCTGCCCCGGAGACCCCAGCACCACCCCAGAGGGTCACGGGACTTGGAAAGAGGGCCTGCTCACCAACCTCTGAGAAGGGGTTGAATTCCGCCAGGCCGCCCTGCGGGGCATTCGTCAGCTGGGTCACAGAGGGATCCTGAGAAGGTGAAAAAGAGCCCTCAGACACAGAGGAGAAAACCCTGGCCAGGGCCGGCGGGCGAGCGGGTGACGCCTGACTGAAGTGGGGCTGCTGATCATGCTCCTGGGATCCTGAGAAACCTCTCTCTGGAAGGGTTCTGTGCCTGCCCCTGCCACACCACAGCTGTAGTCCCTTCTCCCTGGAAAGGTTCAGCCCAGGAGAGACCCAGAGCAAGCTTTACCCAGAAGCTTGACAGTACACACCACACAGGCTCCTGTTGGTACCCTATACAGATTCAAAATGGTTTATAGTATTTACCTCTAGGGAGTGGGGGTTTTTTTGTTTTGTTTTGTTTTTTGCAGGGTGGGGTGCTGAGGGGCAAGTGAATGGGGTGGTGAGGGCAGAGACTTACTATTGACTTTATAACCTTTCTGTACTGTTTTATTTATTATTCATTTATTCCTCTTATTTTTTATTTTTTTATTTTTTCGAGACAGAGTCTTATACTGTCGCCCAGGCTGGAGTGCAATGGCGTAATCTTGGCTCACCGCAACCTCCGCCTCCTGGGTTGAAGCGATTCTCCTGCTTCAGCCTCCTGAGTAGCTGGGACTACAGGCGCCCGCCACCACACCCGGCTAAGTTTTGTATTTTTAGTAGAGACAGGGTTTCACCATGTTGGCCAGGATGGTCTCATCTCTTGATCTCGTGATCCGCCTGTCTTGGCCTCCCAAAGTGCTGGGATTACAGGCGTGAGCCACCGTGCCTGGCCATTCCTCTTATTTTCCAAAAGATAGTCTAAGGTAGTCAGACACAGCTCATGCCTATAATCCCAGCACTTTGGGAGGCCGAAGCGGGTGGATCATCTGAGGTCGGGAGCTCAAGACCAGCCTGACCATCATGGAGAAACCCTGTCTCTACTAAAAATATAAAATTAGCTGGGTGTGGTGGCACATGCCTGTAATCTCAGCTACTCCTGAGGCTGAGGCAGGAGAATCACTTGAACCTGGGAGGTGGGGGTTGTGGTGGGCCCAGATCACACCACTGCTCTCCAGCCTGGGCAGCAAGAGCAAAACTCCGTCTCAAAAAAAAAAGATAGTCTAAAGTTCTAGAACAAAAACATGCTGCTGGCTGCCAGTACTGATTTTATTAAATCGGGCACACTTGCTAAGAGCAGAGACATCATAGGCTCAGATGAAAATCCAAGAAAATGTTTTTGGGTTTTGGGGATTTTTTAAAGTCTTTTCATAAAATCCAAGAATGTCCTCAGAACACAACCTTGTCTCCTTTTCCCATCTGATCTCTGCATGGGGCTCTGCTGTCCTCTTTACTGCGCCCCTGCTGGCCTGGGGCAGTTGTCTTCACCCTGTCCTGCCCCCAGGAGAGCTCCTCCGCACCCTCCCCTTCCTGGTAACAGATGCAGGGCTCAGGTCCAGCTTCACAGCCATGCCTGGGCTCCATGAGGAACAGCCCTGAGGGTGGCCAAATTCAGGGCTGTTCCTGCCTGTGGAGATACTGCTTGGGTTCCACACCTCACCCCACACCCCTAATTATTAAACCAGATGCTTCCATACTTCAGGCCCAGCCTCACCTCCACCGGAAGCCTCTGTAGAGCCAGTTCTATTTTTTTTTTTTTTTTTAAGACGGAGTCTCGCTCTGTCGCCCAGGCTGGAGTGCAGTGGCGCGATCTCAGCTCACTGCAGCCTCCGCCTTCTGGGCTCAAGCTATTCTCATTCCTCAGCCTCCTGAGTAGCTGGGATTACAGGCGCCTGCCACCATGCCCAGCTAATTTTTGTATTTTTAGTAGAGATGGGGTTTCACCATGTTGGGCAAGACTGCACCTGGACTCTAATTCTTTTCTTTCTTTTTTTTTTTTTTTAAGAGACAGCGTCTTGGCCGGGCGCGGTGGCTCAAGCCTGTAATCCCAGCACTTTGGGAGGCCGAGACGGGCAGATCACGAGGTAAGGAGATCGAGACCATCCTGGCTAACACGGTGAAACCCCGTCTACTACAAAAAACTAGCCGGGCGAGGTGGCGGCGCCTGTAGTCCCAGCTACTGGGGAGGCTGAGGCAGGAGAATGGCGTGAACCCGGGAGGCGGAGCTTGCAGTGAGCTGAGATCTGGCCACAGCACTCCAGCCTGGGTGACAGAGCGAGACTCCGTCTCAAAAAAAAAAAAAAAAGGCTGGGCACGGTGGCTCAAGCCTGTAATCCCAGCACTTTGGGAGGCTGAGACGGGCAGATCACTAGGTCAGGAGATCGAGACCATCCTGGCTAACACAATGAAACCCCATCTCTACTAAAAAATACAAAAAACTAGCCGGGCGAGGTGGCAGGCGCCTGTAGTCCCAGCTACTTGGGAGGCTGAGGCAGGAGAATGGCGTAAACCCAGGAGGCGGAGCTTGCAGTGAGCTGAGATCCGGCCACTGTGCTCCAGCCTGGGCCACAGAACCAGACTCTGTCTCAAAAAAAAAAAAAAAAAAGAGACAGCGTCTCACTCTGTTGCCCAGGCTAGAGTGCAGTGGTGCAATCATAGCTCATGGTAGCCTCAAACGCCTGGGCTCAAGCAGTCCTCCCACCTCAGCCTCCTGAGTAGCTGGGACTACACACATGAGCCACCAGGCCTGGCTGATTTTTAAAGCTTTTTTTTTGTAGAGATGGGGTCTTGCCTTGTTGCCCAGGCTGGTTTTGAATTCCTAGGCTCAAGTGATCCTCCCACCTTGGGCTCCCAAAGCGCTAGGATTACAAACGTGAGACACCTCACTTTGTCCAGATCCAATTCTTAAATACAATGCTAATATTAGATGCATCCACAGAATGACCCCCTTAGTTTACAGATGTAGAAACTGATATTCACCATGATCCAAGGACCCAAAATGGGAGCTCTCTCCTTACTCTAAACATTCATAGAGCTGAGGGTCAGCATTGAATATTCTCTGGTTTTATCACAGATACTACTTCTTATCTTCCCACCTGAGTCACCAGTTCATAGAGGGTATGACTGACTGCCCCCAGGCATACAGCCAGAACTCACTGTGTCTGGACGGGCCTCGTACTACAGCCTCCACCCCTTCCAATCTCCTCTGTGACAGACTGGCTGTGTCCTTCCTGCTGAACACCAACTCTGCCCTGATGGCTCCTGCAACTTGGACGAAGTGACAAGGTGAAGTTCAGGAGGCTCTGTGTTGCTGAGGAATTGGCCCTGAGGTTATTTCATGCCTGAATGACCAGTGGTTTACTACTAGAATCATCTGGCTTCCTGCAAGGAAGATTTGGGGCTTGGTATCTGTTCCCCTTTCAGACTCAGCAGAACCTAGCCACCGCTGAAGTCACTGAAATCGGATCTACAGGCCGGGCGCGGTGGCTCAAGCCTGTAATCCCAGCACTTTGGGAGGCCGAGACGGGCGGATCATGAGGTCAGGAGATCGATACCATCCTGGCTAACATGGTGAAACCCCGTCTCTACTAAAAATACAAAAAACTAGCCGGGCGAGGTGGCGGGCGCCTGTAGTCCCAGCTACTCCGGAGGCTGAGGCAGGAGAATGGCGTAAACCCGGGAGGCGGAGCTTGCAGTGAGCTGAGATCTGGCCACTGCACTCCAGCCCGGGCGACAGAGCGAGACTCCGTCTCAAAAAAAAAAAAAAAAAAAAAAAAAATCGGATCTACCATCCACAGAACTGGCTCCTTGAGTCTTGAGTCACCAGAGGACAGAAGAAGAGGGGCCGCTCTGGTAGCACTTTCAGGTGCTAGCATACAGACATCTGGCCAAGGTGCACATGTTTAACAGGTGACCTCCAGGCCCACAAAGAGATGCCATTTCCTTTATGAATGGCAGACAGAAGGGGACTGTGATGGGGATGATAGGGTGACTGCCCTGTTCACTCTGATCCTTCCCCTTTTCCTAAAATCTTAAAGACATGGCCTGGCACCCCTCACTGGGCTCCTCATAAACAAATCTGATCTCCATTAGTAAGCTAGAAACTCCCTGCAGCCATGTGCATCTGTGTCTAGTTCATAATTTAGTTCCCTGGTGCTTGGTGAACGGCCTGCGGCAGCACAGCAGCTCAGTGGTTTGAGAAGACATGCAGCACGCTGTAGGGCCTCCCCCTTCTCTAGGAAGCACTGCCCAAGTGCCAGGGCATAGCAAACAGGAGGCACCTGCATCACAGCAGTAGGCCAAGGGCCTGGAAGCACGTTGCCTAGGAAGAGTGACCTAAAACGCTGAGACAAGTGGATATTTTCCCATTTAAGAAAACCTAGGCTCTTTCTGAAAGATGTGCGTGGCTTTAAGAGAAGCTGAGTCCTGGCAAGAAAGGGAGGGAGGAGGAGGGACTGAGGAAGGAAGCTGACATTTACTTAGTGTCTACGGTGCGCCAAACTCACCACACAATGATGCTACTGTGAAATTCTAGTTGCCCTAGAACTGGCCACTATGTCGAGCTGTCAGAAAAGAGGGTTGTACTGGCCTTCCTTGACCTGGTTCTTCGAGAGACTTATGACCCCCTAATCCACTATTTATAATGGCTTTACTTCTCTCCTGTTACCTAGGATGGTACTAGTTATACTCTGTACTTGAGAGAGCTGAGAGAGTCACTCCAATCAGCTTTTCTGTTTTGTGGCTCAGCTCGGGACCCTGGCTGAGAAAAGCTACAATACAGCTCCTCATTTAACCCTCACAACAGCCTTATGAGGGAGGAATATTTATATTTTGCAGCTGGAAAAGTTCAAGCTCAGAGAGGGGAAGTAGCTTGTCTTAAGATCTCAGGGGCAGTAGTCGGTGAATCCAAGTCTGTCTCCAGGGACACAAGATGGTAAAGTTGAGTGGGCAAAGCATCCCAAAGCCTGGTATGGAGCCTGACAAATTGAAGGCACTCAGTGAATATGTGGCTGAATGAATGAACCCCACTAAAGGAAGACACTGACAAGGGCTTCCGCTTGTTTCCTTGCTTTCTTCTTTCCTTCAAAGAGCTGGGTTTTTTTGTTTGTTTGTTTTGAGACGGAGTCTTGCTCTGTTGCCCAGGCTGGAGTGCAGTGGCACTATCTTGGCTCACTGCAAGCTCCGCCTCCCGGGTTCACGCCATTCTCCTGCCTCAGCCTCCCAAGTAGCTGGGACTACAGGCGTCCACCACCACATCAAGCTAATTTTTTTGTATTTTTAGTAGAGACAGGGTTTCACTGTGTTAGCCAGGATGGTCTCAATCTCCTGACCTCGTGATCCACCAGCCTCGGCCTCTCAAAGTGCTGGGATTACAGGCTTGAGCCACCACGCCCAGCCTAATTTTCTTTCCCACTAACTGAGCATCAACTAACTGGCTCTTATTTATTTATTATTATTACTTTTTTGGAGATGGAGTCTCACTCTGTCGCCCAGACTGGAGTGCAGTGGCGCAAACTCAGCTCACTGCAAGCTCCACCTCCCGGGTTCATGCCATTCTCCTGCCTCAGCCTCCCAAGTTGCTGGAAATATAGGCGTCCACCACCACGCCCGGCTAATTTTTTTGTATTTTTAGTAGAGATGGGGTTTCACTGTGTTAGCCAGGATGGTCTCGATTTCCTGACCTTGTGATCTGCCCGCCTCGGCCTCCCAAAGTGCTGGGATTACAGGCATGAGCCACCGTGCCCGGCCCTAGGATGGTGAGGGCTAAGTTTCACCTACAAGGAGGAGTAACCTAAAACCCCCTGCAGTGCCACTCAGACTAGCTAATGCCCTTTACTGAATTTAATAACAAATAAAAGGCTCTTAACCTCAGTTATTTTCATTTGGCAACCAGCTATAGTGTGAGGAACATACCACAGTGAATAAGACACAGCTCTCACCCTTCTGGAGTCCACAATCTGGTATCTGAGACAAGTGGACACCCCCTGAGGGGGTGCTGGGGACCACGGCAAGGTGCAGAGCAAAAACAGGAAGAAGGGGAGACACCTCAGGGGGCTTCAAGAAAGGCCAGGTTGCAGAAGGAAGACAGAGAGCAAAGGCCCAGATCAGTAAGGCTCCCCACCACTGCAGGACAGTGGGGCACTTCCACATAGTTGGAGGGTAAAGGCCGTGAGGGAAGAGAGGAAGGCAGAGTTAGGCTGCAGCTCTGCCAGGAAGGGCCATGAAAACCACACCTTTTTTTTTTGAGACAGAGTCTCCCTCTGTTGCCCAGGCCGGAGTGCAGTGGCGCGATCTCTGCTCACTACAATCTCCACCTCCCAGGTTCAATCGATTGTCATGCCTCAGCCTCTGGAGTAGCTAGGATTACAGGTGCATACCACCACGCCCAGCTAATTGAAAACCACACTTGTCACTGGTTTGGAAACCTCGTTCTATGCGTTTCACAGGTGCTGGCTGTCTGAGCTCTCTGTGACTTTTCCTTGCCTGCCCTTCCTGTATTCTACCCAGGCTCCCAGTGTGAGGTTTATTTCAGACTCCAAAAAACACATTAAATAAATATCTATCTCATGCACTAAAAAAAAATTCAGGGCCAGCTGGGCACCGTGGCTCAAGCCTGTAATGCAGGACTTTGGGAGGCTGAGGTGAAAGGATGGCTTGAATCCAATTTGAGATCAGCCTGGGCAACATAGCGAGACCCTCTTTTTTTTAATATTAAAAATAAAAAATAAGTTGAGGCCTGGCACGGTGGCTCAGGCCTGTAATCCCAGCACTTTGGGAGGCCAAGGCAGGCAGATCACCTGAGAACAGGAGTTCCAGACCAGCCAACATGGCCAACACGGTAAAACCCCATGTCTATTAAAAATACAAACATTGGCCGGGTGTGGTGGCTTACACCTGTAATCGCAGCACTTTGGGAGGCCGAGGCAGGTGGGTCACCTGAGGTCAGGAGTTCGAGACCAGCCTGGCCAAGATGGCAAAACCCCGTCTCTACTAAAAATACAAAATTAACTGGGCGTGGTGGCAGGCGCCTGTAATCCCATCTATTTGGGAGGCTGAGGCAGGAGAATCACTTGAACCCAGGAGGTGGAGGTTGCAGTGAGCCGAGATTGTGCCATTGCACTCCAGCCTGGGAGACAGAGCAAGACTCCATCTCAAAAAAAAAAAAGAAAAAATTAGCCAGATGTGGTGGTGCACGCCTATAGTCCCAGCTACTTGGGAAGCTAAGGCAGGAGAATCACTGGAACCTAGGAGGAGGAGGTTGCAGTAAGCCGGGATCGCAGCAGGCACCACACTGCAGCCTGGGCAGCAGAGCAAGGCTCTGTCTCAAAAAAATAATAAACAATAATAATAATAAATAAATTTTGGCCAAGCATGGTGGCTCATGCCTGTAATCCCAGCACTTTGGGAGGCCGAGGCGGGTGGATCAACTGAGGTCAGGAGTGTAAGACCAGTCTGGCTAACAAGGTGAAACCCCTCTCTCCTAAAAATACAAAATTAGCCAGACATGGTGGCGGGTGCCTGTAATCCCAGCTACTCCGGAGGCTGCGGTAGGAGAATCACTTGAACCCGGGAGGCAGAGGTTGCAGTGAGCCAAGATCGTGCCAGTGCACTCCAGCCTGGATAACATAGTGAGACTCAACTCAGGGAAAAATAAATAAATAAATAACTTTTTAAAAATTAAAAATTCAGGGTCACGCTGAGAGGCAGAGAGTCAGCAACACTCTGGAACCTCTGTGAAGTCCTACGGGCTTTGGAGATGAGGCTGAGTGTGACAGGGCAAGAAAAAGCAATCATCTCCAGAGTGGCTAGCTGGGTCCCAGTGCACAAAGAGCCACAGTTGACCTTGGTGCTTTCTGACCTAGTACCTGAGAATCTGTCCTAAGAAAATATCACAAAAACATATAAAATTCTGTGCCTGCAATGATATTCATAGGACCAGGACTTACAATAGAAAAAAAAGCAGGAAACAAACATTCAATGACAGAGAGCACAGGTATGTTTTGGCACACATCTCCTTGAAGGCCCACACCGCCACTAAGAATCACAACTATGAAGATGGTGCAGCAATACAGAAAAGGTTTCCTGGCCGGGCGTGGTGGCTTACGCCTATAATCGCAGCACTTTGGGACGGCGGATCACGAGGTCAGGAGATTGAGACCATCCTGGCTAACACGGTTAAACCTCATCTCTACTAAAAATACAAAAGCAAAATTAGCCGGGCGTGGTGGCTGGTGCCTGTAGTCCCAGCTACTCTGGAGGCTGAGGCGGGAGAATGGTGTGAACCTGGGAGGCAGAGCTTGCAATGAGCCAAGATAGCGTCACTGCCCTCCAGCCTGGGCGACACAGCGAGAGTCTGTCTCGAAAACAAAAGGAAGGGAAGGGAAAGGGAAGGAAGGGAAGGGAAAGAAGGGAAGGAAAGGGAAAGAAGGGAAGGGAAAGGGAAAGGAATGGAAAAGGAAAGGAAAGGGCTTTGTTACATCAATACTAAATTATGGGCCAGGCCCGGTAGCTCATGCCTATAATCTCAACACTGGGAGGCCGAGGCGGGCGGATCACTTGAGGTCAGGAGTTTGAGACCAGCCTGGCCAATGTGGTGAGAACCCCTGTCTCTACCAAAAAAAAACAGAAGATACAAAAATTAGTCAGGTGTGGTGGCATGCACCTGTAATCCCAGCTACTTTGGAGGCTGAGGCAGGAGAATCACTTGAACCCGGGAGGTGGAGGTTGCAGTGAGTCGAGATCATATCACTGCACTCCAGCCTGGGTGACAGAGTGTGAGACTCTGTCTCAAAAAAAAAAAAAATACAGGCTGGGCGCGATGGCTCACACCTATAATTCCAGCACTTTGGGAGGCCAAGGTGGGCAGATCACTTGAGATCAGGAGTTCAAGACCACCCTGGCCAACAGGGTGAAATCCCTCCCTACTAAAAATACAAAAATTAGCCGGGCATGGTGGTACGTGCCTCTAATTCCAGCTACTCGAGGGCTGAGGTAGGAGAATCACTTGAACCCAGGAGGCGGAGGCTGCAGTGAGCCGAGATCACACCACTGCACTCCAGTCTGGAAGACAGAGTGAGACTCCATCTCAATAAATAAATAAACAAGGCCAGGTGAGGTGGCTCAAGCCTGTAATCCCAGCACTTTGGGAGGCCGAGACAGGCGGATCATGAGGTCAGGAGATCAAGACCATCCTGGCTAACAAGGGGAAACCCCGTCTCTACTAAAAAATACAAAAAATTAGCCGGGCGAGGTGGCAGGTGCCTGTAGTCCCAGCTACTTGGGAGGCTGAGGCAGGAGAATGGCGTAAACCCGGGAGGCGGAGCTTGCAGTGAGCTGAGATCCAGCCACTGCACTCCAGTCTGGGCGACAGAGCAAGACTCCGTCTCAAAATAAATAAACAAACAAACAAACAACAACGGTTGCAAATGACTGGTAGAAATATGGAAGACTTATTTTCTGTTTTCTAAATTTTCTATAATGTGATCATGTTATTTTGATTTTAAAAACACACATACATAATCCCAGCTACTCAGGAGGCTGAGGCAGGAGAACCATTTGAACCCGGGAGGTAGAGGTTGCAGTGAGCTGAGATCGTGCCATTGCACTCCAGCCTGGGTGACAGGGCGAGACTCCATCTCAAAAAAAAAAAGAAAAACCAAAACAAAAAAACACCATACACACACACATGCACATACACACACACACACAAGCATATTTTTAAAAAGAGAAAGAAACAAAAAATAGGCTGGGCACAGTGGCTCATGACTGTAATCCCAGCACTCTAAGAGGCTGAGGCGAGAGAATCACCTGAGCCCAGGAGTTGAGACCAGCCTGGGCATCTTGGTGAAACCCCGTCTCTACAGAGAATACGAAAATTAGGCCAGGTGCAGTGGCTCATACCTGTAATCCCAGCACTTTGGGAGGCTGAGGCGGGCAGATCGCCTGAGGTTGGGAGTTTGAGACCAGCCTGGCCAGCATGGTGAAACCCAGTCTCTACTAAAAATACAAAAATTAGCCAGGTGTTGGTGGCGGGCACCTGTAATCCCAGCTACTCAGGAAGCTGAGGCAAGAGAATCACCTGAACCTGAGAGGCGGGGAGGGTGCAATGAGTCGAGATCACACCACTGCATTCCAGCCTGGGCAACAGAGCGAGACTCCATCTCAAAAAAAAAAAAAAATTAGGTATGGTGGTGGGTACCTGTGGTACCAGCTATACCAGAGGCTGAGGCAGGAGAACTGCCTGAGTCCAGGAGGTCGAGGCTGCAGTGAGTCATGATTGTGCTACTGCACCCTGGCCTGGGGGACAGAGACAGACCGCATCTCCAAAAAAAGAAAGAAAGAAAAAAAAAAAAGCAGTCAGTGAGCAAGGTACAGTCTCAGGCCTCGGTCCCTGCCACTAGCTGCGATGTGTGGAACCATCCAGAAAAGCAAGTCTGTCACCTGGCCTAGCATTCAAGGCCTTCGAGGACCTGGCACCACTCCTCTAAAGGAGTCTACCCTCAAAATGGGACAGTTACTATCTCCTCCCACCTCCGTGTAGTCTCTCCATACACAAACCATTCCATGCCAAGCAGTGGGCTAGGGAAACCAAGAAAAAGCCTTGATTCCTGCCTTCGAGAAGCAATAGTACAGAGAATCACACAGAAACCAGGGCAAGAGGTGATGGCACATGATCAGCACCGTGACAGAGTGAGGGCAGAAACAATGTGATCATAGAGGAGAGAGCAATTAAGCTGTCTGGGAGAGTCAGGAAAGGCTCTACTGAGCTGGAATCTGAGTTGGATCTTGAGAGATGAAAGAAACTTGGCAAACAGTAAAGAGGAAGGCAAGAACCACATTTGCAAAACCACAGAATCTTTATTTATTTATTTATTTATTTATTTATTTATTTATTATATATATATTTTTTGAGATGGAGTCTCGCTCTGTCACCCAGGCTGGAGTGCAGTGGTGCGATCTCCGCTCACTGCAACATCCGCCTCCCGGGTTCAAGGGATTCTCCTGCCTCAGCCTCTTAAGTAACTAGGATTACAGGTGCAACGCCACCACACCCAGCTGATTTTTTATATTTTTAGTGGAGACGGGGTTTCAACGTATTAGCCAGGATGGTCTTGATCTCCTTACCTCGTGATCTGCCCGCCTCGGCCTCCCAAAGTGCTGGGATTACAGGCTTGAGCCACTGCACCTGGCCGAGAATCTTTAAAAACGGCTTGCATGTGTTCAGAAGATGAGAGAAGGTTATAGAGGCTGTAGAGGGGTGTGTGGAGATAAGTCTGGGGTATCAGTGAACCAGTCTGAAGAGGGTGGGGCCAGACTGTAGGACTTTGGATGTGGCTCTACAGGCAACTGGGAAAAACTAGAGATTTGCAGGCAGGGGTGCCATGATCAAACAGCAGTGAAGGGAGTACAATAGCATGGGAGGACAACAGTGGGAAGACCGGCTAGGACACAACTGTCAACATGGGTGAAGGGAGGACCAAATTGGGGGACAGCAGCTAGGGATGGAGAAGAGGAACAAGAGGGACTTCAAAGTCCTTCCTCACGTCAATGCCATGGGCTCAGCAACTCTCTGGGTTGGCCTGGGAATGGAAAGACTATAGGGCAAGTAAGGGAAGGGAAATAACAGAGTTGAAGCCAGGCACAATGGCTCATGCCTGTAATCCCAGCACTTTGGGAGGCCAAGGCAGGTGGATCACCTGAGGTCAGGAGTTTGAGACTAGCCTGGCCAACATAGTGAAACCTCGTCTCTACTGAAAATACAAAAAGTAGCCGGGCATGGCCGGGCGCGGTGGCTCACGCTTGTAATCCCAGCACTTTGGAAGGCTGAGGTGGGCGGATCACGAGGTCAGGAGATCGAGACTATCTTGGCTAACACAGTGAAACCCTGTCTCTACTAAAAATACAAAAAATTAGCTGGATGTGGTGGTGGGCGCCTGTAGTCCCAGCTACTTGGGAGGCTGAGGCAGGAAAATGTCATGAACCCAGGAGGCAGAGCTTGCGGTGAGTGGAGATTGTGCCACTGCACTCCAGCCTGGGCAACAGAGTGAGACTCTGTCTCAAAAAAAACAACAACAAAAACAAAAACGAAAATTAGCCAGGTATGGTGGCATGCGCCTGTATTCCCAGCTACTTGTAAGGCAGGGGAATCGCTTAAACCTGGGGGGCAGAGGTTGCAGTGAGCCAAGATAGTGCCACTGCACTCCAGCCTGGGCAACAGAGCAAGACTCTGTCTCAAAAAAAAAAAAAGAAAGAAAGAAAGGAGGGACAAAATAAGTGATGGGAGAGGAGGAACAGGTTTTTCAAGGGTGGGTGTGGTGGGGTAGGGAGAGGATCTGAGAAGATATTGAGTCAGGTTGGAGATAGCTGTGGAATATTTCTGGTTGGAAGGATTGGGAAGGTGCAGGTGTGAGTTAGAAATAGTGGTTTGAGGCTCAGGAGGAAGCTGAGAACTAGAGATCTAGATCTGGAATTGCTGGAATGTGGATGCTATTCTGAAGCCACAGAAATGAAGGTATAAAGTGAGAACAGGGTAATCCCAGCACTTTGGGAGGGTGAGGCAGGATTGCTTGAGTCCAGGAGTTCAGGACTAGCCTGGGCAACAAAGTGAGACCTCATCTCTCCAAAAAAAAAAAAAGCCAGGCATGATGGTGTTTGCCTGTAGTCCCAGCTACTTGTGAGGCTGAGATGGGAGGATTGCTGGAGCTTGGGAGATGGAGGCTGCAGTGAGCCATGATTGTGCCACTGCACTTCAGCCTGGGCAACACAGTGAGACTCTGTCTCAAGAAAAAAAGAAAGGCGGGCGTGGTGGCTCATGCCTGTAATCCCGGCACTTTGGGAGGCCGAGGCAAGCAGATCACGAGGTCAGGAGATCGAGACCATCCTGGCTAACACGGTGAAACCCCATTTCTACTAAAAATACAAAAAATTAGCTGGGCGTGTTGGCAGGCGCCTGAGTGACAGAGCAAGACTCCATCTCAAAAAAAAAAAAAGAAAAAAAAGAAAGAAAAAGTTTAAGTTCTGAACTTCCAATAGCATGAATAAAAACAAAAAAAGAACTCTGGAATACTCCTAAACGTACAAGACAGGAAGTGAAAACAGGCTGAGGAAGGTGAGAATTACCAGGATAAAAGAGGCCAAAGATGAAGAGAATTTCAACAGACTGGCCAAACAAGCATGTGAGTCACAAGCAGCAGACGCATCCCAGGCTCATGACTCTCCAAGACCATAAGATCTAAGAGTGAGGACGTGCCTCAGGGTGCAGGGGTAAGGGTCGACACAGGAGTGCAGGGATGACAGCAAGCAGGAGTGACTTTTGGTTCTTGGCACTCCTTCACCCAAAAATAGACTGTTTTCTGGCCAGACGTGGTGGCTCACACCTGTAATCCTAGCATTCCGGGAGGCCGAGGTGGGTGGATTACCTGAGATCAGGAGTTTGAGACCAGCCTGACCAACGTGGTGAAACCCCATCTCTACTAAAAATACAAAAACTAGCCAGGCCTGCTGGTGCACACTTGTAATCCCAGCTACTCAGGAGGCTGAGGCAGGAGAATCTCATGAACCCAGGAGGCAGAGGTTGCAGTGATCTGAGATCGTGCCACTGCACTCCAGCCTGGGTGACAGAGTCAGAGTGAGACTCTGTCTCAAAAAATAAATGAATAACTCTGTTTTCCTACCTGCCAGGCTTTCTGCTTTCAGCCCAAGCCCTCTGTGCCATAGGGCTCTGCCCTTCCTCCTGAGAGCCCTCCCAGCTCCTTTGGACACTGCCTTGATCCCACTTGTGATGTGCTGTCACTCTCAGTGAGCACTTCTTTTCTTTCTTGCTTTCTTTTTTTTTTTTGAGATGGAGTCTCGCTCTGTCGCACAGGCTGGAGTGCAGTGGTGCAATCTTGGCTCACTGCAACCTCTGTCCCCCGGGTTCAAGTGATTCTCCTGCCTCAGCCTACCAAGTAGCTGGAACTACAGGCATCCACCACCATGCCTGGCTAACTTTTGTATTTTTAGTAGAGATGGGGTTTCACCATATTGGTCAGGCTGGTCTTGAACTCCTGACCTTGTGATCCGCCGGCCTCAGCCTC
This sequence comes from Piliocolobus tephrosceles, assembly GCF_002776525.5. Taxonomy (NCBI): domain Eukaryota; kingdom Metazoa; phylum Chordata; class Mammalia; order Primates; family Cercopithecidae; genus Piliocolobus; species Piliocolobus tephrosceles. The sequence continues at coordinate 85,067,157 of NC_045439.1, read as the reverse complement.
CCAAAGTGCTGGGATTACAGGCGTGAGTATTTCTTAGCTCTCCTGCCAGAAGCCATTGACCACATACTGTGCTCATTTACCATGGTCTCCTGCACAGGCCTGCGGAGCAGCACAACCTTAGTGATGTGCAATAACATGAACATCTCAAAGCAGCACTTGCTGGATGATGGGTCACAGCTTGCAAATGTGCACAGCACTCTTCTCTGAATGAGTAGCAAGTACCCCTTGTTTGTCCTGGTTAAATATTACCATTTCTCTGAACACAAGATTATCTTACCCCAAGTGTTTCCAAGAAGACTTAACAAAAGAGTCAAAGTTCATCTGTCTCTCTACCCAAGTTTTAACACCCAACCTGGCTCCAGGTGCCAACAATAAAGGCAGGAATCCTCCCATCTGGGCAGCTGTCTGCAGTCACAGTGAAGCTGTAAGAACCTTGCCATTTTCAAATTTCTTGAGACAATGAGCTGTTACACAGTAAAGTTCTACCAGGTCCATCTGGTGGCTCCAAGAATTCCCAAAGTTACAGTCAAGCTGGGGCCGACTCTCTCTGGGAAGGTCCCAGTGTCTGCACAGGGAAATTCAAGTAACTTTTGTTCACACCCAAATCACGTTTCTGCTGCCACTTTCTCCTCCCACAGGAGAGAAGTATTTCAAATCCTTGGGAAGCAGCCACAACACCGAGATTATCTTTTAACTGCAAGGAGGCAATGTGTGAAAGTGATATTGTGTGACTTGGCAACTTACAAATACTGAAAGGTTTTCTCTGTTCAATGCCACTACCTATTCCACTTCCTCTCCTTGAGATCAATGCTGTCTGCCTGGGATAATCTGGCAAAAGTGCCAAGTGGGAAAGCAGCCCTAGCACTTGCCTGGGTGGTCTGATTTCTAGTGGACTGCTGAAAAATGGATGGTACAATGCCTCCCTTTAGCTTTCCACCCCTTCATCACCTGACAAGACTTAATGAGAAACTTTTGGGAGCAGACACCCTGGATCATTCGGAAGCAGAGACCGAAATACTCAGAGGGTACAGAGCAGCCACCATAACCAACAGAGGAATTAGGGTGTGCCAGTGGAGGCTGTGAAATCAACAACATTTGGCTTGCAGTTTCCTGCTTCCTCCTAGGAGGTGGGCAAACCCCTGTGGCACACTCATATCTTAACTTCCCATTCACAGCTCTTTCTGTACAGGAAGTTTTCTAATCATCCCAATTATAACCACATGCAAGGAAGAGGTCATAAAAGCCCACGCCCACAGTGCAGGGTGGAAGCAGGCACTTAATAAAGAACCTTGGATGAGGAAGTCAACTAAATGGTGCACTGGAGTTTCAAAGGCTATAACAAGTGAGCAGAAAACAGATTCCATGGTCGAATAACTGTGAGAAATGTTGGGTCAAATAAAGCTGAGCCAATGTCTTTTTGTAGGATTTCTCAGAGCCTTTAACAAACTAACAAGCCTTGTGAATCTTTATTTTGGTTTCTTTGTTTGAGATAGAGTTTCACTCTATTACCCAGGCTGGCATGCAATGGCACTCCTCAGCTCACTGCAACCTCCACCTCCCAGGCTCAAGTGATCCCCCTGTTGCAGCCTCCCGAGTAGCTGAGCACACAGGTACATGCCACCACATCTGGCTAATTTTTTGTATTTTTTGTAGAGATGGGGTTTTGCCACGTTGCCCAGGCCATTCTCAAACTCATGACATCAAGTGATCCACCTGCCCTGGCCTCCCAAAGTGCTGAGATTACAGGCATGAGCCACCGTGCCTGGCCAATCCTTGTGAATCTTTGAAAAAACAAACAGGCTGGGCACAGTGGCTCATGCCTATAGTCCTAGCACTTTGGGAGGCTCAGGTGGGTGGATCACCTGAGGTCAGGAGTTCGTGACCAGCCTGGCCAACATGGTGAAACCCTGTCTCCAAAAATTCTGAGTGTGGTGGTGGGTTCCTGTAATCCCACCTAGTCGGGAGGCTGAGGCAGGAGAATCGCTTGAACCCAGGATGTGGAGGTTGCAGTGAGCCAAGATCTCACCATTGCACTCCAGCCTGGGCGAAAAGAGGGAAACACCATCTCAAAAAAAATAAACAAAGAAACAAAAATGAAATAGGTAGCAATCCCAAACCTATTTGACCACAGAACCCTGAGCACCTTTCAGGACTGGCATTGCTTTAAAGAACTGTCTTAAAAAGCCCAAGAATTTTCTCCAGTGGAAAAAATAAAACAAACAAACAATAATAAAAAATAAAAAATTTAAAAAACAAAAGCACAAGATCTGTATTATTCCATCCCCTCACACTGGAGAAAAAAGGTAGCTTAGCTAATACTAATTTGTTACTTTCACCACTGCCAGTACTCTCAAGAATGATGACAACATGATGATGCTACATTCCATTCTTTCCTTAGCCAGACTAAAATAGCCCCAGTGCAGTTTAACACCAATGTCTGAGCTTCAAAACCTTTAAAACAGCCCTGTCCTGGGAATGAGACCCAGGTCAGCCCCTTCCAGCTGCTAAACAGCTGATGACTCTGGCACATACCATCCTCATTGAGGTCTTGGTTTCCTCATCTCTAAACTGAAGAGGTTAGAATACAGTTCAAGAATGTTCTCAGCTCTAACAGTCAACCATGGACTCTGAACACCAGGTATATTTTTGCAATCCACCATTACACTGCATGACGGAAATAAAAACGACTGTTCTGGAGTGTGACTAGGTGTGACAGTTTCTGAGTCTGTCACTTTTCCACCTGCTCTCTCCTGAGCTTGGTGCCAACACCCTGAGTAAATGAAGCTGGGCTCACACCCAGGCACCCAAGGGCTGCACCTCCCAACATCCCAGCCCTGGCAGTCAGGGAAGCAGACACCACCATCTCAAGGAAAGGGTGGGTAGCTCTGACCAGGAGAAGACTCAGAGGCCTCACATCCAAAGCTGTTTCTCCCCATACCACTGTGTGCCAAGAGGAAATGCCCAGCCCAGGATGAAGAGGAGCAAATGCGCAGCCAGCCAGCCAGCTCTCTCCTTCCTACCCAGGACTCCCCACCAGATGTGGCTGGTTGACAGGACCACAGCTGCTTCCTGTCATGCCATTTCCTGGGGCTTCCTGATGGACAGACTGTCTTGCTAGAATGCAGAAGTTACTTCTACCACAGTTTGCACAGTCATTTTTGGAGCCAGAGATGAGGTTTAAGACTGTCAAGCAGCTGTTAATACAGGGTAGAACTATCTTGCCCTCTGCTAGCACTAGAGCAAAGCTCTCTGCATCTTTAGACAACTGACTTCCTCTCTGTCACACAGCATCGGACTTTTTATTTCTGATTCTGACAGGACAAAAAAAAAACACATAAAAAATGGAAAATCATCACATACGGCATACACCATAAGGCTACAAGATCCTACTAAAACTCAAACCCCAGTATACAGCAGTTTTGTAATTAAAGTCTGTTACCAGAAGACATTGGCAGAAAAAAAAATGCAAATCTTTCTTTATTCAATGAATAGAGATGACTGTTTGCCTTACATAAGAGACAAGGTCCTCGCAAAGGCTCTGTCAAGAAACATTAAGCTACAAGAGGAATGTTCAGAATTCCCTCATGTTCTAAGGAACAAGTTATCAGAATTTGCCCTGAGGGCTCCTGTTGGCTAAGACACCTTGAGACCAAGGAAGAAGCAAAACATTTTCACTCTCCTGACAGCGTATAATTACTTAGTTCAAGTCTCCTTTGATTTTGCTCTGACCCTTGAAGCGATTCAAAGTGGGAAAACTCATGCTATGAATGGCAGGAAGGATTACTTCAAGGACTTCTCTGACACCTGCAGGAAACTTAAAAGCTGCCAATGACCAAAATAAAGGACAAGCAGGGTGAGTTAACATGCCGATGACATCCTGACAGAGCAGAACATCAGGGCTCATAATTCACCAGTCAGCACAAACAAGCTTCCCTAGAACAGGTTTTGAGCAGATGTGAAACAAGAGGCATAGGAGCTCTGGAGCTAACAGTTCAGCCCCTCATGGTAGAAAAAGATCATCCCTGGCCGGGCGCGGTGGCTCAAGCCTGTAATCCCAGCACTTTGGGAGGCCGAGACGGGCGAATCACGAGGTCAGGAGATCGAGACCATCCTGGCTAACACGGTGAAACCCCGTCTCTACTAAAAAATACAAAAAACTAGCCGGGCGAGGTGGCGGGCGCCTGTAGTCCCAGCTACTCGGGAGGCTGAGGCAGGAGAATGGCGTAAACCCGGGAGGCGGAGCTTGCAGTGAGCCGAGATCCGGCCACTGCACTCCAGCCTGGGCGACAGAGGGAGACTCCGTCTCAAAAAAAAAAAAAAAAAGAAAAGAAAAAGATCATCATCCCCAGCTCAAAGGCAGAAAGGTGTGGGCTTTAAGTAGGAAGACTGTCCTGTGGCTCATGCCTGTAATCACAGCACTTTGAGAGGCTGGCGCCGGGGGACTGCTTGAGACCAAGATTTCGAGACCAGCTTGGGCAACACAGTGAGACCCCTTCTCTACAAAACTTTTTTTTAAAGGAGTGAGGCCCAGTGGCACATGCGTGTAGTCCCAGCTACTCAGGAGACTGAGGTGAGAAGATTATTTGAATCCTGGAAGTCAAGCTGCCATGACCTCCACTGCACTACAGCCTGGGCTACACAGTGAGACCTGTCTTAAAAATGAAAGAAAGAGGGCCAGGCGCGGTGGCTCACGCCTGTAATCCCAGCACTTTGGGAGGCCGAGACGGGCGGATCACAAGGTCAGGAGATCGAGACCATCCTGGCTAACACGGTGAAACCCCGTCTCTACTAAAAATACAAAAAAAATTAGCCAGGTGAGGTGGCGGGCGCCTGTAATGGCAGTTACTCAGGAGGCTGAGGCAGGAGAAGGTGTGAACGCGGTAGGCGGAGCTTGCAGTGAGCTGAGATTCGGCCACCGCACTCCAGCCTGGGCGACAGAGCAAGACTCCGTCTCAAAAAAAAAAAAAAAAAAAGAAACCCCATCTCTACTAAAAATACAAAAAATTAGCTGGGCGTGGTGGCAGGCGCCTGTAGTCCCAGTTACTCGCGAGGCTGAGGCAGGAGAATGGCGTGAACCCACGAGGCAGAGCTTGCAGTGAGCCGAGATCGCGCCACTGCACTCCAGCCTGGGCAACAGAGCGAGACTCCGTCTCAAAAAAAAAAGAAAAAAAGAAAGAAAGAGGTTGGGCGCGGTGGCTCACACCTGTAATCCTAGCACTTTGGGAAGCCAAGGCGGGCAGATCATCTGAGGTTGGGAGTTCAAGACCAGCCTGGCCAACATGGAAAAACCCATCTCTACTAAAAATACAAAATTAGCAGGGCATGGTGGTGCGTGCCTGTAATCCCAGTTACTCAGGAGGCTGAGGCAGAAGAATCGCTTGAACCTGGGAGGCAGAGGTTGTGGTGAGCCGCGATAGCACCATTGCACTACTAAAAATACAAAATTAGCCCGGCGTGGTGGTGCATGCCTGTAATCCCAGTTTCTCGGGAGGCTGAAGCACGAGAATCACTTGAACCCAGGAGGTTGAGGCTGCAGTGAGCCGAGATCGCGCCACTGCACTCCAGCCTGGGCGACAGAGCAAGATCTGTCTCAAAAAAAAAAAAAAAAAAATGGCCGGGCGCGGTGGCTCAAGCCTATAATTCTAGCACTTTGGGAGGCCGAGATGGGCGGATCACGAGGTCAGAAGATCAAGACCATCCTGGCTAACGCGGTGAAACCCCGTCTCTACTAAAAAAGACCAAAAAAACTAGCCGGGCGAGGTGGCGGGCGCCTGCAGCCCCAGCTACTCGGGAGGCTGAGGCCGGAGAATGGCGTAAACCCGGGAGGCGGAGCTTGCAGTGAGCGGAGATCGTGCCAATGCACTCCAGCCTGGGCGACAAAGTGAGACTCCGTCTCAAAAAAAAAAAAAAAAAAAAAAAAAAGGCCGGCTCACAGGTCAGTGCATCTCAACTATGTTGCCACCACACACAGGTCCATCAGACAAACGTTCCCTGGTCCAGACTTTTTCAGAGCCCCGCGCACCTCTCCTCCCTCCCTAACCCGGACTCTCCTATCTGGTCAAAATCCACTCCAAACTAGACCCATGGCCAAAATGCGGAATTCTTATCAAGGATATTTTTCAACGTGGGCTACCTTCCCGCCCTCTCCCAGCCTTCTTTCCCTGACAAATGTCAGGGGCTCTCCTGTACTGTATACACTAGTTTGGCTGGTGGTGGAGTGGTGGCAGGTGTCCTGGGCTTTTCCCACATTTTTCCACCCCACCACAGGCTTCACCACCTCCTCATATATTGCTGACACCCCCTCTTCTAAGGTGACTCAAGACAAGTGTCTATCCAAGAATGGGGAATGTGATAGCCACATTTCGCTTCTCCCTGACGCTAGGGGACTTCCCTAAGGGTCCGACTGTGCCTGCTCCAGTCCCTTTCCCTAGCACAGCCCAGTCTCCGGGTGCTAGAAGACCCCACTCTCTCCAAGACTTCAGCGCCCCGCCTCCTCTGCAGTTCCACCTGTTGCTAGTCGCGCCCCCCACGAGTTACGATAGGCCAGGCCTCAAAGCCCGCTCTCCCATTGGGCAGATGACCCGTCCCTCCTACGCCACGTCTCCCGGCTCTGGCGAAAAGAGGCCCGGGCGGCGGCCGTGGGCCCCAAGGAAATCTGAGAGCTGGGTGGCGGGAGGGGGTCTTACCTGGAAGGGGTTTACATCCACTGGGTCCGCGAAGGGGTTGGTTTCGAAAGCCGACATGGCGATCGGAGGCCGGCGGGCGAACTCCGCGAAAGCTGCTGCCTCCGGGCACCCAGACCCAGCGGCGCTTAGTGTAGACCCTCCACTTCCGGGAGCGAGGCAGCGGTTCTGGCGCAGGCGCGGTGCCCTCCCCGAGGGGCGTGACCCTATGACGTCACCGATGTCCGCTCCGCACCCCCCCCACCCCCGCCCAGCCCACAATAGTGCGGCGGGTGGGCTTTTGGCTTAGATCCACATCCTCGCTCTGCCGGAGATTCGGGGGTCTCGGCTGCTTGGAGGGTCTACGGAGCCAGAGGCGTGGCCGGAGTCCTTCCCAACTGCCTATCAATCTGACACCTTCCAATTTTATGTTTCTAAAGCAAACTCTCAAAAGTGGGACAGGAAGCAGCCCCTTCACTTCCCTGTAGACCAAGTTTGGGAAGAAGTCCAAACTGATTCCCGGCCAGAGAACAGGGGTGACAGGTGAGGCCAGAGGCCTTGGGAGAACTAGGAAAGCGCCTCCTTTGCAGAACGTGCTCCGGGAGAGAGAAGTGCCAGGACCATCAAGCAGTCCTACACCAGAGCTGAGCCTGCTTCTGATAGGGCTGCTCGCCCTCTGATGTCATTTCATCGTTTTAGGAACGAGGGTTCCTGGGCCCATCAGCTTTGGGACCAGAGTTGGGACTTGAACCTGGCCATCAAGCATTTATTAAGTGAATGAAGGAATTCAGCGATAGAGCCTCAATCATGGGGGAGGTAACTGCTTCACTCTCCACAACTCCGATTTTTTTTTTTTTCTTTTTTTTTCTTTTGCGACAGGGTCTCACGGTCGCCCAGGCTGGAGTGCAGTGGCGCCATCATGGGTCACTGCAGCCTCGAGCTCCTGGGCTCAAGCAATCCTCCCACCTCAGCCTCCTGAGTAGCTGGGACTACAGCTGGTCGCCACCATACCCAGCGAATTTATGGATTTTTTTTTTTTTTTTTTTTTTTTTTGGCGAAAGAGCGTGACTTTTTTCCCCCGCCTGGGGTGCGGTGGCCGGATCTCAGCTCACTGCAAGCTCCGCCTCCCGGGTTTACGCCATTCTCCTGCCTCAGCCTCCCGAGTAGCTGGGACTACAGGCGCCCGCCACCTCGCCCGGCTACTTTTTTGTATTTTTTAGTAGAGACGGGGTTTCACCGCATTAGCCAGGATGGTCTCGATCTCCTGACCTTGTGATCCGCCCATCTCGGCCTCCCAGAGTGCTGGAATTACAGGCTTGAGCCACCGCGCCCAGTCAATTTATGGATTTTTTTTTTTTTGTAGAAATGGGGATCTCACTATATTAGTTAGGCTTATCTCAAACACCTGGACTGAAGTGAGCCTCCCGCTTTGGCTTCCTAAAATGCTAGGATTATACTCATGAGCCCCTGCCTGGCCAAATCCACCTTATTTATTTGGATCTCTCTGGTATTATTCATCTCTGCTGTCACCGAATCCCAGCCACTGTCATTTTTACCCTGGACTAATACAGTGCTGTTAATTGGTCTGTTGTTCCTCATGTTGTAATCAAAGATCTGTTTAAAGGGGGCAAAATTATCACAAAACTTTGTTAAAATTTTTCAATTAATTTCCATAACGGGCCAGGTGCGTGGCTCATGCCTATAATTCCAGCACTTTGGGAGGCAGAGGTAGGAGGATCACTTGAAGCCAGGAGTTTGAGACCAGCCTAGGCAACATACCAAGACCCTGTCTCTACAAAAACAAAAAATATATATATATATGTATACACACACACACACACACACATATATTACACACAAACACATAATTAGCTAGGCATGGTGGCCTGTGCTTGTCCTCCCACCTACTTGGGAGGCTGCACGAGGACTGCTTGAACTCAGGAGGTCGAAGCTGCAGTGAGCCATCATTGCACCACTACACTCTGAGTGATAGAGTGAGACCCTGTCTCAGTTAAAAAAAAAAAAAAAAAAAAAATCAGGCCAGGCAAGATGGCTCATGCCTGTAGTCCCAGCGCTTTGGGAGGCCAAGGCAGGCAGATCACCTGAGGTCAAGAGTTCGAGACCAGCCTGGCCATCATGGTGAAACCTCGTCTCTACTAAAAATACAAAATTAGCTGGGTGTGGTGGTGCACACCTGTAATCCCAGCTACTTGGGAGGCTGAGGCAGGAGGATTGCTTGAACCTGGGAGGCAGAGGTTGCAGTGAGCTAAGATTGCAACATTGCACTCCAGCCTGAACAAAAAGAATAAAACTCTGTCTCAAAAAAAAAAAAAAAAAATTCATAAAGGCCCAAATTCTTAGTTTGTCTTCAGGGTCCTAAAGGATCTGCCCCTACCTTTCTCTCCTTCTGGACCCTTCTGGTGCCCAATCCCCAGTGTTCCATCCATGCAAGTACTTTTCAGTTCCTCAAACCTTCCTTGTGCCCTCCTGTCTAGGGCCTTTGCACATGTGTTCCCTCTACCTGGTAATCACTTAACCCATGCCCCACTATCATCCTCTGGTTAACCTCTCCTTACCCTTCAAATGCAAGTTCAGATGTCTTTCTTGAGGGATAACTTCCCTTCGCTCTCTTGGTTACATCATCACCTCACACCCAACATAAGCTCTCCTATTGCCCTGTACTTTTCCTTCACAATACCTATTGCAGATTGTAATTAATAGTAGTATAGGTGGTTCTTTATGCCTGTATCCTCCACTAGACTGGAAGCTCCATGAGGGTAGGGTTAAGGTCTGTTTTGCTCACTGTTGTGTTTCTGTCACTAACATAGTATAAAGCACATGATACACATTTATTTATTTATTTTTTGTGGGTTTGGGTTTTGCTTTGTTTTTTGTTTGTTTGTTTGTTTTTGAGACAAACTCTCGTTCTGTCACCTAGGCTGGAGTACGGTGGCATGATCTCAGCTCACTGCAACCTCCGCCTCCCAGGTCCAAGCGATTCTGCTGCTTCAGACTCCCAAGTAGCTGGGATTACAAGCATGCACCACCACACTCAGTTAATTTTTTTTTTTTTTTTTTTTGAATTTTAGTAGAGACTGGGTTTCATCATGTTGGCCAGGTTGGTCTTGAACTCCTGATTTCAAATGATCTGCTCGCCTCAGCCTCCCAAAGTGCTGGGATTACAGGCGTGAGCCACTGTGCCCAGCCCACATGCATGATACATATTTAGTAACTATTTTACTGTTTTCTTCGTCCATTTATTGTTTGTTTGTTTGTTTGTTTGTTGTTTAGAGACAGAGTGTGGCTTTGTTGCCCAAGCTGGTGTTGAATTCCTGGCTTCAACTGATCCTCCCACTTCGGCCTCCCAAAGTACTGGGCCTACAGGTACACACCACTGCGCCTGGTCATCAGTTTCTTTCACCTTCCTTTCCCCTGTCTAAATCCTGACTATCCTTTAGGGTTTAGCTCAGCTTTACTTCAGGAAATGTCTGCACGCAAGTGGGAGGATGGGGAAGGATCCATTTTGTATCCCCTTAGAAACTGCCTGTCCCCAAGCCTCTATGGCCACCCCTCCAAGGGCAGCAGACAAATCTTTGCTTGTCTGCAGCCTCAGAGGAGAACAGTCCATACCCCACAAGGCTGTCCTGCCTCTCTGGGTCTGCTGCAGCCAAGTACAATGCTGGGCTGGTGAAGAAAGAATGGAACTTAATTATAATCAATGTGGTGGCTGCCCACCTATCTGTCTAATTCCCTATAAGAGAGACATCATTCATTTATTCTACAAGAGAGGAGATATAGAGAATGCAGCTGTTTGCTTTTGGACCAGTTATTTCACCTCTCCAAGACCCATTTTTCTCATCTTGATCTTGAAACCACCTTTACAAAAATTATAACTGAGGAAATTATGACAGTGGAAGAGATTAGACCTAACCTACTCCATCTTGCTTCTGACCTTTAAGCGGTCCTTGTTCATTCCTAGGTGTAGGCTGAACTAATCTTGGGAAGAAATTTATAGTTTAACTCTGAAACAAAATTGAAAATAGCCCTCCTCCTCCCCCCACCCCAAAAAAAAAAAAAAAAAAAAAAAAAAACCCTTCTTGCCTGGGGACCAGTCTGCCTTTCTGGACTAACAAATTAGCTACTAGATCAGAAATTACGGTTTAGAGACCATGCAGCCTCCAGCTGCAAGTCTAAACCTCCCCAGATTGCTCCTGGGGATAACATCACTATTGTAAAACGTAAGATCAGTGCTTGAGGTATTTTGCAGACCCTGCACTCCATGGATCAGCTGACACCACCCCGACAGTAATGTAGATCAGCCAGTTCTGCCATCCCACTCAGGAACAGAAGACAGCAAGAAAAACTCACTTCAACCCCCTATCATTCCATCTCCAACCCAACCAATCAGCACTCCCTACTCGTCTAGCCCCTACTAGCCAGATTATCTTTAAAAACTCTGATCCCTGAGGCTGGGTGCAGTGACTCACACCTGTAATCCTAGCATTTTGGGAGGCCGAGGCAGGTAGATCATGAGGTCAGGAGTTAAAGACCAGCCTGGCCAAGATGGTGAAACCTCATCTCTACTAAAAAAAAAAAAAAACTGCTGGGCGTGGTGGCAAGCACCTGTAATCACAGCTACTAGGGAAGCTGAAGTAGATAATTGCTGGAACCTGGGAGGTGGAGGTAGCAGTGAGCTGAGATCGCGCCATTGCTCTCCAGCATGGGAGACAGAGCGAGACTCCGTCTAAAATAAATAAATAGGCTGGGCGCGGTAGCTCAAGCCTGTAATCCCAGCACTTTGGGAGGCCGAGACGGGTGGATCAAGAGGTCAGGAGATCGAGACCATCCTGGC